>NC_083685.1:34509264-34818823 GCF_033118175.1 Dama dama
AACATTGTGAATTTAAGGTGTATAATGTGCTAATCTGATACATTTAGATGTTGCAGTACAATGACCATCACCTCTAAACATGCAATTTATTGATCCCCCCACTGGGCAGCATAAGAATGAAGTTGTACCTGGGGGTTCACTTCCTCACCAAGAGATAAAGAAACCTTCCTTATAACCTGTGTGGGCTTATCACCTTGTCTGAGATTATCTTTCCCTGTTTCACAATCAATGTGTGCTCCTTTGCCCTGCTTAAACGTGCATGTCAAATGGTACCTAGTCCACCCACATTCTTCTCTGTCCCCTAGAGGAAGGGGGCAGGGTCCTTCATTCTGCTGCACACAAGCTGTGTATTCTTGTCTGCTGCCCCTGGAAGAGATCCCATGGCCATGGAGGGGCCAATACCCTCTACTGAAATTGATCTTGCTCCATTTCTTTGTCCATCCTGTCCTTGACTGTGGTGTGTGTTCCTCAAGGACTCTAAAACAAGATGCAGTGGGCAGAGTCTTCAAACTTCTGCTACTGGTTATACACAAAGGATGCCACTTGTATGCCAGATGTACCATGACTAAAATGGAAAAAAAAAAAAAAAATTAAACTCCTACAGAGGGAGAATTTTTTTTTTTTTTTAAAGAAAATACTTAAGATTTCTAACCCATTAAATACATGGCCTCAAAGATTCTGTGGTATTGTACAAGAAAATCTTGAGGTATAAATGAAAGTTGGGGAATGAAAGTAGAAGAAGCAAAGTATGTATTGATACATTTAGAAAATGAGTGATTTATCTTCGTGTGTGTGTGTGTGTGTGTGTGTGTGTGTGTGTGTGTGTGTGTGTGTATAGAATGAACATTTTCTAGTAGACATGGTGGGATGATATGCCCAAGTGGTTAAGGCAATGGACTACTAACCCACTGTGCTCTTCATGTGTGGGTTCAAATCCTATCCTTTCCAAGCTTTCCAATGGTGGGGGAATGCAATTTTGGGGGCTTCCCTGGTGGCTCAGTGGTAGAGAATCCGCCTATGAATGCGAGAGATGCAGGTTTGATCCCTGGGTCAGGAAGATCCCCTGGAGAAGGAAATGGCAACCCAATTCAGTATTCTTGCCTGGGAAATCCCATGGACAGAGGTCAGGTGGACTACAGTGCATAGGGTTATAAAAACAGTTGGACACAACTTAGTAACTAAACAACAACAAAATAGACATAAGGGAGATATGATTTTCCCAGATATACTTTAATACAAAGACTAAAACAGAAAGTTTTAACCGTGAAATATGTTATACAGCATTCCATAACATCTAATTATTTAAATAATAAAGATCAAATTAATCATTAATATAACTGCTGCTACCAATTGAAGAGTAACATAAAAATCTTAATTTGAAGAAGTAATGGTGAAAGGAGATTTTTTGCCCCTTTCTTATTTTCCTATTCCTGTTCTCTTGTAACCTTAAAAGGACCTAATCTAGGAATGAGATCACCAGGAAATTTAAACTAACTCCTGACCTATTATCCACAGAATACACACAATATCTTGCCTAATCCATTGATTATTTCCTTAGATTAAAAGAAGTAGGAATAAAGAATTGAGCAGTTAAAGAATGACTAGCTCTTTGCCCCCAGCAGCCCTTTAACAATCCTGCAGGTATACCATGTGGGAAAGACAGCATCTGAAGAAGTCCTGAGGAGCCAGCCAGCCTGAACCCAATGGAAAATGACCCAGACTTTGACCTCCTGTCTTGATAATTCACTGAGATTCTTGCCCTCTTTTTTTCCTCTAAGAAATGTCATGGCTGAACAGTAACGTAGGAATTGGTTTTGGGGACACCAGTCTGCCTTCTTCATAGGTTGCCAGCCTTCTGATTAAAGCAATCTTTCCTTTCTACTAACATTGCCTCTCAAGTATTGACTTTTGAGCAGAGAGCCACTGGATCTGAGTTTCGTAACAATAGAGTTACACATTTAAAGTTGGAGGGCTTCCCTTGTGGCTCAGCTGGTAAATAATCTGCCTGCAATGTGGGAGACCCGGCTTCCATCCCTGGGTTGGGAAGGTCCCCTGGAGAAGGAAAAGGCTACCCACTCCAGTATTCTGGCCTGAAGAACCCCATGGACTGTAAAAAAGTTGGATGTGATCATAGACATAAAGCATTCAAATATGTCATTTTTCTTATTTGAACAAACACAATTTTTCCAAGTGCCATGTTCTTTCAAATCATGAACACATAAATGATTTCAAATGTGTTTATATTGTTTCTTTAAGTAAATAAATATTATATAGGTGTAAATTACACACCCAAAGGCCCAATCTAAATGATGACTTTGTACAAATGTATATACCCTTATAGCCACAACAAAATCAAGCTATAGAGCATGCTCATCACCCTAGAAAATTCCCTTGTATGTCTCTGAAATAATTTCTTAATCCAAATGGAGCAAACAATATTTTACTTTCTGTCACTAAATATTTATCTTCCATTTGTAGAATTTCATCTAAATGGGTCAAAATTATGTACTCTACTTTTGTGTAATTATCAGTTATATCTACTTCATTGATATTTTCTTTTTTCTTTTACTTCATTGATATTTTCAAATAATTAATTTTTATTAAAATTCCATATTTTTATCAATTTATCATGTCATTAAATTCCCCTCACACTTTACCATTTGTTTCATAAGAGAGTAAAGAGGCCTTATTGAAATACCAGGGAATTTTATGGTGATGTCAAAGGATAACACCATAGTAATAGTAGTAATAGAGCTAAATTAGCATCAGAATAAAGAAAAACCTAAAACCTCACTAGTAAATCTTAAAAACATAGCTGAATAGAATCAAGCTAATCTATAGTCAAGATTGCTGGGAGAAATATCAATAACTGTTATTGTCACTGTCAATAATATCTGTCATCAGATATACAGATGACACCATCCTTATGGCAGAAAGTGAAGAAGAACTAAAGAGCCTCTTGATGAAAGTGAAAGAGGAGAGTGAAAAAGTTGGCTGAAAGTTCAACATTCAGAAAACTAAGATTATGGCATCTGGTCCCATCACTTCATGACAGATGGAGAAACTGGAAACAGTGGCTGACTTTATTTTGGGGGGCTCCAAAGTCAGCACAGATGGTGATTGCAGCTGTGAAATTAAAAGACGCTTACTCCTTGGAAGGAAAGTTATGACCAACCTAGACAGCATATTAAAAGACATTACTTTGTCAACAAAGGTCCATCTAGTCAAGGCTATGGTTTTTCCATTGGTCATGTATGGATCTGAGAGTTGGACTGTGAAGAAAGCTGAGCTCCCAAAAATTGATGCTTTTGAACTGTGGTGTAGGAGAAGACTCTTGAGAGTCCCTTGGACTGCAAGGAGATCCAACCAGTCCATCCTAAAGGAGATCAGTCCCGGGTGTTCATTGGAAGGACTGATGCTGAAGCTGAAACTCCAATACTTTGACCATCTGATGTGAAGAGCTGACTCATTTGAAAAGACCCTGATGCTGGGAGGGATTGAGGGCAGGAAGAGCAGGGGATGAGAGAGGATGAGATGGCTGGATGGCATCACCGACTCAATGGACATAAGTTTGAGTAAACTCCAGGAGTTGATGATGGACAGGAATGCCTGGTATGCTGTGGTTCATGGGGTCACAAAGAGTCAGACATGACTGAGCAACTGAACTGACTGACTGATAGTCAATTAAATTGACTCTCAACACACACTTCAACCTTCTTTAAATCAACATATATAATATGTTGGCTTCTTGACACTGCTGTATTATATACAGGAAAATTGTTAAGAGAGTGAATCCTAACAGTCCTCTTTAGAAGAAGAAAGTACTTTTTTTCTCCTTTTATTGTATCTATTTGAGATGATGGATGCTAACTAAATCTATTGTGGCAATCATTTCACAATATATGTAAATAAAATCATTTTGTAAACTTTAAATTCATACAGTGATGTATGTTAATTATTTCTCAGTAAAACTGAGATGAAAAAGTGATAAATTTCAAATCCAAACCATTCAACAGCTGATATTCATTAATACTGAAAAGAGGAAAATGTGACTCATTACTTGAACAAAAAAAGAGTAAATATATATATATATATATATACACATAAATTATATGAATTATATAATTAATAGCCAGATTTAAAATGGCTATCATATATGTGCTCAAGAATATGAGGGAAAACATGGGCATGCTAAGAAAAAAAAGAAAGATATCTTTAAAAACTAAGTGAAAATTTTGGAGAAAAAATGTTTTAACTAATTGTAATAAAAAAAAAATCACTGGAGACACTGACGAGAATACAGACACTTGTGAAGCAGAGTATTTACTGCCATATCAGTAAATAAGTATGGTACAGCCATCAGCTATTTTGGGCCTCCAAATGTGAATTTCTGAGCTTGGAGAGTGCCCAAAATGAAGAAGAATGTGAACTATCCAGCAGCTATCAGCCACTCGTCACAGTGAGTGCTGAGGAGCTCCGGGGATGTGAGAAAGCCCAGAAGGCAGCCATCCGCTACTCCCTACTGTGAGGAAGGAACTAAAGATGTGAATATCAATCCAATCATTCAGATTAAACATAAAAATAAAATATACAATTAATCCAAAGAAAGAAAAACAGAGAAAAATAAAGAAAAAGATGCAACAGATAGAAAGCATATAATATGCTTAGTTTCAGTAATTTTGTTACTGCATTATACAAAAGTGGCTTAAGCTTTACAAATATAAGGTAGGTGCTGTCTAAATGGATAAAAATGTGAGACCTAACTATATTTAGACAACAAGTGCAGAGTTAAAATGGACAAAGAAAGTTTAAGTTAAAATATGCTATATAAAAATTAATCATAAAAAGCTGGAATGGCTACATTAATTTCATAAAAACTAGATTTCAGAACAAGGACTATTACCAGAAATAATGTATTAACTTAGCAACAGTAAGAGAGTTATTTTATAAAGAAAACACTAACATTCAGTGCTCGTGAAACTAACAGGCTTCCCAGGTAGGGTTAGTGGTAAAGAATCCACCTGCCAATGCAGGAGAGGGATTCAATTCCTGGATTGATTGGAAGATCCCCTGGAGTAGGCAATGGCAACCCAATACAATATTCTTGCCTGGAAAATTCCTTGGAGAGAGGAGCCTTTTGGGCTATAGTCCGTGGTGATGCAAAAAGCTGGACACAACTGAACATGCATACATATACACACATGCAACTAATAATGTTGCTTCAAAATACACCAAGCAAAAAATTGCAGAACAGAAAGGAGAAATATAAATATACATAGTCACAGTTGGAGATTTCATCCCTCTGCTTTTAGTAACTTACAAACAAGTAGAATATTACCAAGTGTATGAAGGCTAGGAACAATGCCATCACCTAAATGATCTGATTGTTCTTTATAAAACACTACATCAGTACTCACAGAGAAAATATTTTGTTCAATGCATATTCAATGGAATATTCACCAAAATAAGCTGCATGCTGGCTATAAAATAAGTATAAATGAATTTAAGAGTGTGAAAATCATACATACAATTTTTTTCCTCTGACTATAAAATAATTAAATCAGAAATTAATGACATATTTGGAACAATGTGGAATATTATTGGAATAACCCCACATATCAAGATTAAACAGCATACTTGTAATGACAAGAGTTTAAATTAAAAAATTTAAGCAAAATTATGAGATATTTAAATAGATTGAAATGAAAATTCACCTATCAATGGTAAATTCTTGTATTGGAAAGACTGAAATTGTCAAGAAACAGCTAAGAAAATGAAGTGCAAATTATAACTTTGCAGAAATCTGATACCTAAATCTAACTACCTGGTTAATTTTAGAAGTATTCTTTTTATGTAGCTTTTTTTCACTAATATCTGATCATCAAAACAACATTAGAATGCCATCTAATATTTTAAATGCCCAGGCAGAATTATATATGCCTAGTTCACTCTGGGATTCCTCCTTTCTTTAGCATGGGCTTGAGTGATCATGATTAACAGTATCTGCCATATTATAAATGTTTGTCACATAAGTCATGGTTGGTTAAATTTGTTTGATGGTAACACTTGCCAAAAAAGTGATTCTTAATAATGACAATGCCACCAAAAAGAAAGTGTACACTTTTATATGTAAAACATAATTTAACCTACAAATCACCTTATATGTAGAAAGGTTAGGAATTTCTTCAGTGGTCCACTGGTTAAGACTTCATGCTCCCAACCTAGGGGGCAAGGGTTCCATGCCTGGTCAGGGAACTAATATCCTGCATGCCACAGGTCAACAAAATAAATTTTTCAGTCTTTTAGTTATTAGGGCAGTTTAGTTTTACTCTTTCTGCTGATTGATAAGTGATCCTCTCTCTCTCTTTTTTTTCCTTTGTTTCTTTCTCTTTTCAAATTTTAGTTTTCTCTTTATTTCCACTTCTACAACATAACTAATTTTGTTAAGTTATGTGAATCTTACTGAAGAACAATATATTTTAAAATTAGCCAGTACGCTTCTTGAAATAGGTCTGCCTCAATGAGGTGTGCAGTCCTGGCTGACTCTCTGAGAGTGGGACTGAGGCTAGAAACTTTCTACCACTGCTTCTAGAATCTTTTACTTTAAATGTGAGATTTCTCACTTGTTAACAGTTTAGCAGCTGTTGTTCCTAATATAAATGCAAATGCAGATATTTTAACTTGAAAGACCAAGCTTGGCTATTCTCCTGATTTATGGAGCGATTTGGGAGAATAATTGTAGGACAACGACAGTGGAATGAATGTCCTGTCAGAGGGAGCTAGCATACAGAAGTGATACACGTTGGACATTATGAGATGGCAGCAGGTAATACAGAATTTTAGTAAAGCTATTGACTTATTGCTCCAGGGTTTTCTCTGCTCTACTTGTTGAAAATATACTTAATCCTTTTGGAGTAAATAAGTCCTTTGAAAACTTTTTTCATAGGTAAATGAGAATAGAAGAAAAGAAAACTCCAGGAGAAAAATATATTAATTTTCTAAAAATGTTTAATCAGAAAATGGGTTAATCCATTAATTTGAAAAAATAAAATAAAATGAAAGAGGTGAGGTGATGAGATGAAATGAAATTAAAGTAAAATAAAATAAAAGGTAGCTACATGGATGCCTAGAATTGTAGCAGTAGATCACAATGTTATTCATCTTTCTTAGAGTGGTAAAGGGCATAGAATAGAAAAGAATACTGTTAATCACTCAGTCATCTGCAACTCTTTGAGACCTCATGGATCCAGACTCCTCTGTCCATGGAATTCTCCAGGCAAGAATATTGGAGTGAGTAACCATTGCCTTCTCCAGGGGACTGCCTTCTCCAGAGATTGAACCCAGGTCTCCTGCATTACAAGCAGATTCTTTACTATCTGAGCCACCAGGGAAACCCTAAGGGGCATAGGAACACATTTTAAATACATTCAGAATCTACATATTATGTCAATGTGGGCCTTGCAATTGTATTAATTTTTAAATCACTGGTAAAGGCCCTTGTTTACTGAGCTCATTGGTTTCCTTCACTACACTGTATTTTCCTGTGCATTTCCTTGTGTCTTGTGATTCTTGCTCAGGCCATCCTGCAGTTTCTACTCAAAAACTGAACTACTCTAAGAAGACACATATATCTTGCATTCAGGCTAATTTAGTTGCTCTTAAAGCTGCCACTATAAATCACTTTCTTAATCTAGCACACAATCTTCCTCCTCTGATCACTTCACTGCTTTTTCTGGGAATACCACCAAAAACTGCATCCTGCCTTGCTGTAGCTTCAGGACTCTATGCTTAACAAAGAGCATTGATAAAAGGACCTATTTCTGCCCTAGGAGGACTAATATAATAGAAGGAAAGAAAAAGAAGTAACATATTTCTGTTCTTTCTCTGATTATTAGACACCATCTTTTTCTCTTTGATTACTCACAGATTAACACATGGACACCCGTTCCTTTGACTCTTATTCCATTTCAGGGTTATTTAAATGTACCTGGTTTGGTCATGCTGATATGGCAGTACAAACCATTCATTTATTTTTCATCTGCAATAGCCTCTTTTTTTGCCTCTCCCACCCCCTACCTCCTGCATGCCCCTTCATGCTGTGCTCCTGAACAGTCTATTTTCTAATTCAAAGTGATCTTGTAAGATTATTTTCTAAAACTAGGCACTTAGACTTTATTAATAAATACAGATGTGATGTTTTCCCTGTGGTAGTTCATTTTCTACCTAAAATTCAGAAATAAATTTAAAGGAACAAGTAAATTTTTTACATATGTGACAAATACTAACAGAAAACAACCAAATGACTAAATTAAATAATAAAATGATGGGGTACAACTTCTGGTCACATAGCTTTGAAGTAAAGTCCTGAAGAATATGCATGACTAGATTTCTTTAAAAAAAAAAAAAAAAAAGAGTTCTAAGGCAAAGGTACAAGCATGAAGAATGTCATGAATGCTGTGTTGAGAACAAAGAAATCATATGAAGCTTACTTGCCCTGAGATATATAAAAAAAAAAGATCCCACAACAAATATCTATTTGTTTTCAAATATCAGTTTGATTAAACCATTTAAAATGATTAGTTGAAACACTTTTAACTTTTGGGCTTCTTTACTTCATTTGTGCAACACATATTTTTGTTCAGAGAGAAACTTGTCCTGTGTTTGCCTCAACCTAACTGGATCGGGAAGATCCCCTGGAGGACGGCACAGCAACCCATTGCAATATTCTTGCTTGGAGAATTCCATGGAGGGGCCTGGAGAGCTACAGTCCATAGGGTTATGAAGAGTCAGACATGACTGAAGTGACTTAGCATGCACGCAACTGAGAAAAACTGACATTGTGTGGGTTAAAGAATCCATTAAAGTAAGCTGAATACTGTTACAATAAATATGGACACTCAGTATCTTAAGTAGGTGAATAGTGTGGCTAAAGCCTGTCACACAAAAGTTCATTGTGTGGGAAATTCTGTTCAAAGGAGCTATTCAGGAACCCAGACTGATGTTGGCTATTAGTTCTTCAATGTCTGATTTAGATAAAAATTTTTAAAAACTACCTTAACATACCTTAAAAACAATTACCAAATTGATGAAAAGGAAGAAGAGAAAAGAAAGAATTAAGCAAGAGGTTCTGGGAGGGATTTGGCCTGGAATTGGATTTTATCACCTTTGTCTATACCTCATTAATGGAAAATTCAAACACATACTTAAAAGGAAATACCAGCTGTGGAGAATAACTAGCATCTCTGACCAGCAAACAATACTAGTTTTTTTGTTTGTTTGTTTGTTTGTTTGTTTGTTTATTGCAACTGAAATGTTTTCTGGGGCCAATAATAGTTTTTAGGATATATTGCATAAATAACAAAAAATTTGCTTGCATTCTTTTAGATTCATTGTTTCTTATTAAATGCTATTCAAAATCATCAACGGGTATGAAAACAGGCAGTTAATGTAAAGTGTCATAGATTAGTCACAGCAACATACTGTGTTGTTACATAGTGTGACAATGAAAACATGAAGCTTATATCTTTTTCTCTTTCCATTATGGTTTGCTGTTGTTGTTTAGTCGCCATGTCACGTCCGACTCTTTTCAGCCCCATGGATTACAGCACACCAGGCTCCTCTGTCCATGGGATTTCTTAGGTAAGACTAGCTGAATGAGTTGCCATTTCCTCCTTCAGGGCATCTTTCTGACCCAGGGATGGAACCCACGTCTGCATTAGCAGGTGGGTTCTTTACCACTGAGCTCCCAGGGAAGCCCTATTATGGTTTATATAGGATATAAAGTGTAGTTTCTTGTGCTATATAGAAGGATCTTGTTATTTATCCATTCTACATATACTACTCTGCATCAGATATCTTAACATGCACCCGGATTCATTTTGTGTCCCAGTTGTGAATATCCGTGTTTGTGTGCTTGTGATGTTGACTCATTTGTGTTACATACAACTATAGTAATAAAAAGGTGAATACAGAGTAGCTTGACATATGTAATTTTTCTCCTTTCTCCTTGTAGCTATTTCATTAGAACAGATTTTATTGTTTATAGGTTCAGTCATTCAGTTCAGCTCAGTCATTCAGTCATGTCTGACTTTTTGTGACTCCATGGATTGCAGCACGCCAGGCTTCCCTGTCCATCACCAATTCCCAGAGCTTACTCAAACTCATGTCCATCCAGTCAGTGATGCCATCCAAACATCTTGTCCTCTGTTGTCCCCTTCTTCTCCTGCCTTCAATCTTTTCCAGCATCAGGGTCTTTTTCAATGAGTCAGTTCTTCACATCAGGTGGCCAAAGTATTGGAGTTTCAGCTTCAACATCAGTCCTTCCAATGAAATTCAGGATTGCTTTTCTTTAGGATTGATTGGTTGGATCTCCTTGCAGTCCAAGGGACTCTTAAGAGTCTTCTCCAACACCACAGTTCAAAAGCATCGATTCTTTGGTGCTCAGCTTTCTTTATAGGCCAACTCTCACATTCATACATGACTACTAGAAAAATCTTAGCTTTAACTAAACAGACCTCTGTTGGCAAAGTAATGTCTCTGATTTTAATATGCTGCCTATGTTGGTCATAGCTTTTCTTCCAAGGAGCAAACGTCTTTAATTTCATGGCTGCAGTCACCATCTGCAGTGATTTTGGAGCCCAAGAAAATAAAGTCTCTCACTGTTTTCACTGTTTCTCCATCTATTTGTCATGAAGTGATGGGACTGGATGCCATGATCTTAGTTTTCTGAATGTTGAGTTTTAAGCCAACTTTTTCATTCTCCTCTTTCACTTTCATCAAGAGGCTCTTTATTTCTTCTTCACTTTCTGCCAAAAGTGTGGTGTCATCTGCCTATCTGAGGTTATTGATATTTCTCCCAGGAATCTTGATTCCAGCTTGTGCTTCATCCAGCCTGGCATTTTTCATGATGTACTCTGCATATAAGTTAAATAAGCAGGGTGACAATATACAGCCTTGAAGTACCCTTTTCCTGATTTGGAACAAGTCTGCTGTTGTTCCATGTCCAGTTTATAGGTTACAAAATTTATTTTCGAAAATATACCACTAAAATAATTTTCAAAAATCATTAGCTGGGAGAAAGAAATAACTAATATTATTCTGATCATGTCCCTAGCAGATACAGTTAGGTATTTCATTTCTCTTCATCAATAGTCTTGACCTGGTTTCCAGTGATGTGTGAGAAAGTTCCAAGAGCTGTATTTAGTTATATTTATTTATAGAAACCAAATGTGTAATTAACATGTCTCCAGGAGGTGAAGTAAGTGTCAGTTTGAGCCCATTAAGTGTCATCTAATCAAATTTCATGAATTAATATTTTCAGTGAGCAGTGGTTCCTGGAGGTGTACTGGTTAAGGTGAAAAGTAGAGATGCAGATTAATTGAAATTCAATTCTTTGAACTGGTAATGGGCTCTTAGGTAGTATCCCATTGGAAGATAAGCTTAAATGCTTTAGAAAATAAAAGGAAAGTAATGATAAATACATAGCATTCTTGGCCATCATTCATAGGTACCAGTTCTGTAATTTCAAATTATTCCCAGGCCTGTAATTATTTGTGTTTATGTTGGCAAATATATTATTTGATTTTGAAAACTGTGCCACTAATTACAAGGTTTCTGAAGATTTATTTTATAGTTTCTATCCTATTACTACCATTTATCATTTGTGGTTCTGACCCTATAAATTTAAGATTTCTACACACTTCTGGGAGTATTTTCCCTTTAATGAGACATTGATAGTGAAGGGGTATTAATATGAAACATTTCATTGAAAAGGTCATGAAACATCTAAATATAAGGAAGTCTGTTTAAATGATGCTATAATGACATCTTTATATGTACCAGGAAAATCCTTAAATGCATATTATTATTAGAAGTTGCAGGAAAGATTTATCTAAAATTAGCTATTTTGTTCAATTAATTAGGATGTAAGAGTTTCAAGGGAGACTGAGACATTGAATTTTGTAATTTTCATACCTAACTGCGCATCAAACTATGTTGGTACCTAGAAGTTATTATTCAGTAAGACTCTTTTTGAAGTCAGAAGTCTGTATTTCAAAATGAAGACAAAATTTCTTAAGATAATTCTGACATAGCCAGGCTGTGTTATTTGAGGATGGCTGTTCAAGAATAAGTATTTCATTTTACTTATAAGAAAGTAATATCTAAAAAGAATAAGACCCTAGGTTAAAAGCCTATTTTTAATTTCATCTGATTTCTTAGTTTTAGGCCGGGGTGAGGGGAGAAGATGAGTACCAGTTACTTCATCAGGGATGACAAGCACATATTCTAATATACTTTAGTATGCTATATCTTTTCATTATAAATGTATTAAGTCAATATTTTTTTTAAACTCAATGGTTGTTTTAAAGTTGAAAATGTGCATTATTAATATGTAAAAAGGTATTTAGGGTCAAAATTATATTACTTCAACTTCATCCCTTGCTCTTCTTAATTCATACTTCATACTTGTCAATTTTTATTTCCAACCTTCCATTTTTAATTTCTCAAATGGGATAATGTCCCAAGAGTATAATCCTTTATCTACCATCATATCTATATGAATATGTAATTCCAGGTACTGTCATGCATTGTATTTATGTGTGTAAAACAAATCAATTTTGTATTTTATTAATTTTATTTTTATTAGTTCTTCCCTAAGAATATTATGAAAAGAAAAAAAAATGCACGTTTCTTTATAGTTACCCATGTATTTACATTTCTGGCATCTTTTTTTATATCTATAAAATAAACTACAAAGATATACAACACAGGGAATATAGCCAATATTTTATAACAACTACAAGTGGGGAATATCTTTTAAACATTTTGAAGCACTATATTTTATACCTGTAACTTGTATAATATTGTACACCAACCAGACTTCAATAAAAAAGAAACAACACAAACACACACACACAAAATATCATTCCATTTTCTTGAGGTCTCCATTATTTCTGATGAGGAATAAGTAAGTAAGATCACTATTACTGTTTTTCTGTATGTAGTAGTTCTTTTATTTTCCCCTCAATGTTTTCAGGTTACCTTTGACTTTTTACTGAATTTATCAGACCTACAAGCCCTTCATTTCTCTCATTTTGGGGGAAATTACTTTATGTTGTTTATTTTAAAATGTTCTGCCCTATTCTCATGTGCTTCTCTTCCTGACACAGTTATTATATGTCAGTTTTATTTTGCCCAATTGCTAACCATCCTGAGCATATTTCTCTCAGACACTATCTCTTTCTGCTATTCGGATAATTTTTTTATCATATATATTTTTATTGATCAGCGATCAAGGTCTCTGGCTCCATTCTCACCTCCAATCTACTGTGAAGCCCAGGAAAAAATTTTGCCTCAGTTATTTTAATTTAAATTTTTAGAATTCCCTGTTTTTATGGATTCCATTTCTCTGATGAGATTACATAAAAGTGCAATCATTATCATCTTGTTTTTTTTAATCTTTTGAAATAAGTTGTACTTATTTGAACAATATATCATACTTGCTTTAAACTTGTCTGCAAAATCTAATACCCAAGACATTGTTAGTTTGACTTCTATTGAATGTTTCATTGACTACTAGTCACATATGCTGGTTTCCTTGCTTATCTAATTTTTAAAATTATCATTTTGTACTAAAAATATTTTATGATAAATTATAGAGATTCTAGATTCTGTTAACTATCCCTGAAGTATATTTATTTTCTTCTCATAGAGAATTCAGTTACTAACTGGTCACTTGTCCTTAGGTAGGCTCTGTTAACACTTTGCTGCGAACTATTTGCGCAGAGTCCTAGGTGTCTCTTAAGTCCTCTCACTTGTAAGACTTGGTCTCCATGCCCTCCTCTCCTGTAGGACCCAGGGCTTGATTTTAGTGTGTTAGAGAAGGTACAGCGAGGGTCCCCCTAGGTCCTCAGACTTATTCATAAGCAGTGATCTTTCTGGTGTCTCAGCTGGATGTCTAAAATGTGAAGGAAGTGACAATGACATTTTACCACTTTCGCTTGACTGGGTACCAACATCGCCCAGTGCAGTTACCTCTCCCACTCATTTCATTCTCCATCCTGCAGTCAACACTATTGGGTAAATCCTTTAGAATCTTTCACTGTGTATGTGAGACTTGGTCCTTGGCACAGAACGTGTTAGGAAAACTCAAGCATGTTTGTGGGAAGCCACTTTTCCAGGCTCCCTCTTCTTCAGTGGTTTTATCTACAGAGCCCACATGCTTGAGCATCCATGGATTTGACCTCTCCCTCCAGATTTCAACTCAACCATTGGGATTCCTATTGGAGACCAGCTTGCTGAGCCATGATTAAGGAACTGTCTTCTGGTAGAGGGATGATTGTGGAGCAAATCTGAATGTCCATGTTTCCAAAATTTGGGGTTTTGTGCCCTTGCTGTCTAGGTCATAATAACTATTGCCTTATGTACATTGTCTAATTATTTGTTTGCAGTGGAGGATGTAATCCAATAATATTACCCCAAAACTGGTTTCACTCAACTTGCAAGTAAGGATAGCACTGGGTATCGTTTCCAAAGCAGTGTGTTTCTGAACAATGCAATTAGGGAAGTTTTAAGCTAAGGGCCCATGCATAATCATGAAGGAGTTGAATAAAGGAGAATTCAATATAGAATTGGGGCAAAGGTTGACAGAATCCAAACTTTAGTTGATCGAAGTCAGAAGGGTCAATGCTATCATTCTATTTTCCACTTGGGCATGTGTGGTGTGTGTGTGTGTGTGTGTGTGTGTGTGTGTGTGCACGTGTGCACAGAAAACAGTGTTTAGTTTATTCAGAGCTCAAAGAAAACATGTATCAAGTTGGTTAGTACATTCTATGAGGAGGAACCTGGACTCTGTTTGATAGCTCAACTATTGTGTGTGTGTGTGTTTTGTTTTGTTTTGTTTTGTTTTACTGCTTTTCCTTCGTTCTTGCATTCCTTCACTTCCCCTTAAAATCATAGATTACTGAGACCTGTTGAAAGACAAATTTTGAGGTTGGGCTTAGATCACAAAATGGCTTAGGCTAAAATGGCTCCTCTTATGTCAAGAAAGACCATTCTTGCTTCTCTTTCTCTGAGAACCCCTTAACCTATGTGCTTACAAAATCACTCTATCATACTTGGAAGCAAAAATCCTGTGTTGATATGTAATGTTTGGCATGAACAAACAGAAAAAAATACATAAGACTTAATTGCAGCTCTAACAGAAAAAATTATTTTCAACCCTCTCAAAATAAAAGTCAAATTATGTCTCACATAAGTTCAGGACAGAAAAGCACAAGTGCTTGTATCTTCATCTTACAGGAAGACATCAAAGCATGATGTTTACAGTTATCTAAAATTAATAATGCAATTAAAAGTCAACTGAGTTTTGAAAATAACAATTCTGTATTGAGTGGAACAAAAAAAGGGTATACAGATTGAATTTAATAAGGTAAATTGTCATTTTTTGTCATAAAAAGTCAATAGTTCCCACATAAGATTGACCAGGAACTAGAACTCTGAAATTCTTTCTCATGGATGTAACAATGAGAAATATTCTTCATACATTGCTAGACTAGAATATTAGTGGAGGAAGAGAGAAAAAGTAAAGAGGATGTTTTTCTCTTCCTTCTAATGACTTGAAATCATATGTGTGTTAAAAGTTTATAAAACTGCATATTGAATAAGCATATCCATTTTGACACCCATTTATCACATAATAATTAGTTAGCATTGGCTTATATGATGTAAAGATCCTATTTTTATTTCCTATTTTATTTTTTTAATGTAAAACTCTTTAGATGAATATGTTATTTTTATGTTCAGAAAACACACAGTTATACAAATAGTAAGCACTGTGTTTGGCTTGGACTTTAAAAAAAAATTTAGTTAGACTGATGAACCTAATTGCAAGACAGCAGTGGAGATGCAGACATAGAGAACAGACTTGTGGAAACTGGGAGAAAGCAGGAGAGGGTGGGATGAACTGAGAGAGTAGCAGAGAAACATACAAATTGCCATATGCAAAATTTAGTCAGTGGGAATTTGCTGTATGATGGAGGGAGCTCAAACCAGGTGCTCTGGTTTGGACTTCTGGGCCTCACTTTGTGTTTGTTGGGCTTCCCTTGTAGCTCAGTCAGTAAAGAATCTGCCTGCAGTGCTGGAGACCAGGGTTCAATCCCTGGTTTGGGAAGATCCCCTAAAGAAGGAAATGGCAACCCACTCCCATATCCTTGCCTGGAAAATCTCATGGACAGAGGAGCCTGGTGGGCTGCAGTTCATGGCATCACAGAGTCGGGCACGACTGAGTGACTAACACTTACTTACTTACCTACTTGTGTTTGTTAAGTTGTTTTATTAAAAGCATATATGCAAATATAGTTCTGCCCAAATTTTCCTCAATGACCCAGGCTTCCTTGTAAGTCACTGTCCTCAAACTACCTAAGGACATTAAACTAATCTCTCAGCAATTCAAAGCTTGCCTAATAGCTCAGTTTAAAGGAACCACCTGCAGTGCAGGAGACCCCAGTTCCATTCCTGGGTCGGTAAGATGCCCTCTAGAAGGGATAGGCTACCCACTCCAGTATTCTTGGGCTTCCCTGGTGGCTCAGCTGGTAAAAAATCTGCCCACAATGCGGGAGACCTGGGTTTGATCCCTGGGTTGGGAAGATCCCCTGGAGAAGGGAAAGGTTACCCACTCCACTATTCTGGCCTGGAGAATTTCATGAACTGTATAGTCCATAGGGTTGCAGAGTTGGACACAACTGAGCAACTTTCACTTTTCACTTTTTTTCACTTTCACTTTTTTTTTTTTTGACTGAGCAACTTTTCACTAAATAATTCAGCCAAATTTTTAATTAACCAAATTTTTTAAAATATTAAAAAAAAATTATTTGGCTGTGCTGTGTCTTAGTTGTAGTTTGTGGGATCTTTGATCTTGTTGCATCATGCAGAGTCTTTAGTTGCAGCATGCAAATTCTTGGTTGTGGCATGTGGGATCCAGTACCCAGATCAGGAATCAAACCTGAGTCTCCTGCATTGGGACTTCGGAGTCTTAGCCACTGGATAACCAGGGAAATCCTACAGTCAAATATATAATCATGTTTGTCTGTTTTTACTGAAGATTAAAATATTCTATGAATTGCCAGTGAAATGAAATTGTCTTCCTTGGCATGGCATCCAACTTCTATTCAGAGCTAACTTGTTTGAGCCCCTAAACCTACTTTACCTCCCTTGATTCTGGATATTCTTGTAAATGGGATGCCTGGTGGCTGGCTGGTCATTGCATCTAAGGGAATGCTATGAATTTTATTTCCATCTTCTTTACCACTAAGAATTAAATTTGACACATTCAAGAACTATGATATAATATTTTAGTATCTGAGGATACAGTAAACCCTCATTAGTTTGGGGATAATTTCTGCATCTGAAAAAGGCAGTAAAAAGAGCATTCTCTGTGAAGATGACTTGTGATACTATCTGGAAAATGACATGCTGAGTCATACTTCAGAGTTTTGTGCATTAGCAATTATTTGATCACACTTCTACCAGAGAGTATGGTTATCTTTACACACAGAGTTCTATTATAGGTTGTAAACATAGCACAAAATAAAGTGAACACGGATACTTAACATTCTGCTCTTTTCTATTTATTGTGCTTCCAATGTACTTTTTAACTTTATTTCCTTGGAAACTTGCTGACATCGCATACTATTTATAAAGTTGTAGCTCCCAAATTTAAATGGAAAGCTTCATTTTTTATGATGACTATCCTGCATAGTTTCATTTTACACTACTTCACATTTTATGACAAAAAAAAAAAATCTTAGGATAGCACAGTTATGAATCATTTAGTGTCTAGAGTATACAAATGTAATTGTCATATAAGATGATACAAAATACATAAAAGAATCTCTTATAACTCAATGGACATATTTGAAACCCTACAAATATTCCTATTCTGAAGAATACTATATCATGGGATAATAAGCAAAAGAATATGGATGTGCAATTCAATGATCATTTCCATAAAAAGAAAACCTGAATTCAAATCTGTGTGGTTATTTAGTAGAGGAATAACTATGATTATTAATATAGGGAATGTTTAATACAATATACAGTCATACTGAGGTACTCATCTGTGATAAGTTATATCTTACTTTGATATTTCCCTGAGTTCATCTCTAAGAGAAAGGTAATTAAAAATAAAGATGCAATTCTTATTCCCATCACAAATCATACTTTATTGTAATGCATACTTTTAGATACACATTTAAAGGGTATCCATCATAAATTTTTATGTTGTACATGAAAAGTGGGTAATATTCCAAATAGGTAATAACTTTAGAAATTGTATGGAAATGAATGGTGCAAATGTGCTTGTGCTGCTTATTTTGAATACACATAGCAGTAAAATTCATCACTCAGGAAATTCTCTATTCAAATGCTTATTAGTTCAGAATTCCTCTGCAATCAGAATTTTTCCTCCCCTAGTTCTTTTTCATTTGTTTATTTCTTTGATTTTTTTATTAATATAGAAAAGAAGTGAATAACCAAACCAAAAGTCAAGGGATGTTAGTATTTCCCAGTATGCTTTTTGTTTTAAGTCCACAGCTAATTCCTTGGAGCACCTAGGGGTCTACAACATACTCAGAACTTCCTGCTTCATGCATCGAACTCACAATGGTCATCTATTTTATATATGGTAATATACATGTTTCAACGCTTTTCTCTCAAATCATCCTGCCCTCACCTTCTCTCACAGAGTCCAAAAGTCTATTCTTTACATCTGCATCTCTTTTAAGATTTGCATATAGTATCATCATTACCATCTTTCTAAGTTCCATATATATGTGTTGATATTCTACTAGGGGGGAACTGTGTACCCCCCTCTAGCTGGTAACTTAGCTCACGCAGGAGCCTCAGTAGACCTGACTATCTTTTCTTTACATTAGTGTTCTCTTTCTGACTTACCTCATTCTGTATAATAGACTCCAGTTTCATTCACCTCATTAGAACTGATTCATATGCATCATTTTTATAGTTGAGCAATATTCCATTGTGTATATGCCCCACAATTTCCTTATCCATTCGTCTGCCAATGGATATCTAGGTTGCTTTCATGTCCTAGTTATTGTGCACAGTGCTGCAATGAACATTGGAGTCCATGTGTCTCTTTCAACTCTGCTATCCTTGGTGTGTATGCCCAGCATAGGATTGCTGGATCATGTGGCAGTCCTATTTCCAGTTTTTGTTTTTTTTTTTTTTTTAATGGAATCTCCACACTGTTCTCCATAGTGGCTGTACCAGTTTGCATTCCCACCAACAGTGTTAAGAGGGTTCCCTTTTCTCCACACCTTCTCCAGCATTTATTAATGACACATATAGGCAGAGAAATGTACCATGTTCTTGGATTGGAAGAATCAATATAGTGAAAAATGAATATACTACTCAAAGCAATTTATAGTTTCCACACAATCCCTATCAATCTAATGGTATTTTTCAGAGAACTAGAACAAATAATTTCACAGTTTGTATGGAAACACACACACAAAAAAACTTGAATAGTCAAAGCAATCTTGAGAAAGAAAAATGGAACTGGAGGAATCAACTTTCCTGACTTCAGACTATACTACAAAGTTACAATCATCAAGACAGTATGGTACTGGCACACAGACAGAAATATAGATCAATGGAACAAAATAGAAATCCCAGAGGAAAAAGCAAACACCCATGGACACCTTATCTTTGACAAAGGAGGCAAAAATATACAATGGTGAAAAGACAAACTGTTTAACAAGTGGCACTGGGAAAACTAGTCGACCACGTGTAAAAGAATCGCACTAGAATACTTTCTAACACAATACACAAAAATATACTCAAAATGAATTAAAGATGTAAATGTAAGACCAGAAACTGTAAAACTCTTAGAGGAAAACCTAGGCAGAACACTCTCCAACATAAGTCATGGCAAGATCCTCTACCAACCACCTCCCAGAGTAATCAATCAATAAATAAATAAATAACAAATATAAACAAATGGGACTTTATTAAACTTAAAAGCTTTTGCACAAAGAAGGAAACTATAAGATGAAAAGGCAGCCTTCAGAATGAGAGAAAATAATAGCAAGTGAAACAACTGACAAAGAATTAATCTCCAAAATATTCAAGTAATTCATGCAGCTCTGTACCAGAAAAATGAAAAACCCAATCAAACAATAGGCCAAATAACTAAACAGACATTTCTCCAAAGAAAACATACAGATGGCTAATAAACACATGAAAAGTTGCTCAACATCATTCATTAATAGAGAAATGCAAGCAAAACCACAATGAGGCATCATCTCAGGCTGATAAGAATGGCCGTCATCAAAAACTTTAAACACAACTTCAACTGATCAATTAGAAAGACAAAATTGAAACATGTCGTCCTTTTCTTTTGTTTTTATAATCACTGTGCTATTGTTGTTTACTGCAATCCACTGTTTAAATACAAGAAAGCATAGCACCACAGTAGTTGGAGGCAAAATTGAGCCTTAAGTGAACTGAAACAAATGCAAATCTTGATGAATTTAGTCTTTAAAAATATGCTTAATTTTTAAAAACAAGATTTGTGTGATTCAAGCATTAACTGCATAACTGAGAATTTTCCAAGTTAACTTCTTTGAAGATTACATATAAAAGAGAATGTTTGTTAAAGTATGTGTACCAAAATAAATGTGTTATTTGAAAACACATGCACATGTTTATATGTATGCACACATATGTGTGTGTGTGTGTGTGTGTATATATGTGTGTGTGTGTGTGTGTATATATATATATATGCATCTTCAAACAACATGTTTTTTTATCAGTGACTTTATTAAATCACAAGTGTATATTGACAAAATAAAGATGACCAATATTCAGTTAGCTTTTTTGTTCATGAGTTATCTGCAAGATATGAAATATCTTGCTGCCTGAACCCAGGAAACATATCTCCCTTCACCTCAAACTTGACATGCCACTGAATGACACCCACTGAAGGACCCCTCTTTATTGGAACCATTAGGTGTCATTCTGGGAGGCTGCAAAGAGCTCCACTACCAGAGTTCTTTATGTCTCATCACAGAAAGAATTCAGCAAGAGGACAGTTTATTTCAGTTCAGTTGCTCAGTCGTGTCTGACTCTTTGCAACCCCATGGACTACAGCACGGCAGGCCTCCCAGTCCATCACCAACTTCCAAAGTTTACTCAAACTCATGCCCATTGAGTCTGTAATGCCATCCAAGCACCTCATCCTCTGTTGTCCCCTTCTCCTGCCTTCAATCTTTCCCAGCATCAGGTTCTTTTCATATGAGTCAGTTCTTCTCATCAGGTGGCCAAAGTATTGGAGTTTCAGCTTCAACATCAGTTCTTCCAATGAATATTCAGCACTGATCTCCTTTAGGATGGTCTGGTTCGATCTCCTTGCTGCCCAAGGGATTCTCTCAAGAGTTTTCTCCAACACCACAGTTCAAAAGTATCAATTCTTCAGTGTTCACCTTTCTTTATAGTCCAGCTCTCACACCCATACATGACTACTGGAAAAACCATAACTTTGATTAGACAGACCTATGTTGGGAAAGTGTCTTTGCTTTTTAATACGCTCTCTAGGTTGGTCATAACTTTTCTTCCAAGGAGCAAGCATGTTTTAATTTCATGGCTGCAGTCACCATTTGCAGTGATTTTGGAGCCCCCTCTCCCCAAAATAAACAAATAAAGAAAGTCTCTCACTGTTTCCACTGTTTCCCAATCCATTTGTCATGAAGTGATGGGACCAGATGATGTCATCTTAGTTTTCTGAATGTTGAGCTTTAAGCCAACTTTCTCACTCTTCTCTATCACTTTCATCAAGAGGCTGTTTAGTTCTTCTTCACTTTTCACCATAAGGGTGGTGTCATCTGCATATCTGAGGTTATTGATATTTCTCTCTCGGCAATCTTGATTCCAGCTTGTGCTTCATTCAGTCCAGCGTTTCTCATGATGTGCTCTGCATATAAGTTAAATAAGCAGGGTGACAATACACAGCCTTCGTATACCCCTTTCCCGATTTGGAACCAGTCTGTTGTCCCATGTGCAGTTCTGACTGTTGCTTCTTGATCTGAATTTAGATTTCTCAGGAGGCAGGTCAGGTGGTCTGGTCTTCCCACCTCTTTAAGAATTGTCCACAGTTTGTTAGAATAAAATGCTTGTGAGGCTTACAATTGGGTGAGTGAGAGGCTCAAGAACTTACTGGGCTACAGTTATATAATCAAAGGAAAAGTGGAGACAAGAAAAAGTCCACTCCCTTCCTCTTTTCTTGAGTAGATGTCATGTTTCCATCATCAGTTCCTCCTCCAGATTAGGCAAGGGAGTTTTCTTGTCCCTGTGTGATCAAGCCAGAACTACCATAGCACTATGGAAGTAGTATTTCATGTCTCAGGACAATACTTTGAAATGTCACTTTTCCATAAATTGCTGTTCTTTATGTTTGCATAGAGCATGTCTTAAGGGTCATTGACTTACTAAGTTCACTGGGCAAGATGTGGGTCTCATGTGACCATTGTTTTGGTGTTGGGGGTATCGCACATGCTTGTGCTGCATGGTGTGTTGCTGAGAAAGTCTGTTTTGGGTTTGTGATTAATCACATCTGTCTTCTTAGGCGATCATTAATTTATTGGAGTCTCTCATATTTTTTCTACTTGTATTTTTCTACTTAGTGGGATTAACTATTAATATTTAATCACCTACTTTGTCCCTTTATCTTTATCATTACTACTGGGAAAAATATGGAATTGTCTGGCAAACGCCTTAGTATATCAGCTGGAGCAAAAAACCTTAAACAGTGTTAGGAGTAAATTCCCCTACTGACTCTAATCTGTTCCCATTAAATTGTAGGGTGGCAAAATGATTTCCTTCTTTAAGCTTATCTATCACTAAAGCACAATTTGATGACCTCCTATTGTATCAGTGGTAAGGAAACAATACCCAGTTGTGTTCCTGTTTTCTGTTTATGCTCAGGACAAGACAAAGGCTTAATACTTTCAACAGAGTCATTTTTGGTCTTCAAATAATTGAATATAACACCACAAGGAAAAGTATTCTATCTCACTGTGTGAGTGGCCTGGGGACTGAGCAGGAGAGGAACCAACTCAAATATTCAAAGAACCCAGCTGACAATCTGTGTCTGTAGCCACAACTGATATAAGTTATGTAACCCTAAAGCACTGTAGATGGGAGTGAAGGTTTCCCTAGATGGAAGTTACAGTTTAGTACAGAGATCGGTGGTGAAAGATAGAGCTGAAGAGAGTAATGGATGTATGCACTGCATAATGCAGCTCCTGCCAAGAATTTTGAAGAGCATATTTTTTTTAAGTTTTTTATTTTGTATTGGGGCATAGCCCCATAACAATGTTGTGATAGTTTCAAGTGAACAACAAAACGACTTGATCATACATATACATGTATCCTTTCTCCCCTAAACTCCCCTCCCATCCAGGCTGCCATATAACATTGAAGAGTTTCCTGTACTATACAGTAGCTCTTCATTGGCTATCCATTTTAAATATAGAAGTGTATATGGAGAACCACTAGTTCATTCCTTAAGTCTGTAAGATTCTCTGTTTTGTAAGTAAGATCATTTGTATCATTTTTTTTTTAGATTCCACATATAAGGGATGTCATATGATATAAAATGTATTATTTTAAATGTGAAAATAGTCCCCATAAATATAAGAACATAAGAGATATGCTGAAGGAACCAAAGGAATTATTAGTAATTAATGAAATATTTTATAGATTTATACTATGCTCTATAAATGGGCAGAGAAAGATATGTGTGTTGTTTCAAGAAAAATTATCCTATGATCCTAGGGATTATTCAGGTGACCTTGAACACTTTTGGAAAGAACAGAAAGTAGAGTTGATAAGAGGGTGGCTCTTCTGATCCTCATGACTGCAGATATTCAGACAACATTTCAATGTTGTGTTTTCAGAAGAAAGTCTTTCACATTAAGATAGGCTATTTAAAATATTTTCAAACAAAAAAGTTACTAGATTTAGAATGCATCAGCACTCTTTTTCCCCTGTTTCTTTAAAGAGACATCAGAACTGCACAACATTCATCCAAGATAGAACATAAACACTTTGATGAATTTAAGGTGAAAGAGAAATACATTTTCTCTTTATAGTTCCCTGGTTTGAACCTAATCTGCTAAAGAGATGATTTTGCACATTTGCATTTTCCAAAAGTGTTATAGTTAGCAAGAATCATCCATATTCTTAAAGTGAACCCTCCTAGAGGACTTTAAAAACTTAATAAAATGAGCAGTCTATCTAAAAGAATAAGGTAATGGAGGGTTGTAGTGTGGATCCACCCTACCTACCTCAAAATTCTGACCCTAATAACCATGCTCAAATCCCCCTGTCATGCTCTAATGTGGATGAAAAGTCTGGCTCTCCCCCCAACCTCATCCCTTTCAATTTATCAATGGATCAAGTGGGAAAACCCCTGAAGTGTTTTAGTGGAAACATCTGAAGCAGTAGGCTAATAAATCCACAACTCAGTATATGCAGGGTAAAGACATGACAAAATGTGTTGTGAGTTGTAATGTAAATACAAAAAGTGGTCAGAGAAATGAGGGTATGTGATTCTTGGCTTCCAAAGATAAGAAACAAGCAACATCTCCATGAAGAAATCACACATATACACACATACACACAAAATCCACTGGTGAATTTTCAGACCTGAATGTGGTGTGGATCCTAGGAAGAGACCTCCTCCCATCACGGCCACTACCACAAGTGGCAGGAGCTACCTGGGGAGGCACACTCTAGCCCTCTTTACTCGGCAAGCCACAGGGGAAGGGTAGCCTCATTTTAAATCTGTTTAAAGCATTCCTCTAAGAAGAGTGATTTAAAGGCCAGAATGACCCCCTCCCTCCATTCAGGGAATTTAGAAACCACTTTCCTCATTTCCTCCTAACCTCAGTGTCTTTTTAAAAAAATTTATTAATTTTTTAATTGAAGGATAATTGCTTTACAGAATTTTGTTGTTTTCTGCCAAACATCAACATGAATCCATACTAGGAAAGGGAACATGGTCTAAATTGTCCTTGTTAACAAGGGAAGAGACAAGCCCTCTGTTGCTGAAATCGTGCAAACAGTTCAGATGAAAGAGATGTTCAAAACTAGCAGGAGAAATGATAATTCACTATGTAGAAGCAATTATTGCTATCGTTTTGAGAGACCTGAGAAAAAACCCAAACATTCCCATCATTTCTACTTATGGTCCACTGTTGGAGAACCAGGATCAGGTAGGTGAGGGAGGACATTTGTATAAAATTGCAAGAAGACCTTAGGCATGAAAAAATGATGAAGGATCCCCTGATGCCTAGCAGAGGTGGATGTTGTGTGGGTTGATAGCTTACTCAGAGGGGAGATTTTAAAGAAAAGTTTTGCAGTGTACTCTGAACTTGGTTATGTATATATCACATCCAGCAATAAGATTTCTTTTATGCCTGTAGAATTCACACACACACACACACACACACAATGTAAGAGTTGTGAGTTAAGTTTTATTTGGGGCAAAATGAGTACTATAGCCTGGGAGAAAGCATTCCAGATACCTCTGGGAAATTGCTCCAAAGAGTAGGGGGGATGGCAGTATATATGTGATTTTGGTGTAGGGAAAGTACTTTCAATTCAGCACTTTTTTTTTTCTTTGCAAAAGTTTGCTGCTAGTCTCAAGAAGGTTACTCTTAGTTACAAGGAGTTGATATAACCATGAAGGATTTTAGAGCTTTTCTAGTCATGAGGAGATGCAAGATTGAACTCATAAAATTTTCTCCTGAAAATACCTGTCTGAAGAAATGTTCTGCCCATTTTTCCTGGAGCATAGAGTATCTCATTACTGATCTCCACCCCAAACTCCCCTCAAGGGGTGATGAAGGTCAGCAGTTGCAGAGACTCAAAATTCATCCCAAGTAGAGGTAGGTATGTATACATGCTTGTTCCTCAGTCATGCCCGACTCTTTTCGACCCCTTGGACTGTAGCTCACCAGGCTCCTCTGTCCAAGGGATTTTCTAGGTGAGAAAAATGGAATTGGTTGCCATTTACTCCTCCAGGGAATCTTCACAACCCAGGAATTGAACACTGGCCTCCTACTTTACAAGCAGATTCTTTATCGGGCAGGTGCCAATTTGTAGGTGACATTTTGCTTCCAAAAAATTATGGGTACACCCAAGGTTATTCATAAATAAATGGATTATCTTTCTAATATTCAAGATATATTCAAATCTCTAAATAATAGTCATAAATTCAGGGTAAAAATATAGAAAGTCTTCATATTAGCAAATATAAAATGAGACTGAGCCCTAGAAAGTTGAAAGCTGTCTAGAGTAAGGGTCTTTATTCATCTAATATGCATTGAAAAAAAAAAAAAGACCCCTGGATCTCCCTTAAAAGTCTTGTCACCCACACACTTTTGGGAAATTAATTTTTGACACATGAAGAAAAATATATATTGGAGTAAAGACATCATTTTCAGTAAATGTTTCTGGGAAAACTGTACAGCTACACATAAAACAATGATATTAGAAAACCTAACACCACACACAAAAATAAACTCAAAAAGGATTAAAGACCTAAATATAAGGCCAGAAACTGTAAAACTCCTAGAAAAAAACATAGGGAATGCTTTGACAAAAATCATAGCAATTTTTTTTAATCTAGTTCCTAAAGCAAAGCAAATAAAAGCAAAAATTATCAGATGAGACATAATTGCACTTAAAAGTGTTCGCACAGCAAAGGAATCCACTGACAAAACAAAAAGACATCCTACTGAATGAGAGAAAATATTCACAAATTATATGACCAAGAAGAGGCTAATATCCCAAATATATAAACAGCTTATGCAACTCAACATAAAAAAAGAACAATTAAATGGGCAGATCTAAATAGACAATTTTCCAAAGATGCCATACAGATAACCAAAGGCACATACAAAGATGCTGAACATCTTAATCATCAGAGAAATGCAAAGTAAAACCATGATGAGATATCACCTCACAACTATCTGTATGGAGCTCATCAAAATGAACAAGTAACAAATGTTGGTGAGAATGTGGAGGAAAGGGAGTCCTTGTGCACTGTTAGTGGGAGTGTGAATTGGTGCAGCCAATACAGAAAACAATATGGACATTTCTCAAAAAAAATGAAAAATAGAACTACCACATGACTCAGCAATTCCATTCATGGGAATATGTTAAAAACAAAACACCTTAAAATACTAATTCTGAAAGCTAAAAGTGGTTCATGTAACTTTAAATACTAATACTTTAAATAATGCAGCATTATTTGCAATAGCCAAGGCATGGAATCAACCTAAATGACCAACAGATAAATATATAAAGAAGATATGTTAATCAGCTATACCTAATACAAAATATAGTTTTAAAAAAGGAAGATATAGTATATATACACAATAAAATACTATTCAGTCTATATACATATACATATTTCCATTTGCAAAAACATGGATGAACTAGAAGGGTATTATGCTAAGTGAAATATCAGGCAGAGAAAGAGACTTACAGCATATTACTTAAATGTGGAATCTAAAAAATACAGCATATTAGTGAATGTAACAGAAAAGAATCAGATTCAGAGATATAGAGAACAACCTAATAGTTATGAGTGGGCCAAAGGGGAGGAGCAAAAGAGGGATAGAGATTTAAGGGTTGCAAAGAACTAGGTGTAAAATAAATAAGCTACAAGGTTATATTGTACAGCACAGGGCATACAGTTGATTTTATAATAACTATAACTGGAATATAAACTTTAAAATTGTGAATCACTTTCTTGAAAATATGAAACATAAGATATTTCATATTAATTATACCTCAATAAACAATAATTTCTTGTTTTGACACAACTTATTTCAGCACAATTTTGTTATATCTACTTTTAAATAATAAATAAATATCATGACCAAAATAGAGTCTTGTTAATTTTGAAGAAGGACTAAGTTAAATATAGATTTCTACAAAATAGTTTCTACAATTCTGTGATTCAAAATAAAAGATTATTTTAAACAGAATGGAAGCTCCCAACATCAGGGTTCAGAGTATTCTAAGTGTGGTGATCCTTATTCTTAATGTAAAATGTTAACCTCTGTAATTTTATTTAAAAATTGTAAAATGATTATACTAGTAGTAAAAAGATTGGTTTATGGAGAGGTAATTAATGGCAGGCATCTGTATTTGTTTATTTTGTTATGTAATAGTCCTAGGATTTATTTGAAATGATCAACTGGGTAAATGCAAAATTTAATTCTCTTGAAAGGTATTGATCACTTCATGAAGACTATAATGAAATTTGAACTAAATTATGAGATTTCTAGGAGTACTCTAGTCTCCAACTGGTTCATTTTCTGCCATTTTTATCATCACAGTGATCGTAGCATCCACAATCAAGAACTACATCAAAAGTGAATTAATTTGCAAGATATTGTTTTATTCACAGTTTTGCTAAGTGCAAAACTGACTAAACAAAATGATTTTCAATAGAGAAAATGAGTTGGATTACATGTTTTTAAGGTATTTACTATTTGTACCTCATAATCAAGAGAGAGGTAAAATTTAAAAACCCAGAAGAATGATCAGGTTATGTTAATAAATTTGCATTACACTTTCCCAGTGGTCCAGTAAATTGAATTTAAGTGTCAACAGGATATTTGAAAAGTGCTAAGGTAAGCTGCATGACAAAAAGTAGGCAGATGTGGCTTTTGTGAGGATTCTTAAAGACCTAAGAAAATGTAGCTTCTTTTGTTTTTACTTTAACATATATAATCCCCACAAAATATGGAAACACAATCTCTACTCATTTAGAATGTAAAAGTGTAAATATGATTAATGAGATCCAAATTAAATAGCAATATGCAGCATATGGGGCTTCCCTGCTGGCTCAGATGGTAAAGAATCTGCCTACCATGTGAAAGACCTGGGTTCAATCCCTGGGTCTGGGAGAGCCCCTGGAGAAAGGAATGTTTACCCACTCCAGTATTCTCGTCTGGAGAATTCCATGGACAGGGGAACCTGGCGGGCTACAGTCCTTGGGGGTCACAAAACCATCAGGCATGACTGAGCGACTAAGAAACATGGACCATATGATTCCAATAGTATAACACATGAAATTGTTTCACGAAAGAAAAAATAATAAGTCAAATTAAGTTAGAGAAACACATTATGTCAGAATACCACCATGAAGATGCACACTGCACCTAGCTGTATAAAATGTGCCAGAAGAAAAAGTAATTTTCTTAAAAAGAAAAGGTAATTATATCAGTCAGTCAGTCAGTTCAGTTGCTCAGTCATGTCTGACTGTGACCCGATGGACTGCAGCACGCCAGGCTTGCATGTCCACCACCAACTCCTGGAGCTTACTCAAACTCATGTCCATCCAGTCGGTGATGTCACCCAACCATCTCGTCCTCTGTCGTCCCCTTCTCCTCTCGCCTTCAATCTTTCCCAGCATCAGGGTCTTTTCAGATGAGTCAGTCTCTCACTGTTTCCATTGTTTTCCCATCTATTTACCATGAAGCAATGGGACTGTTCATTGGAAGGACTGAAGCTGAAGCTGAAACTCCAATACTTTGGCCACCTCATGTGAAGAGTTGACTCATTAGAAAAGACCCTGATGCTGGGAGGGATTGGGGGCAGGAGGATAAGGGGACAACAGAAGATGAGATGGCTGGATAGCATCACCGACTCAATGGACATGAGTTTGAGTAAACTCCGGGAGTTTGTGATGGACAGGGAGGCCTGGCGTGCTGCAATTCATGGGGTCGCAAAGAGTCGGACACGACTGAGCAACTGAACTGAACTGAACTGACTGAATGAGACTGGTGTTGGAGAAGACTCTTGAGAGTCCCTTCGACTGCAAGGTGATCCAACCAGTCCATCCTAAAGGAGATCAGTCCTGGGTGTTCATTGTTCATCTGAAACTCCAACACTTTGGCCACCTCATGCGAAGAGTTGACTCATTGGAGCATATGATTTCAATAGTATAATACATGAAGTTATTTCACGAAAAAAAAACAGTCAAATTAAGTTAGAGAAACACATTATGTCAGAATACCACCATGAAGATGCACAAAAGCATCAATTCTTCGGCACTCAGCTTTCATTCTAGTCCAACTCTCCCATCCATACATGACTACCGGAAAAAACCATAGCTTTGACTAAACGAACCATGCTGTCTAGGTTGGTCACAGCTTTTCTTTCAAGGAGCAAGCATCTTTTAATTTCATGGTGGCAGTCACCATCTGCAGTGATTTTGGAGCCCCCCCCCCCCCCAAAAAAATAAAGTCTATCACTGTTTCCATTGTTTCCCCATCTATCTGCCATGAAGTGATGGGAATGGATGTTATGAAATTAGTTTTCTGAAAGTTGAGTTTTAAGCCAACTTTTTCACTCTCCTCTTTCACTTTCATCAAGAGACTATTTAGTTCTTTGCTTTCTGCCATAAGGGTGGTGCCATCTGCATATCTGAGGTTATTGATATTTCTCCCAGTAATCTTAATTCTAGCTTGTGCCTCATCTAGCTCAGCTGCATATAAGTTAAATAATCAGGGTGACAATATAGAGTCTTGATGTACTCCTTTCCCAATTTGGAACCAGTCTGCTGTTCCATGTTCAGTCGTAACTGTTGCTTCTTGACCTGCATACAGATTTCTCAGGAGGCAGGCCAGGTGGTCTGGTATTCTCATCTCTTTCAGAATTTTCCACAGTTTGTTTTGATCCACACAGTCAAAGGCTTTGGCACAGTCAATAAAGCAGAAGTAGATGTTTTTCTGGAACTCTCTTGCTTTTTCTATGATCCAACAGATGTTGGCAATTTGATCTCTGGTTTCTCTTCCTTTTCTAAATCCAGCTTGAACATCTGGAAGTTCATGGATCATGTACTTCAAGCCTGGCTTTGAACATTTTGAGCATGAACAGCATGAAAAGGCAAAAGATAGGACACTGAAAGATGAACTCCCCAGGTCAGTAGGCGATCAGGGGAGAAATAACTCCAAAAAGAATGAAGAGAGAGAACCAAAGCAAAAACAACACCCAGTTGTGCTAATGATTGGGGATGGAAGTAAAGTCCAATGCTGTAAAGAGCAATATTGCGTAGTAACCTGGAATGTTAGGTCCATGAATCAAGGTAAATTGAAAGTGGTCAAACAGGAGATGGCAAGTGTAAACATCGACATTTTAGGAATCAGAGAACTAAAATGGACTGGAATGGGTGATTTTAACTCAGATGACCATTATATCTACTACTGCAGGCAGAATCCCTTAGAAGAAATGGAGCAGCCATCATAGTCAATGAAAGAGTCCAAAATGCAGTACTTGGATGCAATCTCAAAAACAACAGAATGATCTCTGTTCGTTTCCAAGGCAAACCATTCAATATCACAAAAACCCAAGTCTGTGCCCTGATCAGTAATGCTGAAGAAGCTGAAGTTGAACAGTTCTATGAAGACCTACAAGATCTTCTAGAACTAACACCCAAAAAAGATGTCCTTTTCATTATAGGGGACTGGAACGCAAAGTAGGAAGTCAAGAAATCCCTGTAGTAATAGGCAAATTTGGCCTTGAAGTACAAAACGAAGCAGATCAAACGTAACAGTAAATTTGTGGAATTCAAAGTTTCCCTTCCCAGTTATTGTTTTAGTTTTTACTGCTGAAACCCACTTTGGAAAATCATTGTATGATAAGTTTAAAGTTTAACTCTGATGTATTATCATTTGGGGAGGACTCACAATGAGTGGAAAATTAGACATCACCTTGTTAAAGAAACTGCCTGACAATGATGCAGGAGATAAAGGAAATGTCGGAGACTCATATTCAATCCCTGGGTTGGGAAGATCCCCTGGAGGAGGAAATGTCAATCTACTCCATTATTTTTGCCCGGGAAATTCTATGGACAGAAGGATCTGATGGGGTAAGGTCCATAGTGTAACAAAGAGTCAGATTTGACTGAGTAACTGAGTGTGCACACACATATTACAACATGAATAAGATTGCCTACTTGTGGAGTTAGAGGAGGATTGGATGTGATAGTCACTCCATCCTACAACTTTTGTTGGTTTTGCCACTTAACAGGGGAGCTCTTCCCAAGAGACAACTGTACCTGCCCTCATCTAAATCCTCCCACTCTCCAGATAGGGATAATTACTATGCCTGAAAGTGAAAGTGTTAGTTGCTCAGTCTTGACCAACTCTTTAAGTCCCCATGAATTGTAGCCCACCATCCTTGTGATTCTCCAGGCAAGAATACTGGAGTAGTTTATTCTCTTCTCTAGGAGGTCTATCTGACCCAGGGATGGAACTTGGGTGTCCTGCATTGCAGGCTGATTCTTTACCACTGAGCCACCAGGGAAGCCCAGAATTATTGTGCCTGGATTCTCCTTGTCATTAATCTTCAGTTGAGACTGAACTACTACACAAACACAATGTCCCAATGTCACTTTTTAATCAAAATAAGATTAAAGTCAGGATAACTTCAAAGCTAAATAATATTATTTGTAAATCAGAAATAAGTGTAAGAAAAACATGAATATTTTAATTTCATTTGATCAGTAATCATTCAATTCATCTCTGGGTTTCTCAGGTAGCTCAGTGGTAAAGAACCCACCTGCCAATGCAGGAGGCATAAGAGATGCAGGTTCAACCCCTGGGTAGGGAAGATTTTCTGGAGAAGGAAATGGCAGCCCACTCCAGTATTCTTGCCAGGAAAATCCCATGGACAGAGGAGTCTGGTGGGCTACAGTCCATAGGATCATGAAGAGTCAGACATGACTGAAGTGACTGGGCGTGCACACACAATTCATCTCTAGATACTTTACTGTCTAGTCATCCTTCATGAATATGGGATTTTCTTATATTTGTTTGTTCTAGAACAAGACTCACCCCACTTGATTAAAATTACTGAAAATTTAGATCACATGAAACCATATAGTTTGTTTATAAATGAGTTTATACTTTGGAGTTTGGCTTCACTTTCAAAAGTCCCATGTGATAATGCTTTGCAAAAGAAAGAATATTTAGTTTTCACTGTCATTACTTAAAACCAACCAACAACAGCAACAAAAAAGGAACAGAATATTTTTTTCAAAGTTTCTTAGTGGAAGTGTAGAATACTATGATATCTACAATGTAGAGATGAAAGTAACCAGAGGAAACCACAAACACCCAGATGCCCTTCTGGTAATCACCTACTTTCAAGCCCTACTTCCTGTAATCTTTTTGTTACCTGGGTCAAGGCAACACACAATAATAATTGCTTTTTCCTGTTATGCTGAAGCCTGAGCAAAAATCCAACCAAATGACCCTTGGATTCCTCTTCACTAAATTCTCAACAAATCCTAGACTTATAGAACTTATCTAAAAGAGAGAACAAAATACAAATAAATAAATACATTAATATATAAATAATCTAAAAATGTATCAGCAGATGGAAAAATATTTATTATGAAGCCCTAAAGCACCAGTTTGTAAGTCAACTGGGAATAACATAGAAATGAAAAGAGCAAATAAAACAAAGGACAAAAAATGAAAGCAGAAAAATCTTCACAGTTTTGTTTACCTTCCTAGAAGATCGAAACATTTTAATCAACAAACATAGTCCCCAAGAGAGTGAAAACTACAAACACCTTTCTCCTCCTGATAACTCCATCCCTGAGTGAAATGCTGCTGCTGCTAAGTCACTTCAGTCGTGTCCAACTCTGTGCGACCCCATAGACGGCAGCCCACCAGGCTCCCCCGTCCCTGGGATTCTCCAGGCAAGAACACTGGATTGGGTTGCCATTTCCTTCTCCAGTGCATGAAACTGAAAAGTGAAAGTGAATTCGCTCAGTTGGTCCGACTCTTCGCGACCCCATGGACAGCAGCCTACCAGACTCCTCCGTCCATGGGATTTTTCAGTCAAGAGTACTGGAGTGGGGTGCCGTTGCCTTCTCCGCTGAGTGAAATAGCATATTCTAATCACATCATAGATCTTGATCATTAATCGTCTTCTGACCAAGAAGGCTTTACTGTTTCAGTTTAGTCAAACTGAAGGGAACAGCTTAGACAGCTTTGCTCCTGATTGTAGTTCCCTGACTTCCATTTCCTTAGAGGTTTTATTCTGAAAAAAATTTAAATTTGTAATTTTTAATGCCTCTGTGAGATGCAAATCTTCCAGTTTCCTGCTAGTTGGGTTGGCTTTACAAACCAGAAATGTCTTTCTCAAGAAATTGGCAGCCATATCTTTGAATGTAATGATCAAGAAAATAGGGCTCATCTCTTCACATCTCTGTAGCAGGGTAGAACCCTAACTTTAGTAACTGCCAATTAGCAAACACAAATGGCTAATCACATTGACCAGACTCCCTGTTGATGTCTTTTTGTATTTTTCCACTTCCTCACTCTGGTGCTTAAAATCTCTCCTCCCTTTGGTTGCAGAAGCACTGAGTTCATTCTCTCTCCCCTGTTTCAATATTCTTGAGCAGTCTTCCTTGCCTGTTTAATTTAACAATTTTTCTTTGACACTTTCTCCTTGGGAATTGAGAGGAGTGTGGTGCAATGTGACCTTTTTCTAAAGTCAGGAATCACCAATAAGTATCCGTAAAACCAAACTTTCCTTTGATAATTTAAAAAGAATCAGTAAAAGAAATGCTGTAAAACCAATGACGCAACCAAAAAGACAAAAGCACCTGCCTTTAGTGTAGGAGTTTTTTCAGCCCTTTTCTCTTATTCATCCAGCAGCATTCTCCATGCTTACTTAGAATCAAGCCAATGATATAGGTAAAGAGATAGGTTTTTTCCTTTTGCTGCTTGCTATCTTAATTAGCTCATAAGAATATTTTAGCAAAAATAATTTGATGTACATTAATTGAAAGGTGTGTTACTGAAAAACAAGGAGGCATTTGCAAATATGTATATTTACCTTTATCCAATGACCAATGACTTAAACAACTAGACTTCAATTATTTCTTTACCTCTATACCAGCTGCTGTAGTCCATCTGGGCAACTATAAGAGAAATGCCACAGACTGGGTGGCTTATAAAAAAAATAGAAATTTATTTCTCACACTCTGAAGGCTGGGAAGATCACGATCTTGGCACTGTTCAATTTCTGAATTCTATATCTGGTGATAGGCCTCCTCCTGCCTTGCAGATGGCCATATCTTGCTCTGTCTTCACATGATAGAAGGTGCAAGGGAGGTTTTGGGGGTCTCTGTCATGAGGGTTCCACTCTTATGACCTAATAACCTCCCCCAAAGTCCTATCTCCAGATACCATCACACTGGGGATTAGATTTCAACATACAAATTTAGGGGAAAGGAAACACTAACATTCAAGCAAAAGCACCAAGTGGTCAAGTTTCATTATTTCTTTGACTATATTCATGCACAAAAAAGTTAAATATAATCTCAATTATTGAATCAACACTGCTGTATCTGACATAATATCAGTGTTCAGTGTTTTTGCATCCTTTTATTCATTACCACTATGCTACAGAGCTTTGTTAGACATTCTTCCCCTTAATCGCCTAGCTTCAACTGTGAAATTGTAATACCATGCCCCCCATATCTGCTTGCGGATTCTGATCCTTTAGAAGACTAAAGCCATTGTGATATCCAAGATCTGCTCTCTCTCTCTCTCTCTTTAGTCACTGTGTCCTACTCTTGTGACCCCATGGACTGTAGCCTGCCAGGGTCCTCTTTCCATGGGATTCCCCAGGCAAGAATACTGGAGTGGGTTGCCATTTCTTTCTCCAGGGGATCTTCCTGACCCAGGAATTGAATTCAGGTCTCCTGCATTGCAGGCAGATTCTTTACCAACTGAACTATGAGGGAAGCCCCCCAAAGAATTCATTTTCATTTCCTTGAATGTGAAAAGACTCTCTTTGAGAATGTATGGTCTCAATAATTCTTTTGGATAAGGGGCAAATCACACAGTTCTCCATAACACTGCTAATACAAAAACAAAATCTCTCTCTGTCAACTAACTTAAATGTGTATTTATATACTTCATTACTTTCAACAATTAAAAATGCCATCTTAGTGTACTAGGGTTAGGCAGGAGGGCTGGTTGTTGGGGAGATGACAGAGCTTCAGATCACCCTTGGATAGGGCATAGCTTTGTATGTTTGTGCCTAGAAATTATTCTCAAAAGGAGCCTGCATATAATTGACAATGACCATAATAAAAGCAGTAAAAGGGCCTCAAGAAATATTACAAGAAATAATTAATACCTAAAAAGCAGCGTTGTGCACTCATTATCACCCTCATTCACATCTGTTTTATTATATATGCCTTTTTATATGATGTTGAAGAAGAACAGATAGTTTTCTATTCACCCTGCAAAGTTCCACAGCATGTCAATAATATTCTTCTGAGTTCTTAATGAGAGTCTTTAAATTTCAATAAAGAATGTGCTTTCATTTGGGAACTCACGAAGAGTTTGCAGCAATTCATTCCCAGACAATAAATGGGATCATTATGCCAGAAATTTCACTAAGTAATTTTACTCAAATAATTCAATAAGAAAATATCTCTGTAAATAGTTTTCTTGATCCTTATATTGTCAATTTATTAAGCAGTCTTTTTTTTCAAATCAAGCAACTATAATGCTGTCAGATCCACAATGTTGTTTTTAATAATTTCATTACCACAATGCTTGTCAGAACAAATTAAACTAATGATAAATTAAATTTATTTTTTAACATATAATTTAACACTTTTATTAGCAGTACTTTGCCAGTAATAAAGTTTGGTCTACAAGTGAAATGAAATATTTAGAAACTGATTTTAAACAGTTAGTTTTAAAAAAAATCCATGAACCAGTAAGGTAACAGTCACAGCAATTTTTTTTATTATTTAAATTTTTAGATGATCATCTTGGTTCTGTATTTGTATGTACAAAATATGGTAAGATAATAGAAGAGAAAAAACATGATTTAGTATTAGTTATGTACTTTTAAAAATGATGTGATTTTAAAAATAATATTTAATAATAAAAAACAATTTAAAAATTCCCCTTAAAGAAATTTACAGTAAAATTCAAATCCTAAGCTTTTGCTAGTACATTTAGCCATTAAAAGTAAATACATGGAAATTCAAGCAAGTGACCACTGGAATACTGCTAATGACATGAACTCTGGGGTCAAGTTGCTAAGTTTGAACCTGAACTCCGACATCTACTGTCTGGCAGACCATTGGCTTGGTAATTAGTTACTAATTATTTATTCTCTTTATTTCACATTCCTGTTCTGTGAGAGATATTAGTGGTGTCTAGAAAGAAACCATACACCAAAGAGTTGAGATTTTATTATTCAACTTATATGAAATTTTAGAGCAGTCAAACTATCCTGTGATAGAATTCAGTGCAAATAACTCTAGCAATTGGGTTTTGACCAGGAAAGACAGTACGTTTCTGGAGTAAGGGGATGTTCTCTATGTATCATGATGGGGTCGCTATTACATGGAAGAATTCATTTGTCAAAAGTCATCAAAGTTAGCCTTATATCTTGTAATTTCAATATATGTAAATGATACCTCATTTATGTTTAAAACATAAAATGATAAAAAAAAAAGTTCAACATAAATCCAGTATAGCATAGAGTGAATGTATCATAATAGCCAATCCATCAGTGACTGCTGTGGAGGTCAGGGCTTGAGGTGGCCCAGCTTCGCTGTTATAATGTTGACAACTACTGGCCTTGAAACCAACCTTCCTTCTTCAATCTACAAATATCTGTGTGTCTTTATGGCAAATACATCAAAGTTGAACAGTATATAAACTCTGAGGAGGTAAAAATGGGAGCTAATGTTGGCATTTCTTAGTTTGTCTCCGTATCTACAGAAGGGTTTGAACTTCAGTAAGCACTCTTTAAGCTTAAGTAAAGTGGGAGAATTTTTCATTCATTAAATAAGAACATAGAACTTTTCTCAATTTAGGTACATCTGTTCCTAGCAACTAAAAATGTGGAATTCTGGCTCATATTTTCTTTCATCCATCAACTCTGCTTTTCCTTACACATTATTTCCAATTCCTTCATAAGGCCAGGGAAATGTATGACAATCCATTTATACACAAGCATTCATTTTAAGGGAAGAAAGATTATTTCCCACAAGACAGGTGTCAAAATGTGCATCAAAAACCAGACATCCTGGCCCATGGTATGGATGGTAGCTATGATTATCATCACATAAATCATGTGGCATAATTTTCCAACAACCAGGAAAATAGATGATAGGTCACTGATTATATCAGAACAATGGCTACATACACCATCCTCAGGGGGGCAATGAAGTGGAGAAAACAGATACTGTGCAGCCTGAATGCTGTGTACAACAGTATGTTGGGCAATATATTTATTTAAAATATTGGTGCTCTTTTATTTTAAAAAATGTGGATTATAATGCTATTTGTCTTAATAGAAAATAAGGTAAAATAAAGAGTATTTTAAATGGTGTCTGTCAATACAATAATGTTTCATTAATGAAAATTCAGAACTCCAAAATTTTATGGTTATTTAGAATTATCATTTCCATTATTTTACATTGCAATGTAGTTGATTAACGATGTGATAGTTTCAGGTGTATAGCAAAGTGATTCAGCTATATATATGCATATAGTTTTCTTTTTCAAATTATTCTCCCATTTAGATTATTACAGAATGTTTAGCAGCATTCTCTGTGCTAAGCAGTAGGTATCTGCTGCTCATCTATTTTATATACAGCAGTGTGTACATGTCCACCCTGATCTCCCAAACTATTCCTCTCCCACCCACTTTCTCCCTGGTAACCATAAGCTTGTTTTCTACTTCTGTGAGTCAGTTTTTGTTTTGCAAATATATTCATTTGTATCACATTATTTTTTTTTGGTTCTGCAAACAAATGATATCATATGACATTTATCTTTCTCTGACTGGCTTACTTCACTTAACATGATAGTCTCTGGTTTCATCCATGTTGCTGCAAATGGCACCATTTCATTATTTTTGATATCTGAGCAATGTATTTCTATGTATGTACCACATCTTCTTTATCTATCCATCTGCTGATGGACATTTAGGTTGCTCTCATGTCTTGGCTATTGTATATAGTGCTGCAGTGAATATTTCAGGGCATGTACCATTTTGAACCATGTTTTTCTCCAGATACATGTCCAGGAGTGGGATTGATGGATCATAAGGGAGCTCTATCTTTAGCTTTTTAAGGAACTTTCATTCTGTTCATTTTAGTGACTGTACCAATTTACATTCCCAGCAACCGTTTGAGAGGGTTCTTATTTTCTCCACAATCACTGAAGAATTTATTGTTTGTAAATTTTTGATGATGCTCTTCTGACTGGTGTAAGGTAATATCTCATTGTAGTTTTCACTTGATTTTTTGTAACTTTTAGCTAGGTTGAACATTTTTTCCTTTTTTTTTTTTTTTTTTCTTTTTTTTTTTTTTTTATTATTATTTTTTTTCCCAGTGGGTTTTGTCATACATTGATATGAATCAGCCATGGATTTACATGTATTCCCAATCCCAATCCCCCCTCCCACCTCCCTCTCCACCCGATTCCTCTGGCACATTTTTTCTTGTGCCTATTGGCCATCTGCATGTCTTATTTGGAGAAATATCTATTTAGATCTTCTGCTCATTTTTTTCCTTTTCTTCTTTGCTTTTTGCTTCCCTTCTTTTCACAGCTATTTGTAAGGTCTCCTCAGATAGCCATTTTGCTTTTCTTCATTTCTTTTTCTTGGGAATGGTCTTGATTCCTGTCTCCTGTACAATGTCATGAACCTCTGCTTATTTTTTTGATTGGACTGTTTTTTATAATATTGAGCCATGTGATCTATTTATAAATTTTGGAGGCTAATCCATTGTCAGTTGCATCATTTGAAAATATTTTCTGTCAATCTCAAGATTGTCTTCTCACTTTGTTTATGGTTTCTCTTGCTGTGCAAAAGCTTTTGAGTTTAATTAGGTATCATTTGTTTATATTTGTTTTTAGTTCCATTACTCTAGGAGACATATCAAACAAGCTATTCCTGAAATTCCTTCAGAGAGTAGCTTGCCTTATTTTCCTTTGTGTTTTATAGTATCCATTTTACATTTAGTTCCTTAATCCATTTTGAGTTCATTTTTATGGATGTTGAAACAGTGTTGTAATTTTATTGTTTTACATGCAACTGTCCTATTTCTCTAGCATCATTTATTGAAAACACTGTCTTTCTTCCATCGGATATTTTTGCCTCCTCTGTCATAGATCAGGTGATGTTGGATCATTGAAAAAGTGAGAGAATCCCAGAAAAATACCTACTTCTGCTTTATTGAATATGCCAAAGCCTTTGATTGTGTGGATCACAACAAATTGTGGGAAATTCCTAAAGAGATGGGAATACCAAACCACCTGACCTGCCTCCTGAGAAATCCATATGCAGGTCAAGAAGCAACAGTTAGAACTGGACTTGGAAGAGCAGGCTGGTTCCAAATTGAGAAAGGAGTATGTCAAGGCTGTATTTTGTCACCCTGCTTATTTAACTTCTTTGAAGAGTACATTATGAGAAACGCTGGAGTGGATGAAGCAAAAGCTGGAATCAACATTGCTGGGAGAAATATCAATAAACCAAGATATGCAGATGACACCACCCTTATGGCAGAAAGTGAAGAAGAACTAAAGAGCTTCTTGATGAAAGTGAAAGAGGAGAGTGAAAAAGTTGGCTTAAAACTCAACATTCAGAAAACTAAGATCATGGCATCTGGTTCTATCACTTCATGGTAAATAGATGGGGAAACAATGGAAACAGTGGCAGGCTTTATTTTTGGGGGCTCCAAAAACTACAGATGGTGACTGCAGCCATGAAATTAAAAGATGCTTGCTCCTTGGAAGAAAAGCTGTGACTAACCTAGACGGAGTATTAAAAAGCAGAGACATTACTTTGCAAACAAAGGTCCATCTAGTCAAAGCTTTGGTTTTTCCAGTAGTTGTGTATGGATGTGAGAGTTGGACTATAAAGAAAGCTGAGCACCGAAGAATTGGTGCTTTTGAACTGTGGAGTTGGTGAAGACTCTTGAGAGTCCCTTGGACCTCAAGGAGATCTAACCAGGCCATCCTAAAGGAAGTCAGTCCTGGATGTTCATTGGAAGGACTGATGCTGAAGCTGAAATTCCAATTCTTTGGCCACCTGATGCGAAAAACTGACTCATTTGAAAAGACCCTGATCCTGGGAAAGATTAAAGGCGGGAGGAGAAGGGGATGAGAGAGGATGAGATGATTGGATGACATCACTGGCTCAATGGACGTGAGTTTGAGTAAGCTCCAGGAGTTGGTGATGGACAGCGAAGCGTGGCATGCTGCAGTCCATGAGTCACAACCAGTCGGAAACAACTGAGCAACTGAACTGAACTGAGATGACCAGTTATTTCTGGGCTTTCTAGCCAGTTCTATTGATCCATAGTTCTGTTTTTGTGCCAGTATCATAATGACATTTTGGAGAATTTTTGTCATAAGTGGGTGGTTTGTTGTTTTTCAGTCACTAAGTCACTCTTTGTCCAGCTGTTTGTTACCCCATGGACTGTAACATGCCAGGCTCCTCTGTCCACCATCACATGGAGTTTGCTCAAATTCATATATATTGAGATGGTGAAACTATGTAATCATTTCATCCTTTGCCACTCCCTTTCTCCTTTTGCCTTCAGTCTTTCCCAGCATCAGGGTCTTTTTCAATGTGTCAGCTCTTTACATCAGGTGGCCAAAGTATTGAAGCTTCAACAACAGTCCTTCCAGTGAATATTCAGAGTTGATTTCCTTTAGGATTGACTGGTTTTATCTCCTTGCAGTTCAAAGGACTCTCAAGAGTCTTCTCCAACACCACAATCAGAAAGCATCAAAACTTTGGCATTCAGCCTTCTTTATGGTCCAACTCTCATATCCGTACATGACTACTGGAAAAACTCTAGCTTTGACTTATGAAGACCTTTGTTGGCAAAGTGATGTCTCTACTTTTCATAAATTTATCATAACTTTCCTTTCAAGGAGCAAGAGTCTTCGAATTTCATTGCTGCAGCCACCGTTCTGCAATGGTTTTGGAGCCCAGGAAAATAAAATGTATCACTGCTGCCACTTTTTCCTCCTTTATTTGCCGTGAGTGCTAAGACAAGATGCCACGATCTTAGTTTGTTTTTGTTTTTTTTCCCCTATATTGAGCTTCAAGCCAGCCTTTTCAGTCTCCTTTTTCACCTTCATCAAGAGGCTTTTTAGTTCCTCTTTGCTTTTTCCCATTAGAGTGGTATCATCTGCATATCTGAGGTTGTTATTTCTCCCTGCAAGTTTGATTCCAGGTTGTGATTCGTCCACCCCAGTATTTCACATGATGTATTCTACATAGAAATTAAATATGCAGCATAATAATATACAGACATCATAATTCTTTCCCAATTTTGAACTAGTCAGTTTTTACATGTTTTTGTCAAAAAAATTTTTTTCTGCATCTATTGGTATGATCATACGGTTTTTATTCTTCAAGGTGTCAATGTCATGTATCATAGTGATTGATTTTTTGGATATTGAAAAATCCTTGCATCCCTGGGAAAAATCCCACTTGATCATGGTGTATGATCTTTTTAATGTATCATTGGATTTTAATTGCTAATATTTTGTTGAAAGCTTTTGTGTCTATGTTCATATTGGCCAGTAATTTTCATTTTTTATAGTATCATTGATTGTCTTACCAAATTGATGTAACCTTAAAGAATGAGTTTTAGAATATTCTCATTTCTGAGAATTTTTTAATCATTTCAGAAGAATACAAGTTAACTCTTCTCTAAATATTTGATAGAATTTGCCTTTGAAGCCATTCATAATCTCTTGTTCTTTGTATGTCTGTTCGTTTGTTGTAACTTCTTTTTCATATCTAATCCAACTGATTTTAGTCCTCTGCCTTTTTTTCTTGATGAGTCTGTCTAAAGGTTTATTGATTTATTTTATCTTCTCAAGGAACCAGCTTTTAGTTTTATTTCTCTTTTCTATATCTTCTTTTTTTTTCATTTATTTCTGCTCTAATCTTTTTTTTTTTCTTCTACTATCTTTGAGGTTTTTTTTTTTTTTTCTAGTTTCTTTAAGTGTAAAGTTAGGTTGTTTATTTGATATTCTTCTTGTTTCTTGAGGTAGGATTATATTGCTATACATTTCCCTCTTAGAAATGCTTTTGCTGCATCCTATAGGGCCTGTGTCTTGCTCCTCTGATGGGTAGGGCTATCCTTGGGAAAACTTTAAGCTACTTTTCTGCTGAAGGTTGGGGCTGTGTTCCCTCCTTGTTGGTTAGCTGAGGCATCCCAGCATTGGAAGGTAGATGCTATAAGATGGGGCTAATGGTGGCTTCCAGAAGGGCTTGCACCAATGAGTACTCCTCCAGATATGCTGCTTCCAATGTTTTTGTTCCCACAGTGAGCCATATACACCTCTACCTCCTCAGGAGACAGTCCAGTACTAGCTGGAGGTATGGCCTAGTCTCTTATCAGATCACTGCTCTTTCCCCTGGGTCCTGATGAGCACAGGTCCTTGAATGCACCCCCCAAAACTGGACTCTCTGTTTCCTCCAGCCATGTGTAATTTCTGTAATCAAACCCTACTGGCTTTCAAAGCCAGATTCTCTGGGAGTTTCCCCTCCTGTTGCTAGTCCCCTAAGCTGGGAATAGGGCTTAGAAATTTCACTTTTGTTTGAAAACTTCTGTAGTATAATCATTTTCCAACTTGTACATCATTCACCTGTTGGATATTGGATTTTATTTTATTGCAGTTGCACCCCTCCTACTATCTTATTGTCAGCCTTCCAGGTGGCTCAGTGGTAAAGAATCTGTCTGCAATGCAAGAGACACAGGAGATGCTGGTTTGATCCCTGGTTAGGAAGATCTCTTGGAAGAGGAAATGACAACCCACTCCAGTATTCTTGCCTGGAAAATTCCATGGAAAGAGGAGCCTAGCAGGCTACAGTCCATGAGGTTGCAAAGAGTCTGACACAACTGAGTGTGCATGCACAGACATCATCTTATTGTGGCTTCTTCTTTGTCTTTGGATGTTTAGATGTAGGGCATATATATATGTGTGTGTGTGTGTGTGTGTATATATATATATATATATATTTGCTGATTCCAGCTCTTTTTGTTGATGGTTGTTCAGCAGTTAGTTGTTATTTTGGGGTTCTTATAAGAAGAGTTCAGCTCAGATATTTCTACTCCCAGAATTATTGTTATTTTCACCTTCATCTTTGCACTAGTAGTCAGAAACTAGAAAAATAAAAGCCTCAGAAAGATATGAAATTGAAATCACACTTCTGAAGAGCAATCATACTGAACAGACCTTCGTTCAAACTTGTTATTTCTTTGGAGTTTACTTTTGAATAACATAAAGATTATGATGCAGTATCCCCTAAATAATCCAGATTTGGAAAAGTTATCAAACTATACATAGAAAAAAGTTCTGTGTGTTGTAAAAGCTATGAGACTACAGATATAAAACATAAAGTCTTGGTTTGTGGCAGGGCACAGTTGATTTCAGTCAAAATTACAGTGTTCAAAAGTAGAATATCATAAATGTCAAGCTATACTTCAGCTAAGATTTGCTAAATATGCATTCTTATCAGGGTTTTAAAATACTGAGATATCATAGGAGGTATATATATATATATATAATATATATATATAACACTATATATATATAATATATATATATATATATATATAACACTACATAACATGGTTATATTTCTAAACCAATTGGAAACATAAAGATCTCAGGAAAGTTCATTCTCTCATCTTTTTTTTTTTAGAGTTTCATAGAAATAGTTGGTACTGTGATATTTTGGTTTATGTTTTAATAGCAATTCTGAAAGCATACATATCCCAGCTGACTTTTTGGATTACATCTTGATAAAAAGCAAGAGTGCTTTACACCCCATTTCCTGCCACAGGTAATTTCTTTTGAATCCTTAGAGAGACCAGCAATTTTACACTTTTCACTTGAGGGAGCCACTTCTGGTGTTAAAATAAGACAAAAATAAAAAGCCAAGGGAAAAAAAAAAAGCCCTTGCCTTATTTTTCAAAGTTACATCCATCCAAAGACTTTCTCTGGTCAAACACAGAGCAGCTGTAAAATCTAAATGAAGGACTGGAGTCAAATATTTCCTAATTGCCTGTGTTTCAATACCGTCTGTTCTTTGGCTGCATTTGGTTATGTGCCACTAAATATATAAAACTAAGTTAGTTACACTATATTACCCCAAAAAGATGCCATGTGTTAGTAAAGATTGTGGAAACTTGTCTATGTCAACTTCCAGAAATATATTAAAGAAATAGAAACACATTTATCTGTGAATAAATTTTAAGTCCCTCTCATTCACCTTCATTTTCTGTTTTATTTTGGTTTATTAATGTATGAAGCATTGAAAACAAGGAAGTTTAATTTAAAACACTGGGCAATATTTGATGTCATTTGTGATAGTAAAATAGTCATTTCTATCACTGTTGCATAATGATGTTTTCTTGACCCTCAGAGGCTTTTGTACGGTTCTCTCCATGCCGACTACTGGGAGAAGAGTCCTTTCAGTTTAGGTGTGACCATCCTCTGATCAGATAAAGGTGGAAAGTAAGCTTAAACCAAGTGTTTGTCTTCATGCGTAAGAAATAGTTGATGCTTGAAGCACTCAGTTAATTCATACATCTTTCTGTGTGTATACAAAGTAAGTAATTAAAATAATGTTTATTCAGCCACAGAGATCTTTTATGTTGTTCATTTTTCAAAGTAATGAGAGATCAATTTTGTTGCAACAATCCCAGGAGACTTATTTCCTTTTTCCTGGCCCTGAAGTTAATTAGGGAGAGGGGAAAGGTAATGAAAATAATCGAGTGCTTACCAAATGTCAGCTGCTTATCAAATATCAAGTATAGTGCCAGAAATGTTGTGGAGGGCTTAAATCCGCAGGCTTTGGAGTCAGATATAATTTAAATTAGAACTAACTTGTTTAGTGACCTTTGGAAGTTTCTTACTTCTCTACAGGCTTTATTCTCTCAAGTGTAAAAAAGAAATAATACTGTCACCTGTTTAAGTGATTTCTGTAAGAATAAACATGCACACATACCATTCACATCATCTATTTCTTGTCTTTAACTCATCTTACAAAATGATTTTAGACAGGTGAAGCTTCATTATATGCATTTCTTAACTCCTTCCCCGTGTTTTCTAATCAACATTTACTGAAACCGAGATGTTTGTCACCTTGCTATGCCATCACATTCATCCATGTCATCCTGCTATGTTATCACATTCATCCACGTCACTCTTTGGATAGTATTACAACCACAGTTTGCCTAAGACCTTTGAGCATATTATCTAAATGCCACGTTGCGATAAATATTATATCTGGTCATTAAAGAGTGTTGTGGTGTTTTTGTCCTCCCTCCAGTTCTTGCATGCTTTCTCGGTAAATAAGAAAAAGGGGGTCCCCCCCACCTAGAAAAAAAAAAAAAAACAGGAAAATTTAAATATTCCAAAATTTTAACAATTTTGAGCAGAAGACTATTAAAGATTATTGGTAAAAAAAATATTCTAAGATTGCAAACAATAGATTTATATATGAAGTGAAGTCAAGAGGGTTTCACATTGACATTCTATGGACCCCAGACTTTTTGGTAAATGTCATATTTACTCTTGTATTAAAAAAAAATTTTTTTTAAAGTGATTTAAAGTGATTTAGCATAGAGGCACAATGGTGGAATTTCTGAACATGCAATTATAGTTTGTCCTTTGACTAGCTATTTAAATACAACAAAGTTTCTGCTTAAATAGGAAAGACCTAAATGCTATTATTCTTAGAATTCTCATTATTTTAATTATAGAAACCATGATATAATTTCCCAAAGGTTAATTTGGTTTAGAATTTATAGCTCAATCTTCTGTTATAGATTATTCCAATTTCCCCAGACTAGAAGTAATACTAATAAAAGAAAGGATGAAGAAATTTTTGCAATTAAACATTTAAAATTACAATTAATTAAATATGTAAGTTTACTTATTGGCAATTATAGAACAATTACAACTTTTAGTTATTCAAACTAGCTTGAATGAAAAACTGATTGAGTCTGTATGCATATATGTTTAATAACAATCTCTCCTGAACTCAAATAGTTATTCAAACCTTTTGCTTATCTTTAATAGATTCCTTAGTGTGTGATCCACAGATATCTCATAAGGATTTAAGTTCCCAATCCTCCCCACACTTAATAATACAACTCATTTCACACAATAGAAAAGCCTGAGTTTTTTAAGATATCCTGATCTCCTTAGTATTGCAATAAACATGCATGTACCATTTGTAAAATTAACTTGAAATCACATCTGGTCTCTGATCTGGAGTTTTGGTTGAATTAGTATGACCTTTGCTTCTAATAAGTTCAAGCCCTTGTAAAGCATTCTTTATTTTTAATTCAAGTGCAGTTGATGTACCATGCTATATTACTTTCTAATATCCAGTAAAGTGATTCATATATATATATTCATGTATATGTATATACATATACCACTATCCCTGGTGGCTCAGAAGGTAAAGAATCTACCTACAATGCAAGAGACCCAGGTTTGATCCCTAGGTTGGGAAGATCTCCTGAAGGAGGAAATGGCAACCCACTCCAGTATCATTGCCTGGAGAATCCCATGGACAGAGGAACCTGGCAGGCTACAGTCCATGGGGTTACAAAGAGTCAGACATGACTGAACAACTAACAATTTTAATTTCATATATTTATATGTGTGTGCATGTGTGTGTGTGTGTATCTATATTCTTTGCTATATTATTTTCAATTATGATTTATCATCAGATACTGAATATATTCCTTGTACTATACAGTAGATCCTTATGGTTATCTTTTTTATATATAATTGTGTGTATCTATTAATCCCAAATTCTTAATTTATTCCTCTCTCTCCCTTTGCTAACTTTAAGCCTGTTTCCTATGTCTCTGAGTCTGTTTCCATTTTATAAATAAGTTTGCATCATTTTTTTTTAGATTCTACATATAAGCAACATCATAAGCTATTTATATTTCTTTGTCTGACTTACTTCAATTAGTATGATATTGCATGCATGCTAAGTTGCTTTGGTCATGCCTGACTCTATGTGACTCTATGGACTGTAGCCTGCCAAGTTCCTCTGTCCATGGGGAAGAACTAGCATGATAATATCTACATTCAAAAGTGTTCCTTTTCTATGTCTTTAAATATTCTCAAACTGCTAATATTTTTAAGTTTATTAACAAATGTTGTTTTATTAAATAGTTGATCTCATATTAAAACTCCTTGAAATGAAATTTGCTCAGAACCTTCTTGTGCTCTTGTTTTCATAATGTTCCATTTGGCTTCCATCCTTGCACTTCTCTATACACAAGTGGCCTGAAACTTAAAAAATACTCTCCAGTTTTTTTTTCAATATTATACTTATCATTGATTCCTCAGAAGCTTTTGGTGCCACAGTTCAACCATTACTTATAAATTTCTCTTTCTTGCTCTTAAGATGCTGTGCACTCTTGCTGTTTTTGATATAAGCTTCTTTTGTCTATCATTGTCTTTCTTTTCTTTGTTACTCACTAGGTCTTAGTGTCTCTAAAATTTGAGTTCCTTTGTGTTAAAATTAATCTTCAAAACCCCAATTAATCTTTTATAACTCTATAATTACAAACTTATGTTAATTAAATGTTATGACAAATTTAAGTTGATTTTTCCTTTACTTTCTTGTGCCCAAAACTGAGAAATGTCCAAGTATTCAGATTAAACTTTATCATCAAGTACTTATGGATGATTCAAATGGATAAAATTAGATCAGAAAAAAAAGAGCATGGAAAAGAAATATTCTGGGAAAATGTACAGGCTAGATTAGCAATGGATTTCTTAACTGTAACATGGGGGCTAGAAGACCTAACAATAGTGCTTTGAACTTTATAGGTAAAACTTTTCTACTGAGAAAACTCAACCAAACTACCAGTCATGTAGGAGAAGTTTAAATAAGAATGGCTTCACAGGTGAATTCTACCAAAAATTTAGAGAAGAGCTGACACCTATCCTCTAGAAAACTGGAGAGGAAGGAAAACTCCCAAACTCATTCTACAATGAAAAACTGCCAAACTCATTCTATACGGCCAATCCTGATACCAAAACCAGGCAAAGATGACACACAAAAAAAGAAAACTACAGGCCAATAACATTGATAAACATAGATGCAAAAATCTTCAACAAAACTTTAGCAAACAGAATTCAGCAACATAGTAAAAAAATCATACATCATGACCAAGTGAGCTTTATTCCAAAGTTGCAATATTAGCAAATCAATCAATATGGTACACTATATTAACACATTGCAAAATAGAAACCATATTATTATTTAAACAGATTCAGAGAAAGCCTTTGACAAAATTCAATACCCATATGTGATAAAAACTCTCTCCAAAAAGTAGGCATAGAAGGAACATGCCTCACCATAATAAAAGCCACATACTACAAACTCATAGCAAACATTATCCTCAATGGCAAAAAAACTGAAAGCATTTCCTCTAAAATCAAGAACAAAACAAGGGTGCCCACTCTCTTACCACTACTATTCAAGCTAGGTTTGGCAGTCCTAGCCACAGCAATCAGAAAAGAAAAATGAAACAAAAGGAATACAGATTGGAAAAGAAGTAAAACTCTCACTGTTTGCAGATGGCATGATCCTCTACATAGAAAACCCTAAAGATGTCATCAGAAAATTATTAAAACTAAATCAGTGAATACAGTAAAGTTGCAGGATATAAAATTAATATACATAAATCCCTTACATTCCTATAAAATAATGAAAATTCATAAATCAATTAAGGAAACAATCCCATTCACCATTGCAACAAAAAGAATAAAATACTTAGGAATAAATTTACCTAAAAAAACAAAAGATCTGTATACAGAAAAGTATAAAATACTGATGAAACAAATCAAAGATGACACAAATAGATGGAGAAATGTGTCATGTTTGTGGACTGGAAGAATCAGTGTAGTGAAAAAGAATATACTACACAAAGCAATTTATAGATTCAATGCAATCCCAATCAAACTGCCAATGGTAATTTTTCACAGAACAAGAATATGTAATTTCACAATTTATATGGAAACACAAAAGACCCCAAATAGCCAAAGCATCTTGAGAGAGAAGAATGGAACTGGAGGAATCAAACTTCCTCACTTAAGACTATACTACAAAGTTAGTTATCATGACAGAATGATACTGGCATAAAGACAGAAATATAAATCAATCAAACAAAATAGTAAGTCTAGAAATAAATCCACATGCCTATGGATATCTTATCTTTGACAAAGGAGGCAAAAATACACAAAGGAGGAAAGATAGTCTCTTCACCAAGCAGTGCTGGGAAAACTGGTCAGCTATATGTAAAAGAATGAAACTAGAACACTTCCTAAAACCATATGCAAAAATAAACTCAAAATGGATTAAAGACCTAAATGTAAGACCAGAAACTGTGAAACTCTTAGAGGAAAACAGAACACTTTCCAACATAAATCAAAGCAAGTTCCTCTATGACCCACCTCCCGGATTAATGGAAATGAAAACAAAAATGAACAAATGAGAACCAATTAAATTTAAAAGTTTGCACAATGAAGGAAACTATAAGCAAGATGAAAAGATAACCCCCAGAATGGGAGAAAATGATAGCAAACAAAGCAACTGATGAAGAATTAATCTCCAAAATATACGAACTGCTCATGCAGCTCAATACCAGAAAAATGAACAACCCAATCCAAAAGTGGGCAAAAGACCTAAATAGATATTTTCCAAAGAAGACATACAGAAGGCTAATAAACACAAGAAAAGATGCTCAGCATCACTCATTATTAGAAAAATGCAAATCAAAACTACAATGAGGTATCATCTCACACCTGTCAGAATGATTGTCATCAAAAAGTCTACAAACAATAAATGCTGGAGAGGGTGTGGAGGAAAGGGAACCCTCTTACACCATTGGTGGGAATGCAAACTGGTACAGCCACTATGGAGAATAGTGTGGAGATTCCATAAAAAAACTGGAAATAGAACTGCCACATGTGCAGCAATCCCACTGCTTGGCATACACACCAAGGATAGCAGAATTGAAAGAGACACACATGAGCTCCAATGTTCACTGCAGCACTGTTTACAATGGCTAGGACATGGAAGCAACCTATATGTCCATTGGCAGACAAATGGATAAGGAAGTTGTGGTACATATACACAATGGAATGTTACTCAGCTATAAAACAGAACACATTTGAGTCAGTTGTAATGAAGTGGATGAACCTGGAACCTATTATATACAATGAAGCAAGTCAGAAAGAGAAAGACAAATACTGTATATTACCATGGTGGTGGTGGTGGTGGTTTAGTCACCAAGTCATGTCCGACTCTTGGAACCCCGTGGGCTGTAGCCTGACAGGTTTCTCTGTCCATAGGATTCTCCAGGCAAGAATACTGGAGTGTGTTGCCATTTCCTTCTTTGGGGGATCTTCCCAACCCAGAAATTGAACCTGGGGCTCCTGCATTGCCAGCAGATTCTTTACTGACTGAGCTACAAGAGAAATCCCATATATTACCATTTATATGTGGAATTTAGAAAGATGGTACCAGCAATCCTACATGCAGGGCAGTGAAGGAGACACAGATGTAAAGAACAGACTTTTGGACTCAGTGGGAGAAGATGAAGGTGGGATGACTTGAGAGAATAGCACTGAAACATGTACTTTACCATAAGTAAAATTGATGACCAGTGCAAGTTTGATGCATGAAGCAGGGTACCCAGAGCAGGTTCTCTGGGACAATGCAAAGGTATGGGGTCGGGAGGGACATGGGAGGAGGGCTTAGGAATGGGAGGGACACCTGCATATCCGTGTCCAATTCATGTTGATGAGTGGCAAAAACCATCACAATATTGTAATTATCCTCTAATTAAAATAAATATATTAATTTTAAAAGACAAAAATTGTATAATCATTTAGAAAATTTACCTGCAGCTAGCTGTCTTTGTTAAGAAACTAGTTGACAATGCATTCTGCCATATTGAGACTGTAAACAGGAAAGATAAATCTCAGAAACAAGGTAACAGTGGATCTTACCATAAGTCCCAAGGTGACAGTGTGAGTGCAGGTTAGAGAAAAAATTTTTGTCAAAGAATGGAAACTGAGAAACGAGTGTCTCAGGGGGACAACAAACAAGCTCAGTAAATGAGAAAACTTTCACTGAGCAATCAGAACATAAAATGAAGATATGATAAAAAATAGTCCCAAAAGAAGATTTTTATAAGATTGGCAAAATTCAATAACACTATTACCCAATTACTAATACTACTGTCATCAAGACAATCTATGAATGGACTATCAAACAAATTAAATATGACCATAATAGTATAAATTTCTTTGTTATTTAAAGATGTGTGTGCAATCATTTAGTTGTGTCTGACTCCTTATGAACCTTTGGACTGCAGCTAACCAGGTTCCTCTGTCCATGGAATTTTCCAGGCAAGAATATTGGAGGGATTTGCCATTTCCATCTCCACGGGATCTTCCCAACCTTGGAATCAAAGTCATGTCTTCTGCGCTGAGAGGCGGCTCCTTTACCACTGAGCCACATGGGAAGATCTATTTATTTTAAAATATAGACAATTTACAGAGAAAGAAGAGAGGAATTCTAACATGGGGTTGCAAGTAAAAATGCAGGTGAGGAAAGGTGAGATGTACAATCAGGGTTGTGGAATATAGGGACTTGAATATCAATGAAAGACTCACCTAATAAAGTGGAAAGACAAGTGATGCCAGTAAATATTGACCTTAACATACTTGAGACAACATATATTTCTATAAAAATGTAATGTAGAAAATCAGAAATGTAAGTAACTATAAGAATAATTGAAATAATATAGCATATATATTAGACATGTCAAAATTACAGTAAGAAATATATAATGGAATATTTAAATTTTATGGACACTGTTATTATGTATTGATTTGTTACATAATGAAAGCTTTTTTTAAAGGAGAAAAATAATAAGACTTTTTAAATAGCTATCACCATGGATGAACCTAGAGTATATTATACTAAATCAGACAGCAAAAGGCAAGTATTGTATGATATCACTTATAGTATATGGAAACTAAAACTCATACAAGTGAATCTGTATATGAAACAGAAAAAGACCCACAGATACGGAAAACAAACTTATGGTTCCCAAAGGGGAAGACAGGGCAAGAGATAAATTAGGAGTTTGGGATTAAAAGATAAAAACCACTATGCATACAACAGATAAGCAACAAGAATTTACTGTATAACACAGGGAATAATATTCAGTATCTTATAATAGCTTGTAATGGAAAATAATATGAATATATATATATTAATTTATATATATAAATTAATCTCTTTGCTGTACACCTAAAACTAACATAATATTAACTATACCTCAATACAAAATATTAATGACACATTTATTTGCCCATTATAGAGTAGATTAAGTTCACTCTGTTTTTTCCTAGTACTTCTCTGAACTACCTGCAGCCACAAGGAGATCTTGTTTTTGCTTTGTCTGGTTTTGTTTTGCTTTCTTTTGTTTCATGTTCATCAGTTCAGCTCAGTTCAGTTCAGTCGCTCAGTCGTGTCTGACTCTTTATGACCCCATGAACTGCAGCACACCAGGCCTCCCTGTCTATCACGAGCTCCTGGAGTTTACCCAAACTCAAGTCCATTGAGTTGGTCCATCCAGCCATCTCATCCTCTGTCATCCTCTTCTCCTCCTGCCCTCAATCCCTCCCAGCATCAGGGTCTTTTCAAATGAGTCAGCTCTTCGCAAGAGGTGGCCAAAGTATTGGAATTTCAGCTTTAGCATCAGTCCTTCCAATGAACACCCAGGACTGATCTCCTTTTTAGGATGGACTGGTTGGATCTCCTTGCAGTCCAAGGGACTCTCAGAGTCTTCTCCAACACCACAATTGAAAAGCTTCAATTTTTTGGCGCTCAGCTTTCTTCACAGACCAACTCTCACATCCATACATGACTACTGTCATAGTACAATGTAAAATCCATCCTTCCTTGGTGTTCTGCTCTTCTCAAGCCTATTTTACATTGTTTCCTGTTCAAAGTGATGACAATACACTAAATACCCTCTCAACAAAACATTCACGCATAAGATAATTAGGACTTTACTTTAATTAGGACTTTATTAGCAACAATAAGTTTTCAAATGTGTAGAAATTAGATCCCACCTCTTCAAAAATGTCCACTCATTTCTAAAGCCAACTATTTCAGGTAGACCGGTTGTTTACCAATGAGGTTCTTCATACCTACAATTGTATTTTATAGGCCTTCCATTTCTAAATTCCCATTGTTTTCAATCACTCTAAGCTTCAAAAATATCAAGAATAAGACAAATGTCCCATTCCCAGAGAAAATGGTTTTAATGCACAGAGATCATTTGGATTTGGAAACTGAAGTTAAATTTCAAATAATTAATTTAGTACATACATGAAAATGTCTTGTTTAACTTGGCTACCTTTTCTGATAATTTTTCCCAATCCTGAAGCTGCCTTATTTCCAAACACTTAGCTATTTTTTCACCTTGGGAAATTCTGTCACAACCTACATGTAACAGTAAATAATTTAAGTTCATTTCTTTTATTTTTTTCTAGTCACCTGAAGTCCTCTTCAGAGATAATCAAACCATTTTGGCAAAACTATACACAGATTTTTGTTTAATTGTTATATGTTTCAATTTCCATATTCCCATCCTCAGTGCATTTCCAAATTAAAGCAGGACATCCTATTCCCCACTCTTTGAAGATATGACTTGATGAATGGCCAACATTTTTAAAATATTCTCTACAACCAGCAAAAATGATAACCATCTTGTAAACACATGTTTAATGAGGTTATCCCTTTACATTTATATTAAAGTGAAACGATTAAGTGCTTCTACATTGTTTTAAGAAAACTGAAAAGCAAGATAATGAAGAAAATCTTTATTAAGAAAGCCTCAATAAGCCAAACCTTACTCCTTTTGACAGAACTATGTACAAGCTATGCAGAATATTTAGCAGATAAGGCTTCTTCAGTTTATTTAGTAAGAAGTTTGTAGACAAAATGAAATTTGCATTGTCTGTCTGCCAAACATGCAGATGGACAGGCAAAACCTAGTTTGTATTTGGATAAGATATTAACAATCTTGTGTCTTGTGTTTTCTGCAGTTTTGTTACAATCCTCATAGAAATTAGGAATATTACTTGAGACATCACATTTCAAATCAAAGAAGCTGAAAGCAAGATTTAAATTTAATCAATTTAAATATATATTTAAAGCAATTAAATTATAGCAATATATATAGCAATATAAATTAAAGCAATTTAAATATATATTTAAATTTATTCCTATATTGTTTTGGCCATGATTCAGCAACAAACCTAACAAATAATAGACTAATAGACTCTAGGGAATATAGCTACGGCTAAGATCCTCAAAATTAGCACTAAATGGTAAAGGGCCAAAACATCAGCATAAAAATGTCTCCTGTGTTTTGTTGCAACACAGCCCATTTGGTTGCAACTTCTGAATAAGGAAATGGTTCTTTACTAAATTTCTCAGATCAGTCCGGAGAACATTATGATAAATATTGGTTCCTGTGGCACTCCCAAACTAATTCAGCAGCCACTATTTTTGACAAGCAATTGGTATCTTTAGGAAAGATAAAATATCTCTTGATTGATTCAGAAGTGCTTTTGTGTCTCATCCTGGATTTGCGAGTTTCTACCTCCATATGTGCTCTCATATGTTATGCTCCACCAGGCATCATGACAAGTTCTACTCTGCAGATTGTCCAATATTTTCTGCTGTGGTTACTATCCTCCCTAATTTAGTGGTATCTGTCCTTCCACCTGCCATTAGTATCACTCCGTTGTTTACTTCTCTTTTTGGTGATGTCTGAATCATTCCACTGTTAGCGTTGCAATCATTCATTTTCATCATCTTAATTGTTAGAAAAAATAGTCAAAATATGTATATTGTTAACATTTAATCTAGCACTGTGTTGTGTAGTCACTCAGTAGTGTCTGATTCTTTGTGACCCCATCGACTGTAGCCTGCCAGGTTCCTCTGTCCATGGAATTCTCTAGCATTACCATGATACAAAGTATTATAATTAATCCATGAAAAAAGTAAAAGTGTTAGTTGGTTAGTCCTGTCCAATTCTTTGCAACTCCATGGACTGTAGCCCTCCAGGCTCCTCTGTCCATGGAATTCTCCAGTCAAGAATACTGGAGTGGGTAGCCATTCCCTTCTTCAAGGGATCTTCCCAAACCAGGGATCAAACCCAAGTCTCCTGCATTCTTTACCATCTGAGGCAGATTCTTTCTCATCTGAGCCACCAGGGAAGCCCCACAGTTAATTCTTAACAAAGTCAAAGATGAAATATTAATACTCAAAATTTCAACACACTTTAATTATACACATAGTTTTCTATTTTGGAGTGAGCAAAGATTCTCATGATCAACTGTTGGGAAAACAGATCATGATTTCCAAGATCAGAGGTCAGAAAAAAAAGTAACAGAGACTATAGAAGGCAGATAATCTCTGCCATATCCATTTTACACCAAAAGGAATATTTCTTTTACCTTCTATTTTGGGGACCATTATAAGTTTTCTATACATTTTCCCCAAACTACCAAGCTCATTATAAAAAAAAAAAAAAAAAAAAACAGAACTTTTAAAATTCTGAAAGAGATTTGTTCCAAGATGCAGCACTTTTAGTGCTAAAACACGGGCAGACAAACCAGATGGCTTTTCACCCTATGATACTAACTTGTAGCAAATCATGTATAACAGTACATGAAACAAAGACTTTGAATAAAAATCTAAGTGAAGTACTAAAAAGTAGAAGACATAAAAACATTGTGAGGGCTGAGGCATGAGCATTAGACACATTCTCTGGAAAGTGAAACAGCAGTTTGTTAAAAAGAAAACAAACACATAATAATGAAAAAGATTAGCCCCTATATAAATGAGGTTCTTGATGAGTAAAGACAAAAGAATGGAGTTTCTTTCTCTCTCTCCTTCTCTCTCTCTCTAAATATATATATATATATATATATATATATATATATATATTTATACTTATGTTTATATATGAAAGTGAAAGTTTATTCTCTCAGTCATGTCTGACTCTTTGCGACCCCATGGACTGTAGCCTACCAGGCTCCTCCGTCCACGGGATTTTCCAGGCAAGAATACTGGAGTGGATTTCCATTTCCTTCTCCAGAGGCTCTTCCCGACCCAGGTATCAAACCCGGGTCTTCCACATTGTAGGCAGATGCTTTACTGTCTGAGCCACCAAGGAAGCCATATATGTATTTATATACATGCACACATACATACATATGGGTTTCCCAGGCAATAAAGAATACACTGTCAGCAAAGTGATGTCTCTGTTTTTTAATGTGCTGTCTAGATTTGTCTTATCTTTCCTTCCAAAGGGCAAGCATCTTTTAATTTTATGTATATTAAATATAATTTTGAATATATTTAATAAAATATAAGCAGTGGCTTATATTGTATTAAATGTAACTTCTTTATGGTAGTTCCTTTAGATATTCTTAGTAAAGGCTAATGTTTTGCAAACTGAAAAATATTCATATACTTATATTAATTTAAATTCATATACTTCACACATATCTCTTATGTAGCAAAATGTTTCAAAATCTTAGAAGTGTAATTGTTATCATCTTTCCCTTTACAGATAATGTTACTTTTATTTAAAGAAATAAATGCTAACAATCTCTATATAGTACCTCAGAAGATGTTATTTTTATATTATTTTGTTTTTCTCATTTATGGAAATTGCAAGTATCATTGACACAAATTTTCAAAAGATATAACTGTGACCTTTTGAAAATTTCTAGTAGAGTATTTTCCTAGAGAAAAATACTTTGTTGCTTGAGCTCCATGAAGTCTATTCAAAGTCTATTCAAAGTCTTACTACCATGAAGCATTCAGTAATACAGATTAGGTAATTGCATTGTTTTGAAATAGTTCTATTCTGTACCTAAGTCAGTAGTTAAAATTTAATGGATGTTTATATCCTTTTCTAATAAATTGGTTTATACTGCAAGTGCCTTCTTAAGTATGTTATGTACAAGAAAGAAACCTTGTTGAGATTTGTAAACAGTGGTGCTAAATATATTTTTAACAGAATTTATGGATCATTGTTTAATATAATTTGCAAGTATATCATCTGACATTTTTCATAAGTGCTATCCTTATGGTATGGAGAGCATAACTTTGTGGTATAAGAAGACTATGGTGTGGAGCCCTATACCAAAGTTGCAGGTGCAAGGCCTTGTGCAAAAGCCACAAATGTGGAGCCCAGCATCAAGGTCATCTCCAGAAATGACTGAGCCTCACAGCAACCATTGCCATGAACTCTCCTGATCTAAACTGGCCAGCTCCCTAACCCCATCTTAGGAAAAGATACCCATGCTAACCAGTCACAAAATACCCCCCTTCCAGCAGGAATTTTCTTTGTCTTGAGGCTATAAAATTTGGCTACTAACCCACAGAAGGGATTGGCTCTCCCTTGAGCCAGCCTGCTGATCTCCACTCTAATAAGCTCTAGTCTCCTTTCATGCTGCTTCATGTCTGGAAATTCTTTTCCAATTTGCACACAGATCACAACATAAAAGTGTTGTTTATATGAATAATACAAACAAAACTCAATACTTCAATAGATTTATAGATAAATGTCATTGTTCTGAAAGAGCAAGAGAAACCCATGTGCGCTAAATGAGGAGTAAAGTATGAACTGCAAGGGCTTCCTAGGTGGCTCAGTGGGTAAAGAGTCCTCCTGCAATGCAGGGGATGTAGGAGACATGGATTCGACACCTAGGTGGGGGAGATACTCTGGAAGAGGGCATGGCAACCATTTTAGTGTTCTTGCCTGGAGAATCCTGTGGACAGAGGAGCCTGGGGGGCTATAGCCTATGGGGTCACAAAGAGCTGGACACGGCTGAGTCAACTGAACAGGCGCACATGCACATGCACTGAACGTGGCATTTGGAACACATGTTCACAGACAGGGGATAAGTCTGAACAGATGATGTACCGAATCTTGCATGCTAATTTGCACTGATCTGAATATGCAACACACATCCAATGTCATTTGCTCTAAATTAATGCCTGAACAATTTCTCCTTAAATAGATGATAAATATTTTCTACTGAGAGTTTAAAAAAAAATATCAGATCAACTTCTTTCTTTCTTTCTGAGCATTCTCCTTTTGTTTCCTTATTATTTTTTTTTTTTTTTAATTTTTAAGGTTGTGTAAGAGAATTATATTCCTTGGTAATGGTTGATTCAACGATGTTATTACTTTATTTTAAATGTTATTTTAAATAAAATTTGGATATACTTAAGGTGTATGAAAATGTCATACACCATTACCATGAATATAATATATTCAACCATTACCAAGGAATAAAATTTGATATAATGCATAATTAATTTACATATATGTAGTGAAACAGCCGCTACAGTCAATCTAGTAACATATCATCTCACAGTTAACTTTAATTTTTTTTTCCGGTGAGAGCACCTGAAGACTATTCACACATTTCCAGTATTGAACACAGAATTATTTTTTTTAATTTATTTATTTTTAATTGAAGGATGATTGCTTTACAGAATGTTGTTGGTTTCCCATATGCAAAATAGATAGCCTATGGTAATTTGTTGTATGACACAGGGAACTCAAACTGAGGCTCTAACAACCTAGAGGGATGGAATGGGGAGGGAGATGGGAGAGAGGCTCAAGAGGGAGGGGACATATGTTTACCTATGGCAGATTCATGTTGATGTTTGGCAGAAATCAATACAATATTATTAGCTGTAAGTATCATGCTATATATTAAATCTCTAGGCTACACCGTCCTATGCAACAGCAACTTTGGACTCTTAGAGCAACATCTCCCCTCCCCTCATAACCTTCATTTCACTCTCTGCTTCTATATAATTTTTAGATTCTGTATATAAGTGAGAACATTTGATATTTTCTTTCCATGTCTGGCTTATTAGTTATCCAGATTTATCCATGTTGCTGAAAATTACATTTCTACTTTGAAACTGAATAAGATAGATAGGTAGATAGATAGATCCAGAGAGAGAGAAGTGGGTGGGGGATTGTTTCCACATCTTGACTATCATGAATAATGCTGAAATGAACATGATATCTCCTCAAGGTACTGTTCTCATTTCTTTTGGATGTGTACCCAGAAGTAAAATTTCTGGTCATATGGAGGTTTGTTTGTTTGTTTTTCAAGGAAACTCCATACCGTTTTCCATAGTGGCAATTCCAGCTTACATTCTGGCCAAAAGTGTGCAGGGTTCTCTTTTATCCACATCCTCACCAATGCATGATATTTATTGTCTTTTTGATACTAGCTACTGTAGCAGGTGTGAAATGATATCTCATTGTGGTTTGGATTTGCATTTCCCCAATTATCAGTGATATTGGGCAACTTTTTTGTATACTAGTTGACCGTTTGTATGTCTTTCTTGGAAAATTATCTCTTCAGGTCTTTCTGTTTTTTTAAATTGTGCGTGCGTGTGTATGTGTGTGCTTGAGTGCTTGAGTCATATTGTGTTGCTTATAGTTTAAAACCTTAAATTTATTCAAATATACTCAATTCAATTTATACTCAATTCAAATATACTTAATTTTATATGTATTTTCACATTTAATCTGATATCTAAATTATAGAGAAAGCATTCACATTATCATTCTTTATAGATAAATCACACAGTAAATGACTTTCTACTGTTTCAAGGGTCACATCCTATGTACTCGCACTTGCAGTCTATTCTCTTTTGATAAATTGATGGAGCTCACAGGTATGATTCAAAGGATGAGCTTGATAACTTTTCCCACAGATCATTACCTAATTTTTCTCTTATTATCAATATTTATAATATTTGTGTTTGCTTTATCATGGTCTTATTTCTATTATAAATCTTCAATTAAGTTAAACTGAAAAATGGGAAAAATAAGCTTTAGTTTGATTCCTTCCAGGCTATGATGTGAAAAGGAGAGACCCTGATGCCTGGGTCACACTTCAGCTGCGCTCTCTCTCACAGAGGGGATGTGATTCTTTAATGTGTTTATTTTTAATTGGAAGATAATTGCTTTACAGTTTGTGTTGGTTTCTGCCATACAATATGAATCAGCCATAGTTATATACACATTCCTTTATATATAGATAGATAGATAGATAGATCCCTTTTCTCCAGAGCCTCTCTCCCCTCTCCTATCCCATCCCTATAGGTGGTCACAGAGAACCAGTGTGGGCTCCCTGTGTTTCATAGCATGCTGCCACCAACTATCCATATTACACGTGGTAGTGTATATATGTCAATGGTACCTTCTCAATTTGCCCTACCCTCTCCTTCCCATGCTGTCCAGAAGTCCATTTTCTACATCTGTGTGTCCATATCTTACCTGTAAATAGGTTCATCAGTACTACTTTTCCAGATTACATATATATAAATATTTATATATACACACATGTATTAATAAATGCTATTTGCTTTCTCTTACTGATTTATTTCACTCTGTATAACAGACTCTTCAGTTCAACTGACTCAAATTTATTCCTTTTATATTCCATTGTATATATGTATCATGACTTCTATATCTATTCATCTATCAATGGACATCTAGGTTGCTTCCTTTAGAATTTAAAGTTTAAATTTAATTTAAATTTAAAGTTTAGAATTCAAACCTTTGACCTTGTACATTTTTAAAAAGGTCTGTACAGCGTTAATACCACATATATTATCACACCACTAATGTTACACACAGAAAACTATACAGACACCCCCAAGATTTTATTACTCAGATCTGTCAAAAAACAAGAGAAATTTATTAGTAGCTGACAGAAAAGGAGAAATGGAGGAATCATCCCCAAGACGCTGATCAGTCCTTTTCACAAGACCAAAATCTACAACTTGGGAACTCAAGTCAATTTGAGAGAAACCAGGAAAATACAGAGATTAGTATGAACTCTCATTATCTATTTTCATTTGGGGCAGAAAAAAATGTTTCAGTTCTTGTTTTAAAGTCATATTTCTTTGTTTAGTGTTATTTTCTCTCTGAAATGTAAGCAGAAGTGATGAGGACAATGTCTCAGCTTGGCACACGACATTCCCAAAATTTCTCCATGTTCTTTCCACCTTTCAGCTTTGTGACATGGTTAATCTCAGACTGATCTTGCAGGAATACATGTTACAGAAATCAGAGCTGAAATTACAGTTCCTGGCAGTAAATGTGGCATTGTGCCCAATGTGAGACCAGGGAAATAAGAGGGATGGATGTGTGCTTACTATATGCTTCCTCTCCCCACTTCCACAGACTGAGACCCAGAACAAAAAGCCAAACAATATAATTAAGATGGCAGAACACAAACATATGCTTGGGCTTCGAACTAAAACTCAGCCTAGGCATTTCTATCAATATTTGAAATGTATGAGTGAAGGTGGTCAAAGGGTACAAACTTTCAATTTATAAGATAAGCAAGTCCTGGGGATTTAATGTACAGCATGGTGACCAGCTAACAATATTTCATTGTGTATATGAAAGTTGCTAAAAGAGTACATTTTAAAAGTTCTCACCATACCAACAAAAAAACTGTAACTATGTGAAGTGATGAATGACTTAGCATTATTGTGGAAATCATTTTGCAATATATCAGTTCAGTTCAGTCTCTTAGTCACGTCCGATTCTTTTGGACCCCATGGACTGCAGCACGACAGGCTTCTCTCTCTATCACCAACTCCTGGAGCTTGCTCAAACTCATGTCCATTGAGTCAGGGATGCCATCCAACCCTCTCATCCTCTGTCGTCCCCTTCTGCTCCTGCCTTCAATCTTTCCCAGCATCAGGGTCTTTTTCAATGAGTCAGTTCTTCTCATCAGGTGGTCAAAGTATTGAAGTTTCAGCTTCAGCATCAGACCTTCCAATGAATATTCAGTATTGATTTCCTTTAGGATTGACTTTTTGGATCTCCTTGTAGCTCAAGGAACTCTCAAGAGTTTTCTCCAACACCACAGTTCAAACGCATCAATTCTTGGGTGCTCAGCTTTCTTTATAGTCCAACTCTCACTTCCATACATGACTACTGGAAAAACCACAGCTTTGACTAGAAAGACCTTTGTCGGCCAAGTAATGTGTCCGTCTGCTTTTTAATATGCTGTCTAGGTTGGTCATAGTTTTTTTTTTTTTCCAAGGAGCAAGCATCTTTTAATTTCATGGCTGCAGTCACCATCTGCAGTGATTTTGGAGCCCAAGAAAATAAAGTCTGTCACTGTTCCTATTGTTTCCCCATCTTTTTGCCATGAAGTGATGGGACCAGATGCCATGACATTTATCAAATTGTTATGTGTACATTTTAAACTTACACAGTGTTATATGTCCATTATATCTTAAGCAAGCTGGGGAGGAAAAAAGAACTTTGGGATACATCATCAAGGGATTCCTGGTGCTTTTTGCATACTTTAGAGGTAACTGCTATCCAAAAATTACAACGCACTCACTCTAAGGTTAAGCTCCCTCTTTATCTTTTTTAACATATTCACTTCCTCTTTCCTCTAATTTCTCTACCAATATTGTTTTGTATTCTCACCATGCATTAAATTTTTAATCAGTCCAAGCTAACAGAACAAAATGCAATTCACATATTTCTTGAATCTGTTTGAACAGATTTAGACTTAGCTTTGAAGCTGGCATATGAAAATATTTTCTTTGCTGTATTCTTTTAAGCAATATTTTTCAGTTACTATGTTATACATAATTAATATTTTTATTTAAAAGTATTTTCTGTTTCTAAATGTAGTCAAATGACAAAAATACACCTATTGTATTCCATAAAATCTTCTAAAATACCTCAGAAAGTGATTTATCTGTTTTTATATCTGTTAGTCAAAGCAATGGTGATGGTGCTTTTCTTTTTAATTAAAGAAATTAGAAAAATTGTACTACAAACACATCAGTGCTAAATCTTTACAGAAAGAGAAATGGTAGACAAATGAATATACTTAAGCCAGTAGCACCACAAAATAAATCAGCCAGAGTGCAGTTTTAGAATATTTCTAAATAGGTAAAGATAGAACTCCCAAATGCCTAAATAAGGAATAGGAACAGTGTTTAGAAAATAGCCTATGCAGTCTCAAAAGACTCTCGAAAGGTCCTGTAAAAAGATGGTTTGTAAGGCCAAGTTTTTAGTTACAGAAAAATTGACTAAGAAGTCTACCTGACAGCAGGATTTGGTCTACACATTTTAAGTGCAGAGCTTAATAAATTAAAAAAGATATATATTTTTATCTCTCAAAACACATTTGTTTATAGCTGAAATAAACTATTAGAAGAAAGAAATCAACAGACACTGATACAGTGACTTCAAGAAAATTTTACCCTCAGTAATAATAATATTTTGGGGGCTTCCCAGGTGGCTCAGTAGGTAAAAAATCCACCTGCAATGCAGTCACAGGATCCACAGGTTTGACCCATGGGTTGGGAAGATCATATGAAGTAGGGCATGGCAACCCACTCAAATATTCTTGGCTGGACAGTCTCATGGACAGAGGAGCGTGGCAGGTTACAGTCCACGGGGTTGCATAGAGTCAGATACGGCTGAAGTGACAGCACACATATGCAAGCGTGCACACAACCATAGTATTTTACAAAAATAGTTTAATTCCCTATAATTTCCTGTAATTAACACAATAGTTGTAAATAAGTAGCATATGGCTGGAATATCGGTGTCAATTAAATCATTATGTGTCATAATGAACCACACATAAATATTTCTTATTTTGCTTTCCGTATTAAAGATGGTAAGAAAAACAAATAAAAAGCCAAAAGATGGCTTGTATGATATCTGAATATTATTGACTTCGTATTATGTGAGTTTGGTAGTGAAAGAGCCAGCTGGCATGACCCAGGCAACTTTATTAAAGAGGACAGTAAACTCTTTTAATACAAAATCAATAAATATGATGACATTTTAAATAGCTACTTTCTAGTAAGTGTAGAAAGAATGTTTGTTATAAGTAGACATGTTACTTTAATATGTTGTTTATAACCTTACACAGGTAAGGATTTTGAGTCACAGAGGAAATTAAATTTAAACTAGTCTCTTGGGTTCATTTGCATAACCTCAGCCACATTACTAGCTTTTGTGAAACACTTTTTGTAATTGCTGTCGTTGTTACTGTAAAATGTAGGCAGAACAATCTCTAAACTGCAGCATTTATTCCAAAACCCTTTTTCTCTGCCAGATACTGTTAGATGTTAAAGAGACACAAGATTAAAGACCCGTTCTAACTTAAACGGATATTATATCCAGAGAGAAACAATGACTGAAAGACAATGTGATGTGTGTTGGTGGATAACAACACACTGCATACTGTGTTTAGGGAGAAAGTGAAGATCTGCCAACAGACTCAAGGTGAGTAATGGTGAAGGTGCTTTGAAAGACAGACTGAAGCAGTGGGATGAAAGGGAAAAGTGTATTTCAGTTAGGTAATGTCCAGGAGGTATACAATTACATGAGTCTTATTTCTGGAATAAGTAGAGACAAAAGGAGGAGAGATAAGGACTGATGGTGGGAAATGAGATGTGAGTTGAAGGCACCGACCAAATTATAAAAAGCTTTACCTTCTAATTAAACACTTAACAATTATGACAATACACTGCTGTTAAAACATGAAAGCATGTTTACATTTTACGGAAATTTTGGTCGAGTTGGAGGTTGTTTGAAAGAGTGTGAAAATAAAATTGGGAAGTGCGGTTGAGAGTCACATCTAGATATTTAGGCTGAAATCATGAGGAGAATAACAGATGTAGGGACAATGGAAAAGGAGAGCAGATGAGGAAAGCTGAATTGAATAAAGCAGAGAACTCTCAGGCTCTGGTGAATGCATCAGGCGGGTGACAGGAGGAAGGTCGGAGCTTCCCGAATGTTTCGCTTAGCTGACTGTGGAAAAAGGGCAATTCGCAAGCATGACAAATGCAGGGAGAGTGGACGTTTTGGGAGAAAGATCATCTGTCTTCAGATTTAAACATATTTATTTTAGCTTTTAATGAGACATCTCCGTGGAGTTGCCAGATGGACTTTGGCTGAAAAGACAGACTCTGACATCAATTTTGAGTTGTTGGGAGTTTTGGTTTATATGAATTAATCAAAAAATTGTCCAACAGAGGTCATGCAGGGTGAACATATAGAGAAAGCAGAGCTCGGGGTACCAACGGTGAATGTGAGGCAAGCAGAAAAAATAAAAAGTTACTTTGTAATGAACAATTAAAAAAATGGTTTATATCATAGCTTAGGCTAAAATATCCATAATTGGGCCTATGTGTAATTGGCATATAAAAATATACATAGATTATATTAATCTATAATACACTTATTTATAATATATAAATGATATGTGTGAACATATACACATGTGTGTATGTGTGTTTATTACATATATGTTATATTATATATTTATAATCTCTACATTGGTACAGGACGTGAGTATAGCATTACTCAAAAAAGTGCCTGTAATGATCATAAAAGTTTTTAAAACAGTGTCAACATGTTAAATGCTTAATTTTATAATGAAATGAAGGAAATATTAATTTAAAAGCAAATAAAAATTGTATTTGGATAAATTATTCAAACTTATCATTTCATTTATTTAGTTAGTAATAGGTTTGCTCTATCTTTACTATCCAAGCCTTGAAGCTTTTTTGACATGTCATACTTTAAATGAAATTCTCCCTTTTTTCATTCCATTTCACCTATTTCATACATCTTTTCAATACATAAATTGCAAACATTCAATTGATCAGAACAATCAGAGCAAATATCAGACCAGATCTGATTTTATTTTGCAGAAGATAAAAGATATGCCATAAATAGATCTTAATAGTCTATGCTTAGTTTCAATTTGGCTTTTTTTTAAATCAAAATAATAAAAATATTTCCCAGATATTATAACATACAGAGATGAATTTTCACTCCTTTTGCCAAAAGAAAATGGTATTATTCTATAAGTGCCTTTTATGTGTACTGAATGAAGATTCCTGCAGGATAAGCAGCAAATGATTGTTTTGTGTGTGTGCTATGATCTAATAGCCATAGACATCTAAGTGCACAGCTTCAATAACTGCATGATAAAGGCAGGTTGCCTGAAGTCTTCAATTAAGGGAAAAAACACCCTTTAGGTCATTTCTGGGAGAACAGAAAACTGCATTGCAATTAGACTTTCCACTGGGACAAATAGTTCAATCTAATTCCATTTATAAATAACAAAAGGACTGATGATAGCAATTTATCATCTGTCTGTGCCAAGGAAAATACACTGAAGAAGGTGACTAGAGAGATTCAAGATAGCATTGGTGTGTGATATAGGATGCCTAAACCAAAACCAAGTACTGTATATGAAGAGGGAATTCATAGGGCCTAGACTGCATCTTAGGCCTGTCCATGCAGATTGTGCTCGGCCACCTCTCCAATAGACTCTGAACTCTGTGCCTGGTGCCTATGGAAATGACAACAGAAGGATAAGAACCCCTCTGGACAGGGGAACCTTGAAGATCATACCCAGGTTACTCATCGCCTAAGAGAAAACACACTAATCACCCCTGTCTCCAGACAGGCCAGAAACTTTTCTGTACCTGTCGGAGTGTAATTTTAGGCTTATTGATTATTGGCCAGTTGCTTAACTGTTTGAGCACATAACACATGAATGATGGGGTTATTGGGATCGTATTTACCATTCCCTTGTTTATGTAAGTCTCAAGGAATTTGGGGTGGTGGGTTCCGACAGGTACATATGGGGTAAAAAAGATTTTCACAAATGCTGGTCAGGGTCCTTGGCTAAGAGGAGACTCTGCCTTGGGCCCGCCGGTGTATTAAACTGCACTCCACTATCTGCATCGTCCTTCTGAGTGAGTTTGTTTCCCAGAAGTGTGGCTACAACATAAGTACATACTGGGTACACTTAAACTTTGTTTCTTTCTCATTAAAAAAAGCAAATCATTTTGAGGATACTTTAATGAGTTAATATGGCCATGGAACATTTACCTTTTCAAAAATATATTCCTTAATCCCATTGATCCCTTTGCTAAATCTAGCAGAGATCTAAAAAGATATCATTACTCAAATCATGTGACTCACAATTGCTGCCTCATCCTTTTTGGTGTAATTGATATACATTTCACTTTTTTACGTATGCAGTAAACACGAATATGTTACTACTGTTTTGAGCTTAACAGTCAATTAACTTTCAGAAAGATTAAAATTTTTTTAAATAAATTTATTCCTACATTGATTTTGCCATCCCCAGCACTTTACATTGCTTGTGTAGTTACTGTCTATCATATTATATTAATATGAATTAAGCTTATAAAATTCCTTTAGCCTGAAGAACTTCAATTAGTTTTCTTGTAGTGCAGTGCATATCTGCTGGTAATGAATTCTTTCTGTTCTACTTCATCAGAAAAAGGCTATTTTTCTCCTTCAATTTTGAAAGGTAGGAAGAATGTGAAAAATTAAAATTTGAATGAGCAGTATAGGTTGATAGAGTTTATTTTTCTTCCAGAGCAAAATGGTTCAGTCCATTCTTTTCTCATATAGTTTTTATCTATAATATTTTTTTCATTTCTTACCCCTGTCCTTCCATATATATTGTGTCCTATTTAAAAAAGATAAAGTTGTTTCTAATATATCTCTCTCTGGTGTTAAAATGATGTCTCTAGAATTTTTTTTTTTTCCTTTTTTTAAAAAGTAGTCTGATTGATGTTCTCTGAGCTTCTTGGAAATATACTTAGCTATCTTTTACAATTTTTGTAAGAATATGAATAATTTTCTTTTAGATATTCTTCTGCCTCATTATTTTTCTATTCTTTCTGAAATTTCAGTAGCATGCATATTAGACCATTTGAAAGTGACTGGCAGCAATATAAAATATTATTTTCTTTTCCACTTTATTTTCTCTTTTGTTTCTTAAATATCACTTATTTTTCAAACTTCATCCAACTTCTTCAAGTTCCCTGATTAATGTCATGATAAGCTGAAAGAGTTTCAGGAAAAGTACATCCAAGTATACTCACACATTGCAAAATACATAGAGTTCTAAAATCTAGCAGAAGATCTTAAAAACATCAATATAGAAGAGAGAGATAGCATTTCAATTTAAAAAAATAGGAGAAGTACTACAGAAATTGTTAACAGAACCATCTCAGCAGCAATAATGAGTATCTTGTCTTTTATCGCACTTCTATAATATAGATTCTAAATCTTGAGAAAGGATATTTAGGGCATGGTACTATTAACAAAAAAGAAAAATACAGAGATGAGAAAGCTAAATATATTCAAAGAAACTTTTTTTCCTCTCAAATCAAATTTGCTCTGACAAGCTGTGTGGTATAGTTTAAAAAAGTGCCATTGTAAATCAAGGTCTGATGTGATGTGACAAGACCAGAGAATTTGGATATAAGTTTACATTTTTAAAAATACTTGTTGCTTCACATAATGCATTTAGTTTGTACAATTCTTTTTGCAGTTTTTACATTCACTATGTAAGTTTGAAAATTATGTCAAAGTTTTGTATTCATTTAATCAATGTATTCCCTTCAGCGATATATTATCACATTGCATTACATATTTATATTTTATTGAGATGCACCAATACATATGGATGCATAAATTTTATTAATAATAGTTTATTTATAGCATATAAACACATAAATAATAGGGATTAAAAACCATTAGCCTTTATATTCTTTATAACTTCCATGGAGAAATTTGATCTTAAAGACAAACTCTTACTGTTGTGATGTACAGAAATGGAGAATAGTATTAAAACAAATTTAAGGAATTATTTAAAACTAGCTTCCTATGTTTGACTACTGTGTTGCTAGAACATAAGTTGGGTATATTTTGCCCAAACAAACTGTCTGAGTCTCTCTCTATTAAATAAGCAAGTGGAGTGATGTAGACTATAGGGGCAGGAGGTGGAACAGTTCATCCAGGACAGACAGATAACCCAGGTCAAAAACAAACCTGCTTATTTTCTCTTAAATTTGCTTTTCTTTCCGTATTTTACCAATCAAGACAACCATTCATTTAGTCCATCAAGATAAACGTTTGCATCATTCACAAACCGGTTCTGACCTTTCACTTGCTCTTGGTAAATCTTATCAATTACTGCCCTACTAGTATAATAGGTCTCTAAACTGCTTTTCTCCCCCTCTTCATTCCACATACAGTATACTGCTTTAGTTGATGTTCTAGATTCTTTCAATTACCCCATAAATGGACTTCCCTGGTGGCTTAGACAGTAAATAATCTGCCTGCAATGTGGGAGACCTGGGTTGGATCCCTGGGTTGGGAAGATCCCCTGGATGAGGCCATGGCAACCAACTCCAGTATTCTTGCCTGGAGAATCCCCATGGACAGATGAGTTGGCTGAGGTTTTGATCTCTTTGAATTACTCATATATATCTCTCCACAATTCAATTTACTTTCCACACACATTTAATCTTTATTTTGCTTTCAGGGCGAGTTTTCTGAATTAAAATTTTAACCATTCAACTCACCAGCATAAAATCTCTCATCGTTTTCTACAAGATAGAATGAAAATCCGTAGCATGTTTGGGCATTTCTCTTCTGTTTAGATCACTTACTGATATGCAAAATTTAATTTCTCCCATTTTGGAACTAGTTCATTTTCCTAGAGCACTGAATTTCCTCATTGTGATTTTTAATTAGAATGCACATTTTGTTGTTGTTAAATTTGAAATGAAGGTCAAAACATCATAAATAAGATTAGTAGAATAGAAAGGCATGTTGGTGTTAAATACGTTTTAATAATTATTTTACTTTTTCAAGTCAAAAATGCCTATGTGAACACATTTGTATGGCTGTCAATAGGAAGTGCTTCTTCCAGTAAGATGCTTGCTGTTTCTAGCTTTAGCTTATCTATCTCTATCTGAGGAGATGGAACATCAGGAGGAAACTAAGACTTCCCCCCTCCCCCAAAGTAGAGTCTGGATGTATTATGTTTAAGAAATGTGTCTCTAGAATAACACCTCCCACACTATTTATTGCATTTGTGAACTTCATTGAATTACTGAAACTTTCCTTATACCTTTGAAAACTATGGCAAAATTGTACAAACTTCATAAGATTGTTTTAAAGATTAAATGAGTTAACACATGTAAGCAATTAGAAGGATGTGTGGAAGATAGTAAGTGCCCAGTAAGGTGAGGTAGTATCATTATTTATTTTTAAATGTTACACATTGCCACTGTACCCATCAATTGGATGGGTAAAATAAGTAACTTTTTAAGATTTAAAAGGACTCAAAACATAGTATCCCATAAATTTATTACAGGAGGTAGTAAAGAGATGATACAGCAAATGAAGGGATGGATTCAAAAAAAGAAAAGAAAAGAAAAGGGAGACTAGGATCCAGAAGAGTGCAGAACTCAACAAGAAAAGCATCCCTGTGTGGCAGGTGAATTGCTGATAAAATAAATACCATATTGAAGCAGAAAAATGGAGGGTAATGGGAGTGTGGATTCAACCAATAAAAAACACTCAGTAGGAGTTCTTTCGTTGAAAAATTTGGGAAAATAACTGGCTAATATGTAGATATGTATTTCATGAGAAATGGAATGTAAATTACTAACTTTAAAAAGAATATAGGGAGGACATTTCTTAAATATATTACTTGGACCCATAATGAAAAATTTTTACCTTTACACTAAAAATGAAGATAAAGATATTGTTCTGCTGTGTTTAAAAGGCATGATATAAGAAACCAAATTAGAAAACATGACATTACCATATAGATTGAAGAAATTAAGAGTTGGGAGCTGGAGAACAAAGATTAAAAAAGGATTGTATTCATAGCACCCTCATCTTCCAAAACAGGGAGTCAAATGATAGTTGATTGAAGTTAAATTATAAGTGTAACAAATTATTAAAAATTTTGAAGCATTCAATAAGTAAATTAAATTAGAGATATAAATAGGAATAGATAGCAAGACAGTTGGCAGGAGGAAAGGTAAAAGAGAAAATACATGAGAAAAGAACTTAACAGATGAGAACTTACCAGTAAAGTAATAGCTACTATCTCAAACTGATAAATCAAAAGCATTTATAAGAAAGCATATTACTTTGATATGTAGTGGTAACAAACAGAAGAGTGACCTAAAAGAGTCAAAAGAAGTTGGGGGGGAGGGGGAACAGATGGAGCTGGACAGCAATATAGCAGTACATGGCTGTGTCTCATTAAAGCTGTTCTGCTTATTTCAATGTGACTCTATGATATATCAAAAGGTAATAAAACTGAAAATATGCTAATAATTAAAAAATAAATTAATACCACATGAAAATATATGTATCCATACCAGAAATCAAATAATTATTAAATGTTTAAAATTACAGTGGGACTCATTTTCACATGTTTTCTAAATTAACAAAAAAATATGAATAAGAGTCTGGAAGTGATAAAATGACCATCCTCATACAATATAGTGGAAATACCTCAAATAACCACTTCCATAAAATGTTAGTAACAAATATAGAATATTTTTAAGTGATTTCTATTTAAAAATTTATTCAAAGTAAATAATCAAAAATGTAAAGCCAAATTAAATTAAAAAACACATATTAATTGAATTTTTATTTTAATATACCTTCAATTTTAAACTCTATGCCTTGATTTCAAAATTTGGAAATATAAATGTCCACCTTGGAGTCAAGAAATTCAGATTACACATTTGGAAATTGAAATATAATAAGTTAATTTTAAATGAGAAAAGCCAATTCAATTAATAATTTGTCAAATATCAGTTTTATCAACTCTTCTCTCTTCATATTTATAACAAAATAAATAAAACCTGATATGATTCTTAATTCACTTTCTCTTTTTTTTTTTTTCACTATGCTTCTTGATTTCAAGAAAATTATTTGGGTAGATGGTGTGTTTCCAGGATGTACCTAAGCCATAGCAAGTAGTTATTAACCTACTCTTTTTAAGTATGTAGCAGAATATAATCTCATAAGGAAAGAGAGTTAGTTATTCTGTTCTCTCTGCTGAATTCTCAGGATCCAGTTAAATGTTTTCCTTGGCAAGTATTCATTAAAGACTTGTTAAATCAATGAGCTAATTAAGGAATCACTTTAAAATATTTCTTATGTTTCTTTCACATTGAGAAGAGTGTTTTACCCAGCAAGGGAAACAAAGATATGGTCATTCAATGTACACTTTACCACAGCTGCCAAATCATTATGAATACCTAAAGCACCTACACTATTCTTTGAGTGGCTGGATTTCTTTAGTCATTAATGTTTTAGATGCTAAGGAAGCCAAGAAAATGTGAGACTCCAAGAATTTAATGAAATCTGAGGTTTTTAGTTGACACTTCTACTATCCATGGGCTAGGTGGGGACGTAAGAAAATTACACTTATATCTACAAGTTGTGAATAATCGTCATGTGTCTTAGGTTGGTTTTAGTTAAAAGGTGACAGAAACTTTCCTAATCTTTAGAATAATGCTAATAAATTCAGGTATTCATTTTATTTTCTTTTTCACTTAAATTCTAAATGCTCTGGACGCATTTATTGTTTTGTTCACATTCGTCTAATGTATTAGCAGCTTTATGAAACTCTGTATTATGTTGAAATCAGAAAATGAAGGTAGACTCAGTGGAAAATGTCACAAAGAAAATATAGAGCCTGTTTAACCTGGGGAGGCTTTGATTGTGAAATGTGATGGAAAATAAGATATTAAATGTACCTTATGTTAATCAGTTATATTTATCTGTAGTCACATATTGCATTTTTTACCAGACATCTCCATCTCCATTTTACTAAAAGTAAGTTGGAATATTAAAACAAGTGTGGTTGATGCATTTTGGATACATGGGATATTGTTTCCTCATAGTGCATATATATTTGAAAAGTTATAATGTCAGAACTTTCATTTATCAAAAGACTTTTTTCATATCCTGTGGATTTTTTTTATTCCTTTTCTTTTTTCAAGAGAGTTAATAAAAAGCAAGAGAAAATTCAGAGCCAGGTATATCACAGCAGCTAAGGAGAAGCAAACAGCTGGTACATAAACATGATTGTAGATTGATTAGATCCTGAATATATATTCACACTTACCTGCCATTTCCAGGTGAGAAAAATTTTATATATTGCCAATGCCATAGTGTTTCAATAGCTCATTGAATCTGAAACTGCTTGAAATATTATAAACAAGACATTGAAGGCATCCTTAAATGGAAAAAGGAAACAACTGTAGTTGAAGCCAGGAAAAAAGAAAGCTAGCCATATGACTCTATGAAGCCATTGCCAAAAACTAAATTCCCAGAAAATGTAATTGTCTTTATTATAGAAGTTGATTATTATTCTAAGTACTCTGAAAATGATTCTTTATCTGGAAATAGTTTTTAAAAAATGCTTCTCAGACTCACAGGCTTAGAGAGCAAACATGACTGCCAGGGTGGAAGGGACAGTTAGGAATTTGGGATGGACATGTACACACTGCTATATTTAATATGAATGACCAACAAGGACCTACCGTATAGCACATGGAAATCTGCTCAATGTTATATGGCAGTTTGGATGGGAAGGGAATTTGAGAGAGAATGGATCCATGTACATGTATGGCTGAGTCCCTTTGCTCTTCACCTGAAACTATCACAACATTATTAACCAACTATCAGTTCAGTTCAGTCACTCAGTCGTGTCCGACTCTCTGTGACCCCATGGACTGCAGCACGCCAGGCTTCCCAGTTCATCACCAACTCCCAGAGGTTGCTCAAACTCATGTCCATTGAGTCTCTGATACCATCCAACCATCTCATCCTCTGTTGTCCCTTTCTACTCCTGCTTTCAATCTTTCCCACACCAGAGTATTTTCCAATGAGTCAGTTCTTCATGTCAGGTGGCCAAAGTATTAGGCTTTTAGCTTCAGCATCAGTCCTTCCAATGAATATTCAGGACTGATTTCCTTTAGGATGGACTGGTTGGATCTCCTTGCAGTCCAAGGCACTCTCCAGAGTATATTAATCAAGTATACCTCAATACAAAATTTTTAAAAATTAAAAATAAATAAAAGAAAAGAAAAAATACTTATTTTTATCTGACTGAATATCAAGCCCATACTCATAGGCCTTAAATATTATATGTGCTAGCATTTGAAGATGAGGAATAAGCATATCTAATGAACTCAAGACTGCAAGATCTAATAAATATTTACCAATAAGCTCACATATTTTTGAAAAAGTAGAAAAGACATGGTTTTTTAACATATTATGTACACATGTTTTCAAATGTTAAAACTAAAATGTTCTTGTGAAATCCCTAACTAATAGACAGGGTACGATGTGCACAGAAATTAATAAAGGATATAGTTAAATGAAATAATGAGTCAGTGTTATTTGCAAATGATGGCTTGAATATCCCTTAGAAAAATTTATGTTATAGTGTAAATTTCTTGGGAAATTACTTTTTCTGACTTTCTATTGTTTAAGAGGAAACAAATCATTAAAATATATGTAAACATATTATTTTATATCTCAACACATACAGGGTTCCATATTTGTTTCTAAACTTATGTATAGTAAAACATATAACAATCTCATGATTTCTAGGAAAAGAATATAAAATGCCATATCATATTGCTGGATGAAGCTAGGCTCTATTTCAAGTTTAACTGATAAAGCTGATTTCAATTCCCAATATCTGAAACCACTCAATTTTTATGTAAGTATTTGTTTCAATTCCTTCCATGGTTTCATTTTATTCTTTAGATCATGCAAAACAGATAAGTTCACACTAATCCTCATTTACTTACATTCAAAAAATGACTCCTAGATTCATCATATTAGATTATTTAAGGGGGCTTTAACTTAATTTTCTTTCTACTTTGACACTTATTTTGGATACTGATAATCTAGAAACAAAAAGTTCAGGTGATCTAAACTGTAGTGGACTTTTTGTTGTTGTTGTTCTATAGGCAACAACCTCTGAATACAAAATGTTTCAAAATGTACTAGTTTTTGTGTTTAGTGTTTTGTGTTTACTGCTCTTTTCCCCCAAAATTGTTTAATTGAAACATATGAAAACTAACATTTTATCAAAATAATACAAGTATTTTGAATATTGGAGGAAAATTTATTTTTCACCTAAACCTATTAAATCAAGTTATATTTTTCTTAAAATTAAGCATAGTCTTCTAAGTTTACTCAAAAAGTATTTGGGATACCCTATCTGCTGTGTTAACATTCAAATAAATATTCAACAAACAATTTTGCATCATGCTAATTTTGAATGGTAGTTTGTATTATTTCTGTGTCACATTTGACAGGTATAAATTTCATCAAAAGCATTCGTTCTTATGTTAAGCTAGTATTAATTTTAAAGTGTGTAATTTTAAACATCTTCAATTTTATTTTCTGTTTATTTTTCTTCAAATTGTATTTTTTAAATTTTTATTAGTCAATTCTTGTGGTTTTCAGATTTAGAAGTCTTTATATCCCAGTCATTATCTCATTTATAAAAAATTTTATTAAAAACAGTTATAAAAGAAACCCATCTCATTTCTTTCTAACATTATCTTTCAGAATGGCAAATGACCCTTATGTAGTAAATGATTTAAGAGGTCAGCTAGTATTGGGTTTTTTTTTTGTTTGTTTGTTTGTTTTAGTATTGGTTTATGTATCACTGATCCTGTTCATGATGCCAGTCCTCTTGCTGTTCACACTGTTTGCACCCTTCGCTGAACCCAGGGTAGGCAAGGCTTGAGCTAAGAGGCTGGAAGGAAACTTGAGGAGCCATAGGAACTGCAGACACGTTTATTCTCTCCTGGTTGGCACAGCAGATGTAACAGTAGACAGGCTCTATTTTCTCCTCTCATGGCTGACTCAATGGACATAGCCATGATGCAGCACTAATGCTGCTGTTTTTTAGGTGGAGCTCATAAATCCCAGGGTCTGACACAACTGAAGTGACTGAGCAGCAGCAGCATAAATCCCTACACACAGCAAAAAAGTAGCTCATGACCCAGTGAGTACCCTTGTGACGTGCATGCACAGTGCTATAAATGAGCTCAGCTGTTATATAGTCATTATTTACAAAATGTAGGGCAAGAGGAGAGGTCGTGGGGTGAGAGAGCCTGACCACACCATCTTGGCTAATTTGCTTTCTCCTCACTGTTTACTTCCTAGATAAATGGAAACAAGCATTCTTGTTCCAAAGCAGACATGGGAGATAAAAAAATCAGGCCTGGAATGACCAGGATTAGGGTATTATGGTAGATTCTACAAGTTGCATGCAGTTATATTATTAAGGAATCTTGAGACAGAATTATTGGTAAAATGGGTCATCTTAGAGATATCATAAACACAGAAAACAATTCTTTAATTTGAGGTGAATGTTATTTAATGTCATTGTACTAAGATGTCCCTCAGTCTTCTGCTTCTAGCATAAACCAAAACTAATTAGCCAAATAACTAATGAAATCAAACTATTCCCCAGCTGCCCATTCACTAGACAAAGAACTTTCTTTACAAACTATGTGTCTACTACCTAATCCATACCTCCTCAATTTGCTTTACTGTTAAGCTTAAATCTTGGTTCTTGCCTCTACATTATATCGTTTTGACAGTAACATGACTCAGCATGTTTTTAATTACTCATATTAAAAAAAAAAACAAAAAAACAACTAGAGATAACCTAAAAGTGACACCTAGTAGTAAAAGCATCTAACTACCCCTAGGTCTTGGTTCATAATATCATTCTCCAATATATGGTACAATAGCTTCTTAGAGAAATGGCTGAGTCTAGGTTCAGGGATGGACACATAAAATGTGAGTATGCAGTCTGTTCTAGTTCCAGAAGAGGAGGAAGTATTGAGAACCAAAAACAAAACATATTGCTGAGAGTGTGTCAAAGGGGCAAAAAGCCAAGTGAAAGAGCTCATAGTCATCAAGTTGTACAAATTTGATCAAAAATTAAATAAAGTAGCACTGGATGACAACACAAATTATAAAATAAATATCCGTGACTTCAAGCTGATGTAAATAAATGATTGAAAAATAAATGAGTTAGAAAAGACAAACCTCTTATGCAGAGAATTAAAAAGAATTCAAGCAAATACCTCAACCTCAAGGAGGTGAAGCATAACTCTACTCTATTGCAGGTTGTGCATAGCCACTTCTTTCCAAAGAGACAGTATGGAAAAGATGTCTGTGATCCAAACTCCATAGTCTCTATATTGTTATGAAACAAAAAAAGATCATACAAACTGGAATAGAGGTGACTCCCTCTAAGTGTCTGATCATCACTTTTCAAAACTGGTAAGGACACCAGAAAAAAGGAAAATATGAGAACACTGTCACAAATAAGATGAGCTTGAGAAGACTTGAGAACTATATAGTAGGAATCCTGAATGATATCCTGGGGCAGTAAAAGAAAGCTAGGTAAGAACAAAGGCTATCTGAATAAACTATGGACTTTAGTTGATGATCATATGTCACTATTGGTTAAACATTAACAAATGTAATATACTAATGTAAAATACTAATATCAGTGAAGATTTTGTACAGGATATAAGAGAACTCTACACAATCTTCTCATTTTTTTTTCTGTAAATCTAAACTGTTGCAAAAACTAATATATATTAAAAATACAAAGTATTACTATTGCTAAATAGTGTCCCTATGCTTCAAAGGATAAGTTGTGTAACCACAACTTTAGATTCATGTGTTCAAGACACAACTCATGGCCCAATGCCCCATTCACAGAGTGGGGTTAACAGAAGTCATTTTATAGATTCTGTCGTGCAGTAGCAATTCTAACAGTGACACAAATTGCTTCAAATGTCTATTCTTATTTTCTGAAGAATATTTACACAGTGCTTGTCTATGAGCCATTTAACTTGCAGATAGTAAGTTCTGAAAGCCTCTTGTAGGAGACTTACCAAAGTATTCCTTTTAAATTTCCTTATTTTAGACTTCTACTCAAGAGTGTGATGTAGTTGGCTGAGACAAACACTCCTGATTAAACTGGAAAATAAAAAACCTGATAAATTACATGAATCCATTTTTTTATTTAATTTATAGATTTTATTTCTAAGAGTAGTTTTAGGTTTGCAGAGAAACTGGACAAAAATAGAGAAAGTCTTATATGCTCTCCCATCTGCCCATAAACTCATTGCTCACCCAAGATTATTTTGATTTTCCCCTCTGTTACCTTCCAGAAATTTTAAAGCTTGCATTTAAATTTCGTCTACAATTCATTTTGAATTAATTTCTATAAAAGATGAAAGACCTGTATCTAGATTTGTTTTTTTGTCATGTTATCTCCAGATGTTCTAGTACCATTATTAAAAAAAATTATACTTTTTCCATTTGGTTGTTTCTGCTCTTTTCTCAAAAATTAGCCAGCTATAATGACATGGTTCTATTTCTGGGCTCTCTTTTCTGTTCCATTGATCTGTCTGTTCTTTCCCTAAGAATAGACAATCTTGATTACTATAGCTTTATAGTAAGCCTTGAAGTTGGGTGGTATCAGTTCTTTGACTTTGTTCTTCTTTTTAAATATCCTGATAACTATTCTAGGTCTTTGGATTTCCATACAAACTTTAGAATCTGTCTGTCAATATACATAAAGTTGATGGGATGTTCGGATTGTGTTGGTTTTACAGGTAAATTTGACATCCTAACAACAATATGTATTTCTATTCATGAACATGAGATATATCTACATTTATTTATATCCTCCTTAATTCATATCATTAGAGCTTTGTAGTTTTCCTTATATGTATCTTATACATGTGCTAGAGTTATACACATATTTTTCATTTTTATGGTGCTAATGTAAATAGATTGCGTTTTTAATTTCAAGTTTTGATTGCTCATATCTATATATAGGAAAGTGACTGTTTAATTCCTTGTGTTTTGCCACCTTGCTATAAGTGATTTTTAGTTTCAGGAATTTTTGTTTATTTATTAAGACTTTCTATATTGGCCATCATGCTATCTGTGAACGAGGAGAGTTTATTTTCCTTTCTCAGATCTATACTTTTATTTGTCTTGTCTTAATGCATTAGTGAAGGCTTTCAGTATTGTCTTGAATAAGAGTAGAAGATGGGAGCATTCTTACCTTATTTCTGATCTTGGGGACAGCATCTACTTCTCACCTTTAAAAGTGATGTCACTTTTCTTAGCTTTAGGATTTTTTAATAGATGTTGTTTATCAGGTTTATACATTTTCCTCTCCACTTTTAGTATGCTGAGAGTTTTTTTCATAAATGAGTGTTGGCAGAACTAATTTTAAAGAACATTAAAAGACTGTGGAATAATGAGTACTAGAATAGATAAAATTAAATTAACTAAAATGTAATTAAAATACCAGAGAGGGAGGAAGTCTTCATAACAAACTTGATCATCAGGAGATATTTTCTCCCAAGTAGGGATTTGGTAAATCCATGAGTGTCAGGGAAATCAGACTTGTCTAGGAGGAAACTCTCTATTAAGTGAAAAAAAGAAGTCAAAAACTTCAAAGTTACTTGGGACTAGCTTGACAGCTTGGAAATTAGTCAATCCATAAAACAGCCTGAATTTACCCTGGCACATTCTATGACTTTTAGGATGGCACATGAGGTGTCTGAACCAGGAAGGAAGAGTGAAATCACCCACAGTATCACTATGTTTACCATACACATCTCTGATCCAGGGAGTAGTGGATACAGGAAGTGCTGGCCACGGAGGCACAGTGGGTCTCTCCTTTAAGACATAAATCAGGCTGTGAAAGTGTGTAGGATGAAGCTAAAGAGTTAAACTCAAAATCTGTGAGGGATAGAATAGAGTCTTCCATAATCTGAGGAATCAGATACCCACTGTGCAGTTACTCAAAAGACTAAGAGGAACCTACCCTTAAATGTGAACCCAGTAATCTCCCACAGAAGCAACACTTGCAGATAATAAATCCACTTTAGATTAAGTGCTAAAATCAAGAACCAGAAGAACCTATGACTGACCAAAAGCAAGCGGGCTATGGTTGACATGAATTTCCAATTTTTATGACTTTTAGCCTCAGGCAGGCTGCTGACAGTGCTGTTTAGATGGCTAAATCTTCAAAAGAAAATGTGAAGTCTTTCTGGCATGAAGAAGAGAGCACTGCTTGAGACAACTACAGGTCTGAACAATGAGAGAAATCCCAGAAAGGTTAGAAACAAAAGAAAACCTCCAATCTGTGTCTCAACAGTGTGTAAATATCTGGATCACCCTTAAGCCATGTAGACAAGGGACAGAAATGGAGCAGCTAAGGATTGGAGAACTGGACTTAGATTTGAGCCTTCCTATAAAATGGCTTCTTGTTTGACCCGAATCAAGTAATGGTTTGCTAAATAAAAAAAATAAAATAAAATAAACAAATGTTTGATATTTTTATGCTACTGACAACCTATCTTTTAATATTTTTGGCTTCAATTAGGATGCTACCTTTTGGTTATATTTTAAGTTTTGAAGGATAAATTATTGTGAAAAAATACATAACATTATTCTGAAATCAACACATACACAAGAATTGTTAAAGCATTTTCTAATTTGCCATCATGTATTAAGCTACAAAAATGTAAATTCAAATGAATATTACTTACACTGATGTATTTATATATTTAGAAGTTTTGTCACTATAGTGTTAATATTTATTTCTTTGGGCTATTTTGTTGCACTGGAGGCAATTTTGCCTGCCATTTCTTTAGGGACTGCCAATTTTCATTAGGAAAACACAGGAAGCACATTAAAATACAATCTGAGACACTGAGATGCATATAGCATTCAACTTCACATACAAACAAGTTCACTGTTTGGAGTATTGTATGCAGTCTGTAAAACAAACCCATGAATTTTTATGATCTCTGTTTCACACAATTCTTGACCACTCTCAATATTATCTATCTATCTATCTATCCACCTACTTACATATCTTATACAGTTACAAGGAGAGAATACCCATCGTGAGGATCAATGAAGTGAATAGCACACTTACAATTTACACAGCTTGTGATTAGAGCAATTTTCTACAAAATCATTTCTAGATCCATGTATTTAATTTTCCTTCCTCCTACTCTACCTGTATAGTTCCAGCTATACAGAGTTGTGTTTCCTATAGATTACATTTGTTTAATTCCTCAGTAGTGTCCAAATCTTTATGACCCTTTGGTCTGTAGCCTGCCAGATTACTCTATCCTTGAGATTTTTTCAGGCAAGAATACTGGAGTAGGTTGCTATTTCCTCCTCCAGGAGATCTTTCTGAACTGGGGTTGGAATCCACACCGCCTGCCTCCTGCATTTCAAGCAGATTCTTTACCAACTGAACTATCTAGGGAGTCTCAAAGATTACATTTGCATAATGTAAATTTTGTTTGCATAATCTGTATTTCTTTGGCCCCTTATCACAATGCTGGGTAAGTGAGCACCTTGGAGGACAGTTCCCCAAATGGAGATGGCTAGCCATATATTGCAAATTCCAGAAAAAGGTCCTACTGAACCAAAAGTGAAAGATTTCCTACCTCAGTGCTTCCTTAGTGAGACCCCAAAAGTGTCTGTACTTAACCCAATATTAGATAATATGAGAGAAAAAAAGACAGATGATAAGGAAAAACGTTAAGGTGTGGCAGTCTTTAACATTTGCATTTAAAATACTGCTTTGGCAAATTTTACAAAAATATATAGTTTATTTGCAAATACCCATTGATCTTTCTGAGGTCTGAAAGAAGTCCATGCAAGTGAAAGACCCAAAATTTGAGTTTTGTTAGCTTCATTGAAAATTCACTGTTACATATTGTTTATGTAGCATGGCAAGAAATTTGAGAATTACTAGTTGAAATCCCTAATGAAGATATCAGTAGAATAAAAAGTCCAGCACTTTTATACATATCTTGAAGTAGAGGCCAGGGACATAGCAGAGTCAAAACATACATTTTTCCTCATTGATCTATGGAAAACAAACAACTTAGAATTCTTAAAATTGCATCTGTTTGGAAATTATTAATCTGTGAATAGTAACTAAATTTACAGTATTTTCAAGTCTATTTTTATTTCAATCCTTTTGAAGAGGAAGCAAATGATTTGGGAACTTGAAATTGTTCCCCAAAAAACTCATTAATTAACACTATCTTTAAATTTTTTAACTTTTTTTTTTTTTTTTTGGCATTGGCTAAGTAGCTCAGTTGGTAAAGACTCTGCCTGCAATGCAGGAGACCCTGGTTCGATTCCTGGGTCAGGAAGATCACCTGGAGAAGGAAATGGCAACCCACTCCAGTACTCTTGCCTGGAAAATCCCATGGACAGAGGAGACAGGTGAGCTACAGTCCATGGGGTTGCAAGGGTCGGACACAACTTAGCAACTAAACCAAACCAAGGAAAAAGGATAAGGTAACTTTGCCTAGTAACCAAGATTTCTCCTAAGCACTCAAACTTCTATTCAACTAATGCCTTTTATATTTTTTTTATACTTCAGCCAGATTTATGTGTACTGTATAAACTTATGTGTACCAGTAAATATGTGTACCATGTATTTGCCATCATCTATATTCTTTTTTTCTTTCTGGAGTATTTTACTCTACCCTGTGAATAACTCCTACCCTCAAGAACCAACACTTCAGTATATCATTCATGTGATATAATGAATCTTTTTTTTTTAATGGCAAGGAGTTTATGCCTTTCACAAGAATTTCATCTTTCCTATTAGTTGCAAACTCATAAAGATAAAAGACTACATATTTTTATTTTTACATCTAGGTAATTATTTGGTCCACAACAGACAAAATTATACTATGTGCATTAACAAAAATAACGTTGTTATTAAAAAAAAATAAATTGGACCCACAAAAATGACACTGTTATTAAGAAAAAGGACTAACTTTGACCCTCTGTGTATCATCTATGGGCCACCTTTGCTCTAGATCCCACGGAGTCTTCTCACTTTTCTCCTATTTCTCTAGTCAGATGTCTTAGTTTACATATTTAAAGATTATCTTGTTATGAGAAAAGCACACATAACGAACAATATTGTCTGCACTGTGCACATTTATTTTCCTTTATTTTATGTTTAGCCTCAATATAGTGACCTAGTTTGTTTTTTCTTTTTTTTTTTTTTTTGAGTCAGTACAAAATAACAAGATAAAGAACCCTTATTTATAGTAGTTACCTTGCACAGTATAAATGAAATGTTCCCTTATCTCATAAATCATTAAGTACCAAAGGAATGTGAGAGAATGATATACAAAGTCTATCATTAATAGAATAAGGGGAGTTGCAAGCAGGCTAAGGAGAACTCCTACAGAGTTAGATCTCAGAGATACCTTACAAAAAGTTATCCAAAGAGGCAGCACACTTGGAAAGAAAAATAACCATCTTGTTTGGAGAAATGGGACTATGGTCTGAGAGTTGATGTGGGCTTTCCTAGACAAATTTACCATGACAAAGGTGCTGAAAAAGTTAGGATGAAAGAGAAATCCCTTGGATATACCATATTGTAGGAAGCTGTCTGTTGCTGAGTATGATGAAAGAATGAGTTATGAGTAGCCCTATATCAGAGGATATCTGAAGGCAGTGAGTGATAAAGCTAACACGAACTCACACATACAGCTTGGATCATAAATAATTTCACTGAGAACCAAAGGAAATTTCTCTTATTCTTAGAAAATCATTTAATAAACTTTACTAGCATGGAATTATTGAATTAAAAAAGTAAATGGCCTGTTACAACTCTGTATCAGGTACTTTTATCTTGTTCCCTGTGTTTGTTTTCCAGCAGTTAGTGGCATGACCTCTAGTATTTTGGTTTACCTTTTAAGTGGTCCTTCTGACATTTAAACACCATCACTCTACTACTATTAAATATTTTTGTGAAAATTAAATTAAATAATTATTGTAAATGTTTACTACTCAATCTTTCTAAAAAAATTTTAATATTTCTGTTATCATTATTGCTAGTAGAAATAGTAGTATTATACCAATATAAGTCCAGTTATTAATATAAACACTAAATAAGTTTAATAAATAAGTATGTTTCCTTAAATTAGAAAATCACAAGCATTTAAAGTAAACCTCAGATTTGTATGTAGCAGGAATTAGGAAAACTATCTGTCTTAGACTATGATTGAGTTATGAGGAAACAGTCATTAGGTAAATTGAAAAATTAAGTAAGCCACTTACTTTATTCAAATGACCCAAGCTAAAATATTTAACTCATTATGCTGGATTTTAAATTGTTTTAGATTGCTAGCTGACTTTTGTTCACCACTTGCCCCATTTTGAAACAAAATTTAACAATTTATAGATTTTTTTTTTGCATTTTTGTACTTTCATTAGCAGAGGTGAGTTAGAACTGTTTAGACTTTTTTTTTTTTTTTTTAATAAGGAATTGATACTTTTAAACTATGGTGCTGGAGAAGACTTTTGACTGGGTTGATTTAAGGAAATCAGCCCTAAATATTCATTGGAAGGACTGATGTTGAAGCTGAAGCTCCAATACTCTGGCCACCAGATATGAAAAACCAACTCATTGTAAAAGACCCTGATGTTGGGAAACATTGAGGGCAGTAGGAGAAGGGGATGACAGAGGATGAGATAGTTGGATAACATCATCAGCTCAATGGACATGAGTTTGAGCAAACTCTGGGAGAGAGTGAAGGATAGAGAAGCCTGGCATGCTGCCGTCCATGGGGTTACAAAGACTAACTGAACAACAACAAAGAAATATTTAGGTTTTATGGATCAAGCACTTAATTATAACCATGTTCAGACATTTTAGAGATATATCCTCATTTGGAAAAATACAACTGAATAAGAGAGAACATCTGATGTAGGTAATACCTACTATGTCAATACTGACAGCATTTGCTGAGCTTAGTAGGTAACACTTTCAGGAAACAAAGTACAAGGCAATTCTTTCATACCCTACTAAATGCAAGCTTGGTTCTGATCCTTAGGAATAGTGGAAGTAAAAATTGTCTTTACATTCACAACAGGCTCTTTTCTGCTTGAGAAACAATACTACAGCAAAGCCAATTGTAAATGCACAATGAAAAGCATTATGCAGAAAAGCAAAATTCTGCTATGCTCGAAATGTTGAAATGTGGTCACTATGAGAACATGTGTTAACAAGTGTGTAGCTGATGACTGACATTAAATTAATAGTTCTCACACATAATGGAAAACAAATTAGGTACAGTAAATGAGCTTGTGTCCAGTCAAAATGTTAGGGGAAATGCATGCAGACTCAGTGGGTCAGTACAGGGTGTGTACGTGTGTGTATGGGTAGTAATGTTTCCTAACATAAAGCTCTGGAAAATTTAGTCAGTACATAGTGGGTGGCATGAAGAAATTCATAGTTTAAAATAAAGGTTGTCTTCTAATAATGAAATTTGCATAAGTGGGCACTGAGTAAATGAGATTAGTAAATCTCTCCAGTAAAGTAACTAAAACTAAATGATTATCTATAAATTACTGACTAAAATGGATTTTGATAGCCTTATTCTAATCAAGGTTCCTAGAGTATAGTTCTTATCAGGATCATTTTAGTAACTTAGTCAAGTATATTTTTACCTGTATGTGCTATGTATTTCCTGTCTGCTTCATCAAACTCACTCTCCATGCCTCCCTCCCATACTTTGTGCTGAGAGAGACCGATTTTAGGGAATGCATCAAAAAAAGGCAGAACTCTTTGCTCTTGGCATTTGATACAACTAATAAGAGGTATAAACGAGAAGTCAGCAAAGAGAGTGGAGTTATTCTTGGGATATTTCCTCTAAATCCATCATCCTTGCAAATTTGCTGCAGAGTGGCTGTTTTGAGTTTTCGTTGTTGTTGTTTTAGTGAAGGCTATAACTAATCTTCCCAGATTCTGATAACTTTAGGCATAGGAGTGGATTCCCTTATTGCAAGCTTAAGCTCCTTGACTATTCATTAGTGGCTTTCTCTTACCCAAATCTGAACCATTTAAAAAATTCCCTTTATTAAATTATGCTCAAAGTGCAAAGTGTCCTTTACTTCTTGATGAATACGCTAAAAAAAAACAAAAAACAAAAAAAATTTTCCCTTGTCAGGGAACTAAAATTTCACATGCCACAAGGCATGGTCAGAAAAATAAAATTGTTTGTATGAATGAAAAGTATTTACAAGACCTAAACTCAAAATTGCTGAGGAAAAAAATAACTGGATCAATAGATGTCTCCTCCTATTTAGGTGATGTAGTTTCTTGTCAATTCTTAAGATGGTCTAGTCACATTTCCCTAGAGGATAGCCTTATCAAGTGAACACTGTTGGCATTGGTAATGCCCCTGAATAGTTTGTTAGTGTTTATTCTTATCAAGTACAACTCATATTAATATAAATGCCATTGTAGGTTTTTAATTACAGAGTATAACACATAAAACAGTATTAAAAGTTTTCAGGTTCTGCATGATTATATCCTATACATTATTCCCTGATATTTAACTTAGTGTGATTTGATACCCTTGGCTCTAATGAATTCTTAGTCCACAGTCCAGAGAGGAGTACTGGACTTAAATAGTTAATAATCAAACCTTATTAGTTATGTTTTAACTCAACTTATGTCACCCTACAAAAGGCCAACAAGACAGACATGCTCCCTTCATGTCATGTCTTTGAACTCTAATTGCATTCAAACTAAAAAAATGTTTAAACCTTCATTATTTTCCAACTTTTTCTGTAAAGATAGCAACCTAACTTTCCATAGCAAAGGTAACTATTGGTTCATGCAAGCAAGTCAGCTTCTGCAATTGTACTGACTTAAATAAATAACTAGACTGAAAAACAAGCAACAAAAGTAGAGTTACGATATGATCTTGCAATTCTGCTCCTGTGCATATATCCTGAAAAAACTACAATTTAAAAAGGCACATGCACCCCAATGTTCACTGCAGCTCTGTTTACAATAGCCAAGACATGGAAGCAAGCTGAGTGTCCATGAACAGATGAATGGATGAAGAAGATGTGGTGTGTGTGTGTGTGTGTGTATATATATATATATATATATATATATATATATATATATATATAAAATATTACTCAGCCATAAAAAAGATGAAATAATGCAATTTGCATAAACAAGGGCAGACCTAGAGATTATAATAATAAATGAAATAAGTTAGAGAAGATAAATACATGATATCATTTATAAGTAGAATCTAAAATAAGGCACAAATGAACTTAGATGTGGAGAACAGACTTGTGGATACCAAAGAGAAAGGGGAAGAGAGATAAATTAGGAGTTTGGAATTAATATATAAGCAATTATATATAAAATAAATAAGAAGGTCCTACTGTACAGCACAAGTAAGCATATTCAATATCCTATAATAAACCATATGGAAAAGAATATGCAAAAGAATATATAGATATATGTATATGTGTATCTGAATCATTTTGTTGTAAACCAAAAACTAACACAATATTGCAAAATAAATATACTTCAATAAAAATAGTAAAATAAATGAATAATACATTTCCAATAAGGAGTATAATTTTTGTTCAGTAACAAATATAAATTTTAGGAAGTACCATTTACAAGTATACATTATAAAGTTAAAAGAATACCAATGTAAAGAGGGGTCAAGGCTCATTCCATGAGTATTGTACTTTTTCCTCAAAAATCAATACATCAGTATGGTATCTATGTGTGGTATCTATGTATGTATCTATGTGTGGTATGGTATCTATGTGTGGTATCGGTATGGGATCTATATGTGGCTGATCCTGCCCTAAACCGTGGGCATTTCTGTGGACTAGATAAGGAAGATGGCTAAAACAAGTCTCTTATTTTCATTGATTTTAACAAAATGATTAAGTACTTCCTATGTTACATGCATACATATGCCAGAAACATGTTGAAAGCACAAAGATAGCCAAGATATTTTAATCAAAGTGGCAAAAATCTGGTCATCAACTGTTACTGTAAAAGTAGCGAAGTCTTAAGGGTATTATTACTTTCTATCTACTGACTTATCCTGCATCTGTTTTATGAGTATAATCCAAGTATGATGATACAATGAAGTATCCTTGACATAAGATTTCTTGGGAATTCCTTACACATAAAAAAAATGAAGCTGTTTCTTTGAAGAAAGTAGCAGAAAGGTCCATAACATCACAAAACCTGTGTTCCTGAGATACTAACAGAGTTTAAGCACATAACCAGGCATTAAATAATTATTTAATTTAATGTTAATAAGTCTTACAAATAAATATATAAGGGGTGCTTAAAAGCATATCAATGAGAATTAAGAGTATTGAACAGAGTTCTCTGTGCTATACAACAGATCATATGTATATTATATGTATGTTCTATGTAGCATGTGTGGGAGAGGGAAATGGCAACCCACTCCGGTCTTCTTGTCTGGAGAATCCCATGAACAGAGGAGCCTGGTGGGCTGCTGTCCATGGGGTCGCACAGAATCGGACACGACTGAAGTGACTTAGCAGCAGCAGCAGCAGTAGCATGTAGCATGTATGCTCAGTTGTGTCCTACTCTTCACAATCCCAGATTTCTGTCCAAGGAATTTTCCAGACAAGAACACTGGAGTTGCTATTTCCTTCTTCAGGGGATCTTCCCAACCCAGTATTTGAACCCATGTCTCCTGCATTGGCAGCTGAATTCTTTACCACAGTCCCACTTGGAAAGCCCTATGATCTTTATGGTAGTGTGTATATGGCAATTTCAACCTAATTCATCCCACACCCACCCTTACCTCCCAGTAACCATGTTTGTTTTCTAAATCAGTAAATTTATTTCTGTTTTGTAAATAAGTTCATTTGTACCATTTTTAAGATTCCACATATAAGCAATATCTCACGATATTTGTCTTTCTCTGTCTGACTTCACTTAGTATGACAATCTCTAGATCCATCCATGTCACTGCAAATGGCATTAATTAATGCTTTTTGTGGCTGAATAATACCCCATAGTATATATGTACCACATCTTCTTTATCCTTTCCTCTTTTGATGGACATTTAGGTTGCTTCCATATCCTGGCAATTATAAATAAAGCTGCAGTGAACATTGGAGTGCATATATCTTTTCAAATTATGATTTTCTCTGGGTATGTGCCTGGGAGTGGAATTTCTGTGTCATGTAGTAGTTCTATTTCTAGTTTTTTTAAGGAACCTCCATACTGTTCTCCATAATGGCTGCACCAATTTACATCCCCACTAACAGTGATAGAAGTTTCCTTTTCTCCACAACCTCTTCAGCATTTGTTGTTTACAGATTTTTTCTTTTTTTATGATTGTCATTCTGACCCATGTAAGGTGATACATCACTGTAGTAATGATTTGCATTTATCTAAAAATTAGTGAGTTGCACATCTTTTCATGTGCTTTATAGCCATCTGTATATCTTCTTTGGAAAAATGTCAAAATGATCTTCAGCCCATTTTTTGATTGGGTTATTTGTGTGTGTGTGTGTTATTGATCTTCACAAGCAGTTTGTATATTTTGGAGATTAACCCCTTGTCAGTTGCTTCATTTGCAAATGTTTTCCCCCATTCTGAGGGTTTTCTTTTCATTTGGTTTATGGTTTCTTTTGCTGTGCATAATGGCCTATATGAGAAAAGAATCTTAAATAGGTGGATATATGTATATGTATAACAGATTCATTTTGCTGTACATCTGAAACTAACACAACATTTTAAAATCAAATTGAATAATAATAATAATACCTACCATTCCCCAACTATCATGGGCCAAGTTCTTTAGATATATGATACCTAAACCATTCAAAAAAGAGTATGGTATTATTAACTCAGTTTACTTGTCAGGAACCTGAGATTCAGAAGTTTTGAGCAGCTTATAATTTCTGAAACATCCTCTCTAATGAAACTTGGATGAAGCCAAAAACAGAGCAAGTGATTGAACCCTCCCTAGAATTCAATGAAGCACTTTGCACCTAGTAAAAGGAATTGGAGCTACCTCACTGGGATCCTCACTGGGCTTCCCAGGTGGTGATAGTTGTAAAGAACCTGCCTGCCAAAGCAGGAGACTTAAGAGATGCTGGTTCAACCCCTAGGTCAGGGAGATCCCCTGGAGAAGGAAATGGCAACCCACTCCAGTATCCTTGCCTGGAGAAACCCATGGACAGAGGAGGCTGGCAGGCTATAGTCCATAGGGTCGCAAAGAGTCAGACACCACTGAGATGAGTTAGCACACAGCATGCTGGAATCCAGCACTAAAAAGAGGGTGTCTGGCTCCTGAACCCAGGCATTGCCAACATCAGTTTCATCTAGGCTCAAGTTCTCATTAGCAAGATAAACCCTGTGCTTCCTCCCACGACTTTCAAATTCATGAGACACTTCTAGTCAGAATGATAGCACATTAAGAAAAATGGAATTTTTCCCACAGTATTATTTCTTTGAAACAATAATGTAGAATTTAAAAATGAAATGGGGAAAATGGGACAAAAATGTGTTAAAACATTTCACAGTTTCTGCTTGATCTTTATAGTGTTAAATACTGTAGATGGGTAAAAAGTTAAATAAAAATTTCACTTACCTGATTTAAAAAAGTGGGAAAATTAGAGTCAGTGTGAGAATTGAATAAACTAGTCTAGAAAAGAAAGTAAAGGTAAGATTGAAATGATGAAAAAATAACAAATATGAAATGATGAAGGTAACAATGAAACACACTATAAGCAATGAAAACAAGATGCTCAAAGAAGTTAGGAGAAATAGAAGATAAATTGTTGGGAAGTTCTGAACTCTATTAAGCACTCAAAATAATGGCTTTGCACCATAAGCCTCTGTCTTGCATGGGTGCATGTGTGCTAAGTCTCTTCAGTTGTGTCCAACTCTGTGCAACACTATGGACTGTACCCTATGAGGCTTTTCTGTCCATGGGATTCCTCAGGCAAGAATACTGAAGTGAATTGCCATGACCTCCTCCAGGGGATCTTCAAAACCCAGGGGTTGAACCAACATCTCTCTTATGTCTCCTGCATTGGCAGGCAGGTTCTTTAACACTAACAACACCTTGGAAGCACTAATTCATTTTTTAATCCTCATTTTTAATTGATTCATAGCTTTTCTTGAGATATACAATTTTTAAAATATGTTAATTATCTCACAAAATTGTGATTTCCCAAAGAAATACCTAAAGAAAAAAAAATTTGTTCTCACATCTGCTATGGTAATTAAAAAAAAAATTCTAATATAAAAAAATTTCCCTGTACTTTAAAAGTTCTCTTTTAGGCACTCAAGCTTATTTGCAAATGAATATTTTATAGTGGTTTCCAAGGACTCTTCCTTTCTGCAGCATTTTGTCTTTCACAGGTGAGAAACTTCAACTGCCCACAATAATTTTGTTTGATCCTGTACTACCCTTTCAAAGCAGGTGCAAAAACCTAAAGAGCCATGATATTCATCACTCAGCAAGATTTTTATTTCTGTAACACTGAAAGAAAGCTGCAAATTTGATTTGAGATTACTTTACAAAGTCCTAGGAGAATTGAGTTATTAGTCAGCATCATGCCTAACATAAGCTCTTTTAATCTCTATTACATTGATTATCTCTCTTCTGACTTCAGTGATTTTCATTTAAAGTCATGCCTGTATTCTCAAAGCTTTCCTTCCTCTAGTTGACAAATAAGAAAAATAATGGTTAGTGAAAGCAGCATTTGTATATAGGGCAGAAGGGACTCTATCTAAAATGTGATATCAGAACTCTACATTACTCTATGATAATATAGTAAAATTCTGTTTGAATAGAAGTTATAATAACTCTTAGCAATGAACTGTAGTAATTTTTCATGAAAGTGACAATGCTCAAACATTACTATTGTTTATATAATTTTACATCAGATTTCACTAAAAGATAAGAATCCAAGAATCACTGAGCTCAATTCTTCTACCTATAAAAGTCTTTTCTTTCCCTTTCTGATATTTCAAGGCTGTCAATAGCATTGTTCTTCTAGAAAATGACAACATTTACTAACTTAAGCTTGTGGCTTCATTAATTAAAGAGTAGACAATAGGCCATATTCCTGAAAATATTTGTAGGTATTATTTTTAAAAGAATAGGAAAATATTGCATTTATCATACCTAGTTAATGAAATATCTGGCTTAGTTTGGTTGTACATTTCATATATCCAATTAAGTCTTTTTTTGGATCCAATTAAGTCTTTTTTTGGATGTGGTATATTCTGAATCCTAAGCAAATAATTACATGGCAATAATTGAAAGTAAAGAAACAAAAAACAGATAATTTGGAAAATATTTAGATATTGCTCTTATCATTTTGAACTATTTTGTAAAGTCAATTAATAAGTATCATTCTTACATAAATTCTATTAAACATTTTCCTGAAAATTCATTAGCTTATAAACATGAATAATCATTTTAGCAAGATAATTTTCTTTAATTCTAAGGGGCTTTGGAAATAGATATGCAAATAATTGATCTATATCTGTTTCTATCATAATAATCCAACAGTGAGTTATAAAAAAAAACACAAATTTTTTATATATACTATTAATAAAAGTTTGACAAGTTATTTAGTCTGTTTAGCCATAGCTAATTGATTCTTGTTCTTCCAGTCTTGAATTATGCAGTCTGTTTTCATGAAGTCTATTTCTGGACTAAAAAAATTTGGGAAAACTGTATTTTAATATTGTCTGAAAGAAGCCAGTTCATGGTGATACCCTCTTAGACTGGGAAGCTGGTGTGAATGGTAGAGTCCTGCGGAGAAGATATAAGTAATCTTAAAAAACACAGGTTGAAGAATTGGTGATGAAATATTGTTATGTTTCAGTTTACTTTCAAGTGGGTAACAGCCAAATACCTCTGCTGTATTTATACAATGATAAGAAAGTGATATATAAAAATATGCAATGTGATTAAATATAACTGAAACTAGGAAATTAGTATAGTAAATTAGTATAGTATAGTAATATTTTTGCTATTATTCCTCAAATTTGTTCTACTTAAGAAAATTTTCCTAATAAAACACTGGGTAAATGATCAGAAGATAATATAAAACTAAAGTTGAACATTTCATCTAAATTACCATTGGAGACACTTTAAATCATGCAAATATTTTATTTGTTTGCAAAAACCTTGTACACTATATACTGTGCATAGAGAAGCTGGAGAATGTTAAGAGAAGAAAAAAAAAAAACAAGTTAATATATGCTCTGTGTATTCAAATCGTTGCCCTTTTAAAGAACTTGATATAAAAGTTATATAGGAACAGAGAACGCTTCCAGGGTTATACATCTTTCTCTTTGGTGTTGAGAATTTATACCATTAAAATAATTTAAGATTTTCTTGTGTGGTTAAAGGACTAAGGAATATAGAGGAGTCTTTTTCAAAGGTCATAAATGTGAGGATCAGTTCAGTTCAGTTCAGTTCAATCGCTCAGTCGTGTCTGGCTCTTTGTGAACCCATGGACTGCAGCACGCCAGGCCTCCCTGTCCATCACCAACTCCCAGAGTTTACTCAAACTCATGTCCATCGAGTCAGAGATGCCATCCAACCATCTCATCCTCTCTTCTCCCCTTCTCCTTCCACCTTCAATCTTTCCCAGCATCACGGTCTTTTCCAGTGAGTCAGTTCTTTGCATCAGGTGGCCAAAGTATTGGAGTTTCAGCTTCAGCATCAGTCTTTCCAATGAATATTCAGGACTGATTTCCTTCAGGATGGACTGGTTGGATCTCCTTGCAGTCCAAGGGACTCTCAAGAGTCTTCTCTAACACCACAGTTCAAAAACATCAATTCTTTGGTGCTCAGCTTTTTTTTATAGTCCAACTCTCACATCCATACATAACTACTGGGAAAATCATAGCTTTGACTAGATGGACCTTTGTTTGCAAAGTAATGTCTCTGCTTTTTAATATACTGTCTAGGTTGGTTATAGCTTTTCTTCCAAGGAGTAAGCATCTTTTAATTTCATGGCTGCAGTCGCCATCTGCAGTGATTATGGAGCCCAAGCAAATAAAGTCACTGTTTCTATCATTTCCCCATCTACTTCCCATGAAGTGATGAGACCAGATGCCATGTGAGGATGAGGTTTAAATATCAACTTTTAGGTGTAAAGAGTATATAAATAATTTATTTTAGTGTATGCTTTTATATATATATTATATAATTAATATTATAAAACGCATTTTTGAAATAAAAGACAGGGTAAAATACAGAGAAAAGGCATTCAGGAGTAAATTTTGCTGAAAGAAGAGGCTAAGAGGACAGGTATCCATACTTGTATTGTACTAAGATATCCTATGCTTGTATGTACGTCAGGTAAAAAGAGTTGTTGAGTTCGGTGATGACTTCTCGCTGTGCCAATAGGAGCAAAATGAATCAATAATTTAAGAAGAAAATACTAGAGAGATGACTTCACCTGCTAGCTGTAAACCAGTTGGTTATTTCTATCATGTAGGATATAAAAAGATGTATTTTGATGCTAGGAGTTCATAATACATCTATTTGTGTAGAATGCTTTTATCTTGCATGAAATTCAATAAATACTTAGGTTTCTAAACCACACAAAGTTACTTTCTGTAGTACTGGACTCAAATTCTAAAGTGAATTTCAATTGTTTTTGCTTATAGATTCAATTTTTAACAAATGGAAAATATTACTTTTCATTATATTAAGATTCAGATATTTGGTACATTTCCTCTTCAGTTTGTTTGACACAAAACTTCATTACTATTATCTCTTCCCTAATCACCCACCTTAGTGTTAATTTTATTTATGAATTTATATTTAGAAAAATTTTATCTAAAAAATTTTATCTAAATTTCCAAATACCATGAAATTAAAATATATATATTTTCTCTTTGTGGCACAGATAATTTATTATGTAGAGATAATAATTTTATTATATAAAAGTATATAGCCAAACAAGATAAACCAATTTTTGGCTCCTACACTCACACCCATTCACTAGCAATAAACTAGTAAAAACAGTTAACAGTTTGGAGCTTATATTTCCAGGTATTTTATGTGTATGTGGGTATGGATATATTTATTTATATATAATATATATACATAATGTTTACTAAAACACACTTTATTATGTTATGTAATATATTAAATGAAACAATATTGTTCAATAAGAAGTTTCCTTTTAGTAGTATTTCCTGTGTCTCTTTTCATGTCCATGGATGAAAATCTATCTTACTCTTTTTTAAAGCTTCATGGAGCAGGACTTTATTTCCTTTTGAGATTTGCTGTAATACTCGAATCACTGGTTATTCACCTTGTGACCAAGCATTGCCACATAAGATTTGAGTCTATGTTTGGTGTGCTGTTAACTGTTTTGGTAGTCTTATTTTACCTAACACTGTGGATGAAAAATGATCAGTGGAGATGTGCCATGAAAATGATCTTTTCATGTCAAGGGAAGTCTCATTGATGATCATGGTGTACAAATGCAACTTCCATAAAAATTCAAAAAAATTTTAAAAGACAGGAAAATGTACACATCTCATGCCCCTTGTAAATTCAAATATGACAGACTTGAAAAAAACACTGGCACAGTGTCAATATCGTAGATAAACTTCTATTGGAAATTTGGTTTCAGCACATCGTTTATAATATTGAATCAATGAAACAATTAAAGTCTAGTTTATAAATTATAGTTATAAATTATAGTTATACTAGTAATTAATATAACTTGCCAGGTGGCACAGTGGTAAAGAATCCACCAGCCAATGTAGGAGATGTTTGGAATGTAGATTCAAATGCTGGGTTGGGAAGATACCCTGGAGAAGGAAATGTATTTCCTTCCTCCAGTATTTTTACCTGGAAAATTCCATGGACAGAGGAGCCTGGCAGGTTACAGTCCACGGAATCACAGAGAGGAGGACACAACTGAGCACACATGCTACACCACATACATATAGAAATTAACTTGCAAATATGTTTTGGTTTTATATCTGCATAAATGCTATTAAAAATTATATATAAAATACTATAATATTTAATGTTTTAATAAAAATCCTTGTAAAATGAGTAGTTCACAATAATTTGACTATTTCTTTAGCAGGCCATACTTTATTCAACTTTAAAAGACATTGACATGGAAAACAGCCTCAACATGTATTACGTGATGTCTACTTGCTGTTTCCTGAACATTTTATTTTGAAGAATATTCTATATTTTAAATATATTTAATGTCAAAAGTAAAAATGAAGGCATAGCTGGTCTATTCAATGAAACAAGAACTAAAAGAGTTAAACAGAGGAAGAATTTTCCAATGTCACTGATGATCCACTTGAAAATAGAGACTATAAAATTCATTAGGAATTTTATAACTATGACAGCATAGTTTCAGTTCAGTTTAGTCGCTCAGTCGTGTCCGACTCTTTGTGACCCCATGAACCACAGCCCACCAGCCCTCCATGTCCATCACCAGCTCCCGGAGTCCACTCAAACCCACGTCCATTGAGGCAGTGATGCAATCCAACCATCTCACCCTCTGTCTTCCATTTCTCCTCCTGCCCCCAGTCCTTCCCAGCATCAGGGTCTTTTCCAATGTGTCAAGTCTTCACATGAGGTGGCCAAAGTACTGGAGTTTCAGCTTCAGCATCAGTCCTTCCAATGAACACCCAGGACTGATCTCCTTTAGGATGGACTGGTTGGATCTCCTTGCAGTCCAAGGGACTCTCAAGAGTCTTCTCCAACACCACAGTTCAAAAGCATCAATTCTTCAGCACTTAGCTTTCTCTATACTCCAACTCTCATGTCCATACATGACCACTGGAAAAAATCAAGACAACAATGAGGTACCAATCTCACACTGGTCAGAATGGTTGCTATCAAAAAGCCTACAAACAATAAATGCTGGAGAGGGTGCAGAGTAAAGGGAACCCTCTTACACTGATGGTGGGAATGCAAACTAGTACAGCCACTATGGAGAACAGTGTAGAGATTCCTTAAAAAACTAGAAATAGAATTGTCATATGACCCAGCAATCCCACTGCTGGGCATACGCACTGAGGAAACCAGAATTGAAAGAGACACTTGTATCCCAATGTTCATCGCAGCACTGTTTACAATAGCCAGGACATGGAAGCAACCTAGATGTCCATAGGCAGATGAATGGATAAGAAAGCTGTGGTACATACATAGAATGGAATATTATTCAGCTATTTAAAAGAATGCATTTGAATCAGTTCTAATGAGGTGATGAAACTGGAGCCTATTATACAAAGCGAAGTAAATCAGAAAGAAAAACACCAATACACTATATTAATGCATATATATGGATTGAGAAAGATGGTAACAATGACCCTGTATGTGAGACAGCAAAAGAGACACAGATCTGAAGAATAAACTTTTGGACTCTGTGGGAGAAGATGAGGGTGGGATGATTTTGAGAGAATAGCATTAAAACATGTTTATTACCATATGTGAAATAGATCACCAGTCCAGGTTCGATGCTTGAAACAGGGCACTCAAAGCCAGTGCACTGGGACAACCCTGAGGGATGGGATGGGGAGGGAGGTGGGAGGGGGGGGTCCAGGATGGGGGACACATGTACACCCATGGCAGATTCATGTCAATGTATGGCAAAAACCACTACATATTGTAAAGTAATTAGCCTCCAATTAAAATAAATTAATTAATTTAAAAATAAAATAAAACAAATAAACAAAAGATTTTGCATCAAAATAAACTTCTCAGGGTCTGGATTTAACCAAAGTCTTGCAACAGTCTAAGGAGTGGTTATTGAGTAATGACAGCTAAATCTTTATAAGAATAGCAGATTTTTTGATATTTCAACTTGTCATCTTCCCATCTCCTCTTCCCAAGTCCATAGTAGCCTTCCTAATGACAGCCTCACAATCATGAAAGCTGTGAAAACTGGCAGTCTTGTAGCTATTGGAGGGGGCAGGCCTTGTACATAGTTGATCCAAAAGCCCTATCCCTGGAGAACTACCACTTTTGACATTGATGGAAAGTTCCTATAAAAATCCCATTCCCAGGCCTGATTGGTTCTGAGCTGGATCAATGAAAAGAAGTTCTCTCCCTCAAGCAGTCATTGAAAAACTTAGTGATAATTACTTAACATCACAGCAGGCTAAAGCAATGATACTAATTGGTGCAAACAAGAGGAAACTAAAATATTGTGAGGAAGATATGAGAAAGAATATATCCATAGTAGTTTTGAAAAGCTTCTCATTATCCTAGGGATCTAAAAGGCCATGTGCTTGTGCAGGGCTGTGTGTATGACAAGAAAATCTCAAAGACTCCCAGAATATTGGAAATAAAAGCAAAACTAAACAAATGGGACCTAATGAAACTTAAAAGCTTTTGCACTACAAAGGAAACTATAAGTAAGGTGAAAAGACAGCCCTTAGATTGGGAGAAAATAATAGCAAATGAAGAAACAGACAAAGGATTAATCTCAAAAATATACAAGCAACTCCTGCAGCTCAATTCCAGAAAAATAAATGACCCAATCAAAAAATGGGCCAAAGAACTAAACAGACATTTCTCCAAAGAAGACATACAGATGGCTAACAAACACATGAAAAGATGCTCAACATCACTCATTATTAGAGAAATGCAAATCAAAACCACAATGAGGTACCATTACACGCCAGTCAGGATGGCTGCTATCCAAAAGTCTACAAGCAATAAATGCTGGAGAGGGTGTGGAGAAAAGGGAACCCTCTTACACTGTTGGTGGGAATGCAAACTAGTACAGCCGCTATGGAAAACAGTGTGGAGATTTCTTAAAAAACTGGAAATAGAACTGCCATATGACCCAGCAATCCCACTTCTGGGCATACACACTGAGGAAACCAGATCTGAAAGAGACACGTGCACCCCAATGTTCATCGCAGCACTGTTTATAATAGCCAGGACATGGAAGCAACCTAGATGCCCATCAGCAGATGAATGGATAAGGAAGCTGTGGTACATATACACCATGGAATATTACTCAGCCATTAAAAAGAATTCATTTGAACCAGTCCTAATGAGATGGATGAAGCTGGAGCCCCTTATACAGAGTGAAGTAAGCCAGAAAGATAAAGAACATTACAGCATACTGACACATGTATATGGAATTTAGAAAGGTGATAACGATAACCCCATATGCAGAACAGAAAAAGAGACACAGAAATACAGAACAGACTTTTGAACTTTGTGGGAGAATGTGAGGGTGGGATATTTCAAAAGAACAGCATGTATACTATCTATGGTGAAACAGATCACCAGCCCAGGTGGGATGCACGAGACAAGCGCTCCGGCCTGGTGCACTGGGAAGACCCAGAGGAATCGGGTGGAGAGGGAGGTGGGAGGGGGGATCCGGATTGGGAATACATGTAAATCCATGGCTGATTCATATCAATGTATGACAAAACCCACTGGAAAAAAAAAAATAAAATAAAATAATAAAAAAAAAAAAAAAAAAGAAAATCTCAAAGAAACATTGTTGCTTCACTTGTGGCTGACTGAAACTCTATGTCAGCAGAAGGTAAAGACAAAGCATAATTGCAAATCACCACCATGATCTCAGAACAGAAATGTTGCATCTTAACCAAACCTGAAAGACATTGATTCTAAGCATAAGGGAATCTCTGTCAAATCACTACCTAAACTCTAAGATAAATGAGCAGAGACTTCGGTAGTCAAACATGTCAGGGAAAAGAGACTTTATGAAATCAGTTCAGGAAAATTACTAAATAGCAAAAAAAAAAAAAAAAAATCCCCCACAGTTAGTACCATCAACAAAATATAAGCAGGAGAGTCTGATATCCACATTTTCCACTTACTTTATCTAAGACATTCAGTTTTCAACAAAAAAATAAAACTTTTTTACAGTAAATTATTAAATCATTACATCACGCTCTGTATCAAGTAAACAAAACAGCCATTAGAAACTTCCTGAGAAAGAACAGGGACGGGGGAGGCTTCCCAAGTGGTGCTAGTGGTAAAGAACCCACTTGCCAATGCTGGAGATGTAATAAATGCAGGCTCAATCTTTGGGTTGGGAAGATCCCCTGGAGCAGGATATGCAAGGCACTCCAGTACTCCTGCTTGGAGAATTCCATGGACAGAGGAGCCTGGTGGAGGGTTGCAAAGAGTTGGACACAACTGAAGTGACTTTCCATGCATGCAAGGAAGAACAGATGTTGGCCTTACTAGACAAATATTTTAAATTAATTTTTAAATTATATTCAAAGAAAAAACAGGAATCATGTTTAGAGGATTAAAGAAAAGTATGGATTGATATCTCATGAAATACAGACTATCAAAAAAGAAAAAAAAAAAACCCAAAAAGGAAACAAAAAGAAATTCTGGGGTTGAGAAGTATATTGTTAGAAGTCCTTACAAAATTCTTTGAAATTTATTCCCACATTGTGAAGATATCCAGTAGTGGGGCCTTTGAAAAGTGACTAGGGCAGGAGAATGGAGCCCTGATGAACAGAATTGTTCACGCCTTATAAAAGAGCCTCCAGAGAACTCTTTCATTCCTTCCACCAGGTGAAAACATGAGAGGATGACGTCTATCTATGAACCAAGTAATATGTCCTCACCAGAAATAAAGTCACCAGCACTTTGAGCCTGGACTTCCAAGTCTCTATATTTGTGAGAAATGAGTGTTTGTTGGTTGTAAGTTATGCAGTTCATGATAAATCTGGTATCATAGCCCAGACTAAGACATATAGTAACTGATATTTTTAAATAAGCACAAGAGGAGTTCAAATTTCTAACACAAGAGGAGATTTGAGTTGACTTAAGAAAAAATAAGCATACTTGAAAATAGGTCAATAGAGATTATCCAGTCTTAGAAGCAGAGAGAAAAAAAGAATAAAGAAAAAGTGGAGATAGTCCCAGTTGTCTGGGAGACACCACATTGTTTATCACTGTGCAGACAATGATAATGACAGAAGCACAGCAGAGAGGAAAAGGCAGAAAGTATATTTGATGAAACAACACAGTATAATTCCCCTATATACACACCTTCAACCTGTGAGCTTTCAAAGATGTGAATGCGTGTCCTCATGTCCAATCATGTAGGTTACTTCACGTGTCTGGCATACATTGTCACATGTGTGTACCTTCTAAAAGCAGTTGTGCTTTTATGTACTTTACTGTAAAGTAATATAGAGTACAGTAGTACGATACCTTTATTTCAAGCCCAGGATGTCTGGAAGTAAGCATAAAAGCAGTGACAACATAGCTGATATAGCCAAGAAGTGCCAAGGCAAGAAAGAAGAAGTAATAGAAGAGATTCACAATGCAGGAATGGCAAGTGGATTTTCTTTATTTGAGGAGGCACAGTTAGTTTTTAAGGAATAGGACCTGAATGTAGAATGGTATACAAATGTTTCAGCAGTCATTCAGAATGCAACCCAGTGCTACCATGCTATTTATGATAAGGAAAAAAAAAAAAAAGCTACAACAAATACATCACTGGATCATTTTGTCAAGAGGGTAGATAGAATTGAATCCAGCAAGGAACCAGAAACTGCAATCAGTGTTAGGTGTGGATGAAATTGCAGCTTGCCCTCTGTCTCCTATCACTGATCCTTCAGCTCTACTGTCTCCCACCTTCTCTCCTGCCTCTGGTCAGAAACTCTTCTTGCCTGTTCACTCAATGGCAGCCTCTGTATGCCAGCTATTGTATTGTACCACTGTACTTTTCAAGGTACTCTACATATGATTAAAAATGTTTTCTTTATGATTTGTGTTTATTTATTATTTGTTTGAAAAATATTATAAACCTATTTGCAGTTCAGTACTGTATAGCTGATTGAGTACCTAGTTGGGTACCTAGGCTATTTTTGGTGGACTTTCAAATTTTGTTGGACTTACAAACTGGACTTATGGAAAAGTTCTTGAAACAGAAGTCATTTGTATGTAAGGGGCTTAATCTAGTCAAAAAACATCTATATTGGATGAAAGCATGATTTATATATTCAAGAAATTCAGAACTTTAAGAGGTAGGAATTTAAAGATATTCACACCTAAACATATTATAGGGAAGCTGTCAAGAGCTGAAAAACAGACCCTTAAAAGCAGCATGAAATAAAAGACTCATCACTTATGAAGGATCCTCAATAAGAATAACAGTGGACTTCTATAAGAACCATGGAAGTCAAAAAACAGTAGGCTAATATATTCAAATTGTTGAAAGAAAAAATCATCACAAACAATTTTAAACCCAGGAAGCAATCCTTCAAAAAATGAAGATAAAATGAAGATGAATTTTTAAAAATTAATGAAGAATTTATTTCAGGAGACCTGGGCTGTAAGAAATTCTAAAAGGAGTCTTTCAGGCTTAAATGAAAGGATACTTAGAAATGAGTTCAATCAATCCAAGAAAATAAAGATCATTGATAAAATGATAGGCTTATTTAGTAGATATTGTGGGTTTACTTAAGAACATGTCAACAACAACAGCAAAAAAGAACAAATCAATAAAGAAAATATTGCAATAAAGTCAGTCAGATGAGATTGATTTCTCAGTGCATATAAAAGTTACTGATGATCCTACATGCAGGGAAGCAAAGGAGACACAGATGCAAATAACAGACTCCTGGATTCAGTGGGAGGAGACAAAGGTGGGATGATTTGAGAGAATAGCACTAATACATGTACATTACCATATGTAAAATAGTTGACCAGTGCAAGTTTGAGGCATGAAGCAACACACCCAAAGCCAAAGCTGGTTCTCTGGGACAACCCTGAGGGATAGGATAGGAAGGGAGGTAAAAGCAGGGTTCAAGATGGAGGGGACATATGTATACCTGTGACTGATTCGTGTATGACAAAAACCATTACAATATTGTAAAGTCATTATTCTCCAATTACCATTAATTATTTAAAAAATGAAACAAAACAAAGTTATGTTTACACTTTAATATACTTTATTATGTGTGTAGTACCCTATGTATAAAAAACAGTGTGCATATCTTAGTGACTGAACAGTGGCAACATACCTTAACTAGAATATACTTTATTGCTAAAAATTGTCAAACATTATCTGAGCATTCAGTGAGTCATAATCATTTTGCAATAGTAATGTTCAAAGATCACTGATCATAGATCACCATAACAAATATAATAAACAATAAAAAGTTTGAAACATTGTGAAAGTTACTAAAGTGTTATACAGAAACATGAAGTGAGCAAAGGGTGTGGAAAATATGCTGTAGACAAACTTGCTCAATGAGAAGTTAACAGAAATTTTCAATTTGCAAAAAGCACAAAATCTGTAAAATTTGGTAAAGTGGAGTGTGATAAAGCAATGTGTACTACACATAAACAAGCAGGAGAAACAGTATAATTTTAAAGATTTTGATTTTAAACCTGTCATCATCTAGCTTAAAAGGCAACTGATGAAAGCAATAACCGTGAAGGTACATAGATGGTTTATAGTGTACAAAGACATGATTTGTGTGACAAAAGTAACATAAAGAAGACAGGCAGATAATTAATCTAGTTTGAGAAAACATTGTGTATGATTCTGAAATTAAGTTAGCATTAGTCTAAGCTATAAAAGTTTATGTAAAATGATGGAATTATAATGCTAAGGCAACCACTAAGAACAGATATATAAATATATAGTAAAAGAAAAAAAGAAAGGGAATTAAAATGGAGGACAAGAAAATGTTTACTTTGCACGAAAGAAAACTGAAATAGAGGGATACAGGAGTGTATGAAGTTCAAGACAATGTGAAGCAAATGGCACAATATCAAGCACCATTTTTATTTATCAGTATTTTCATTAACCTTAAACATATTAATTATTCCAATGAAAAGTCACATATTGGTAGAGGGACAGAGGATGTTATTCAACTATACATTATGCCCAGGTAAATGCTTTAGATTAAAATCAAAAATAGAAATTTAAAGGGAAGGAAAAATTATCCCCTGCAAATAACAAACAAAGGAACAAGATTGGATCTATTAATATGAGGCAAACTAGAATTTAAGAAAAAAAGTTACTAGAATCAAAGAAACATTTTAAATGATAAAAGGATCAAATAGGAAGATACAGAAAGTATAAACAGGTATGCACTTAATAACAAAGTTCTAAAATGTATAAAGCAAAAACTGAGAGAGTTGAAAGAAGAGATAGAAAATTCAACATTAACAGTTGGAGAATATGGAAAAATTATTTTAAAAAACCTAAACAACTAATGGATCTGTTAATAAACCATGAGGAAAATTCAGAAATACTGTTACAAGAAAATAAAGACAACGCTGGGCTGGAGGAAGCAAAAGCTGGAATCAAGATTGAGGGGAGAAATACCAATAACCTCAGGTATGCAGATGACACCACCCTTATGGCAGAAAGTGAAGAAGAACTAAAGAGCCTCTTGATGAAAGTGAAAGAGGAGAGTGAAAAAGTTGGCTTAAAGTTCAACATTCAGAAAACAAAGATCATGGCATCCAGTCTCATCACTTCATGGCAGATAGATGGGGAAACAGTGGAACAGTGGCTGACTTTATTTTTCTGGGCTCCAAAATCACTGCAGATGTGATTGCAGCCATGAAATTAAAAGACGCTTACTCCTTGGAAGGAAAGTTATGACCAACCTAGGCATTATATTAAAAAACAGAGACATTACTTGGCAACAAAGGTCCATCTAGTCAAAGCTATGGTTTTTCCAGTGGTCATGTGTGGATGTGAGAGTTGCACTGTCAAGAAAGTTGAGTGCCGAAGAATTGATGCTTTTGAACTGTGGTGTTGGAGAAGACTCTTGAGAGTCCCTTGGACTGCAAAGAGATCCAACCAGTCCATCCTTAAGGAGATCAGTCCTGGGTGTTCATTGGAAGGACTAATGCTGAAGCTGAAACTCCAATACTTTGGCCACCTGATGCGAAGAGCTGACTCATTTGAAAAGTCCCTGATGCTGGGAGGGATTGGGGGCAGGAGGAGAAGGGGACAACAGAGGATGAGATGGTTGGATGGCGTCAACAACTCGATGACCATGTGTTTGGGTGAACTCTGGGAGTCAGTGATGGACAGGGAGGCCTGGCATGCTGCGGTTCATGGGGTCGCAAAGAGTAGGACACAACTGAGCGACTGAACTGAACTGAACAAGAATCATATTATGGAATAAAGGACAAAATTCATGATTATCCATAGAGATGCAGAAAAAAAAAAAACCTGATAAAATGCACGTTTTACTGTCAAACATTCAAGAAACTAGGAATAGAAACAGACTTCCTTTACCTAATAAAGATGATCGAGAGATAAGTTACAGCTACGTTATATTTTATTGTTAAAGACTGAATGTTTTCCTTTTTTTTTTTTTTGTAGGTAGAGAGCAAGACAAATATCTGCACTTTCTTATCTTTCATTTAGTATCGTATTGGAAATTATATATAAGGAATGAGGCAGGAAAATATTTGAAAAGACATCCAGATTAGATAGAAAGAAGTAAAACTTTGTATCTGTAATGTGATGCATAGAATTGTGCATGTAGAAAATCCCAAGGAAACCACAAAACCATAGTTAAGACTAAGATCAGTAAGTTTACAGAATATAAGTTCAGTATAAAAATTATTATATAGTAGCAAAGTCCAAAAAGTCCCACTCACAATAGAATCAAATTGATATAATATTTGGGAATAAGTTTGGCAAAAGATATAAAAATATTTCTATTGACAACTACTAAACACACTTTACTGAAATATTAAAATTTCTGATTAAAAATAATTTTAAAAATATCAACATAAGGGAAAGCTATCACATGTTTATGAATAAGAAGACTAGATATTGTTATTATGGCAAAATTTCCTAAATAGATCTACAAATTCAATGTGATCCTTCTTAGATAATGACGACAATAATTAATGATAATAAAAAAATTTAGGATGAAAGCATCTTCTGGAATATTTTGATGCCTCTTTCTTACACTGTTTGTTAGGTAAATTTTGAGATCTCGTGTTTATCATTAGAAAAATATTACTGTACTTTTACTGATGATTTTGTGATAGCATTCCAGTCCTCAAATCTGAATTCTAGGAATAGAAGTTCAGTTTCCTTTATCTTTACACTGATTTTGCTAGTATAGTCTTAAATTTATAGTAGATACTCAGAATCATCATAAAGCTATTCATCCACATGCAGCAAATTTAGTTTGCCTCTGTGATGAAAACAATTTAAAATCACTGCTTGAAAAGTCCTTTTATTATCTATTTTAAAGTGTCACTCAAAAAGAAATGATCCATGATAAAAACAACAAATCCTTTAAAATCAGTTGATGCTAAAGACAGATTTTCATAACTTGTGGCAAATTTATAAGCTGCATCTATCATTTTAAAAATCTTAACAAAGAAATAAAGATGATCAGGGTGTTTCATTTCTCTTTAACAAAGAGGTTCACATAACATTATTCCAATAGGTAAAATTTAATCACAAATGTTTTATATTGAAATCTAGAGATGTTGCTTATAAAACTATTTTTACTGTTTATTGTTAAATAAGAAGAGATATTCCATATAAGAACACCTGGAGCTTCTACTGATCAAAGGTTGAAAGGAAAACTAAGTCTCTCTCTCTCTTTTTTAAATTAGCTCTGATTGATTCTAATAGAGATAAAGTGTGTAAACAGAATTTCTAGGGGGGGAGGCTAAAGGGAATTTACATCAGTGTCAAACACAGATTATGCCTAAAGTCTTTGCTTTCTGATAATTCAAACTAAGGAAAAGCTAGTAAAATTAAATGTGTATATAAAATCAGATTCAAATTAAAAAAACAACATGTTTTAACATCAAACAGCAGGCAAGTCTCACACCTAACAATGGTTTATTTCAAAGATGTGCTTAAATAAATTTTATTTTAATAACTACAATATTAATGCTTTATTTAATTAATACAGAAAACATGCAGAAGTATATGTACTAGATTAAAGATGCATGAACATCCATTCAGCCTGAAGACTACTTGATGTACACTCAATGGTTTGATCTTGACTCTTTGATGCTTTCTTTTTTTAATTTTATTTTTGGCTTTACCAAGTCTGGGCTTCCCAGGTGGTGCTAGTGATAAAGAACTCCCCTGCCAATGCAGGAGATGAGGGTTCCATCCCTGAGCCAGGAAGATCTTCTGGAGGAGGGCATGGCAACCCACTTGAGAATTCTTGCCTTGGGAATCCTATGGAGAGAGGAGCCTGGCAGGCTATGGTCCATAGGGTCACAAAGAGCCAGATATGACTGAAGTGACTTAGCACGCCTGCCCCAAGTTTTAGTTGTGTTATGTGAGATATTTATCTGTTGCTTTCTTTTAAATGGAATTTGTATTTTCTTCTTTTGAAAGTAAAACATCACGTCTAAACCAGGACCACACACCCTCTTAATCCCCCTGGCTTAACCTGAGAGTCTTAGAAACTGTCCCTGCTTAGCCACTGCATGAATACTCAGTCTCACCTATGAAAATACTGATAAAATTATGTTTTTAGAAGGATGTCTTGCTTTGCATCCTTAAAGAGATTGGAATACCAGACCATCTGACCTGTTTATTGAAAAACCTGTATGCAGGTCAGAAAGCAACACTTAGAACTGGACATGGAACAACAGACTGGTTCCAAATAGGAAAAGGAGTACGTCAAGACTGTATGTTGTCACCCTGCTTATTTAACTTATATGCAGAGTACATCATGAGAAATGCTGGGCTGGAAGAAGCACAAGCTGGAATCAAGATTGCGGGGAGAAATATCAATAACCTCAGATAGGCAGATGACACGACCCTTATAGCAGAGAGTGAAGAGGAACTAAAAAGCCTCTTGATGACAGTGAAGGAGGAGAGTGGAAAAGTTGGCTTAAAGCTCATTCAGAAAACTAAGATCATGGCATCTGGTCCCATCACCTCATGGGAAATAGATGGCGAGACAATGGAAACAGTGTCAGACTTTATTTTGGGGGGGCTCCAAAATCACTGCAGATGGTGATTGCAGCCATGAAATTAAAAGACGCTTACTCCTTGGAAGGAAAGTTATGACCAACTTGGATAGCATATTTAAAAGCAGAGACATTACTTTGCCAAAAAAGGTCTGTCTACTCAAGGCTATGGTTTTTCCAGTAGTCATGTATGGATGTGAGAGTTGGACAGTGAAGAAAGCTGAGCACCGAACAATTGATGCTTTTGAACTGTGGTGTTGGAGAACAATCTTGAGAGTCCCTTGGACTGCAAGGAGATCCAACTGTCCATCCTAAAGGAGATCAGTCCTGGGTGTTCATTGGAAGGACTGATGCTGAAGCTGAAACTCCAATACCTTTGCCACCTCATGTGAAGTGTTGACTCATTGGAAAAGATCCTGATGCCGGGAGGGATTGGGGGAAGGAGGAGAAGGGGATGACAGAGGATGAGATGGCTGGATGGCATCACCGACTCAATGGACATGGATTTGGTTAGACTCTGGGAGTTGGTGATTGACAGGGAGGCCTGGTGTGCTACAATTCATGGGTTTGCAAAGAGTCAGACACGACTGACCGACTGAACTGATTCCTTTGCAGTCCCTTCTTAGCCACTGGATGAATACTCAGACTCACTATGGAAATACTGATAAAATCATATTTTCAGCAGGATGTATTCCTTTGAAGTTCAAATAACCATTGAGAGCATCTGTTTTATTTTGTTTTTTTTTTTCATTTATTTTTATTAGTTAGAGGCTAATTACAATAGTTTTAAAACACTATTTTGACACTATTTCTAAGTTTATTACTGTTTCAGTTCAGTGGCTCAGTCATGTCTGACTCTTTGCAACCCCGTGGATTTCAGGATGACAGGCTTCCCTGTCCTTCACCATCTCCCAGAGCTTGCTCAGACTCAAGCTCATCAAGTCAGTGATGCCAGCCAACCATCTCATCCTCTGTCGTTCTTTCTCCTGCCTTCAGTCTTTCCCAGCATTAGGGTCTTTTCCAATGAGTCAGTTCTTCCTATCAGGGGGCCAAATTATTTGAGCTTCAAGGTCAGCATCAGTCCTTCCAATGAATATTCAGGACTGATTTCCTTTAGGATTGACTGATTGGATCTATTTGTAGTTCAAGGGACTCTCAAGAGTCTTCTCCAACACCACAGTTCAAAACCATCAATTCTTTGGCGCTCAGCTTTCTTAATGGCCCAACTCTCACATCCCTACATGACTACTGGAAAAATCATAGTTCTGACTAGATGGAACTTGTTGGCAAAGTAATGTCTCTGCTTTTTAATATGCTGTCTAGGTTGGTCATAGCTTTTCTTCCAAGGAGTAAGTGTCTTTTAATTTCATGGCTGCAGTCACCATCTGCAGTGATTTTGGAGCCCAAAAAAGTAAAGTCTGCCACTGTTTCCACTGTTTTCCCATATATTTGTCATGAAGTGATGGGATCAGATGCCATGATCTTAGATTTCTGAATGTTGAGCTTTAAGCCTTCTTCACTCTCTTCTTTCACTTTCATCAAAAGGCTCTTTAGTTCTTTATTTTCTGCCATAATGGTGGTGTCATCTGCATATCTGAGGTTATTGATATTTCTCCCGGCAATCTGATTCCAGCTTGTCCTTCTTCCAGCCCAGCATTTCTCATGATGTACTCTGCATATAAGTTAAATAAGTAGGGTGACAATATATAGCCTTGATGTACTCCTTTCCTGATTTGGAACCAGTCTGTTGTTCCATGTCCAGTTCTAACTGTTGCTTCAGTATTGGTAGCTATTGTTTATCTCTGTTATGAGTACTTGTGACATGATGCATATATAGGGAATGGGAGATGACAGGGAAATTACTAGAATGTAACTAAAATAATCAGAATAAAAAATGCAATTGTATATTGAATGAGATACGAAGAGAACAGGAAAATAAAATAGATGAAAAGAATGGTAAACAACCATAGAGACTCTTGTAGTAAGATAAAGAAATAATTATTTAGGTTTAGATAAATTAGGGAAGATAAAAACAAGAAAAATAGAATTCTGGAGAAACAAGCTCAGAGAAAAACAACAAGGCAGTGAGAAATTGTTGATATGGACTTTAATTGTATTCATAAAATTTTATATTTAAATTACTGAGTTTTAAAAAATAAAATGCCACTGATTAGACAATTTTTCTAGTGCAGATTATTTCCAAATATTATAAATGGTAGTACTTTTTTCTTTCTTTTTTTTTAAAATAGAAGTAGAGTTGATTTACAATTTTATGATAGTTTCAGTTATAGTCCATAGTGATTTGGCATTTGCATAGATTGTGGAATGATAACAGAAATAAGTCTAGTAATCATCTGTCCCCAGGCAAAGTTTTAAAATATCATTGAACATATTCTATATGCTGTGTTTATTTATTCTATATCTGGAGGTATGTATTTCTTAATTCCTTTCACATATTCCATCCTCACCCTAACTCCCTCCTTGCTGAAAACCACCATTTTGATCACTGTGTACATAAATCCATTTCATTTTGCTTTGTTTATCTTATTTTTTAGATTCCACATATGTGAGATCACATAGTATTTGTCTTTCTCTGACTTATTTCACTTAGCCTAGTACAATCTCAATCCATCCATGTTGTCAGAAATGGCAAGCTTTCATTTTTTTTATGTCTGAGTAATATTTCTTTATTTATGTGTACATATTTATGTAGATACAATATATATATCTTCTTTATCCATTCATCTATTATAATAGACTATAGTCCTGGCTACTATAAAAAAAAAATGCTACAATGATAGTTGGTTAGCATGTATCAATTTTTTTGAATTAATTTTTTTTTCTGGTAAATACACAGAATTGCTGATTCATATGGCATTTCTATTTTTAATTTTCTAAGAAATCTCCATACTGTTTTCCATAGTGGCTGCACCAATTAAACACTTCACAAACAAGGGAAGTTTCCTGAATATCTTCTCCCACTCAGCAGCTTGCCTATTTATTTCATTGACGACTTCCTTCTTGTCCAAAAGCTTCTTAGTTTCATTTATTTACTTACTGCCTATATTTTTTCTAGAAATTTTATGGTTTCAGATCACACATTTAAGTCTTTACTCCATATTTAATTCATTTATGTAATTTGTGTGAATAAGTAAAGTTTGATTGTTAGGCATGTTGCTCTCCAGTTTTCCAAACACCATTTTATTTCTCCATTGTAAACCTTTGCCTTCATTGTCATTTTATTTATGGGCACTTTATTAATGTATGTATCCATTTTTATACAATTTGATTATTGCAGCTTTGTAATATACAGTTTGAAATTAAAGAGTATGGTACCTCCATCTTTCTTCTTAATTCTCAAGATTGTTTTGGATATTCCAGGTCATTTGTAGTTTTATACAAATCTTAGAATAATATATTCTATTTCTGTGAAAAATGCCATGAGTATTTTGATAGGGATTGCATTAAATCTGTAGATTGCCTGGAATAGTATGTTTATTTTAACAGTATTTGTTTCCATCCATGAGCATTCTGTATCTTTCTATATATTTGTGTTATCTTCAATCTTTTTTCATCAATGTCGTAGTTATTCGTGTAGTTTCTCACCTCGTTGGTTAGATTCATTCCTAGGTATGTTTCTTGATGTAATTGTAAACTGAATTACTTTCTTAATTTCTCTTTCTGATAGTTTGTTTTCAGTGTATAGAAGTGTAACAGATTTCTGTATATTAACTTTGTATCCTGCAATTTTGCTGAAAGTACTTACAAGGTCTAACAAGTTTTTTCTTGTGTATGTGTGTGGTGTCTAGAATTTTCTCTGAATAGTATCATGTTATCTGAAAACAGTGACAGTTTTATTTCTTCCTTTTCAATTTAAACTTCCTTTTTTTCTTGTCTGATTGTTGAGTTTAGGTTTTCTAATACTGTACTGAATAAAAGTGAGAATGAGCATCCTTGTTTTATTTCTGATCACAGAAGAAATGCTTTCAGCTTTTCACTATTTAGTATGATGTATCTGCTGGCTTGTCTTAAATGGTTTTTATTATTTGGAGATATGTTTCCTCTATACTCACTTTGCTGAGAATTTTTATCATAAATACAGTTTGGATTTTGTCAAAAGATTTTTCTGTATGTATTGAGATGATCAGATTCTTCATTTTATTACAGTAGTGTACAACATTGATTGATGTGGATATTGAATCACCCTGGGATTCCTGGGGTAAATCTCATTTGATCATGGTATTGGATACTTTTGATGTGTTGTTGAATTCAAATTAGTAATATTTTGTTGAATATTTTTGCATTTCAATATTATCAGTGATATTGGCCTGTAATTTTCCATTTTGGGAATATCTGTTTGATTTTGGTATCAGAATAATGTTGGTCTTATTTAATAAGTTTGGAAGTATTCTCACCTCTTCAAAATTTTGGAATAGTTTTAAGAAGCATAGATGTTGAATTTTCTCTAAATGTTTGGTGAAATTCACCTGTGAAGACTCGTGGTTCTGTACTTCTTTATTGTGAGCTTTTTGATTACTGATTCAATTTCACTACTAGTAATCATTCTTTCCAGAGTTTCTGTTACTTCCTAATTAAATATGGGGACATTGTAAATTTTCAGAAGTTTATGCATTTTCTCTAGGTTGTTCAATTTGTTAGGGAATAATTTTCGTAGTAATCTCTTATAAATGTATATATCCATGGTATTTGATATGTCTTTTTATTTATGACATTATTTATTTGGATCCCCCTTCTATCTTTACGAGACTGCTTTGAGGTTTATCAATTCAGTTTATCTTTTCAAAGAACCGTATCTTAGTTTAATTTATCTTTTATATTTTTTAGTCTCCATTAACCCCAAAGAACTGATGCTTTTGAACTGTGGTGTTGAAGAAAACTCTTGAGAGTTCCTTAGACTGAAAGGAGATCCAACCAGTCCATCCTAAAGCAGAGCAGTCCTGGGTGTTCATTGGAAGGTCTGATGTTGAAGCTGAAACTCCAATACTTTGGCCACCTGATGCGAAGAGTTGACTCATTGGAAAAGACCCTGATGCTGGGAAAGATTGAGGGTAGGAGGAGAAGGGGATGACAGAGGATGAGATGGTTGGACAGCATCACTGACTCAGTGGGTATGGGTTTGGGTAGTCTCTGGCATTTGGTGATGGACAGGGAGGCCTGTCATGCTGTGGTTCATGGGGTCACAAACAGTCAGACATGATTGAGTGACTGAACTGAACTGAGCTCCCTTTTTTTTCCTTTATTATTTCCTTTCCTGTATTAACTGGATCTTTTTTGTTCTTATTTGAAATAAATATTTTTAAGGCAAATTACATTTATCAGTATATTTGAAGATGGCATTTTGTTTTAAAACTTACACTATTTTACCAAGCTGGTTCAAAGGTAATTGGGGATATTTGAATTAATAACCCATGTTATAATTTAATTTTTCAGCTTAACTTTGCAATTAGAAATTAAACCACTTTGATTTGTAGTATCTAACAGAAATCAGAATCACTTTCCAACATGTGCTTGTTGTATTATGTGAAAAACAGTAGCTTCCCCAATAACACTGCTTCACTATCATGTATCTATGATAAATCTGTCCTTTTCTTGTTTCAGAAAGAAAGGCATATACTACAGTGACCTCAGAAGGAGATAAGCCCTACTGCAGTTCATATACATGACTCCTCTATGTGCCTACAGATAAATCTCTGACAAGGTGAAGTAGGAAGGAAATAGAAAAGGAAGAAAACCCAGGAGAGACCCATTTTTCTTATCAATTCCATTAATGAAAAACAAAGATTCAGACTCTGTAGTCTGCAGACAGTGAATTACTTCCTAGCTAACTTCAGACTCATAGAAGCTTTATGAAATATTAACATACAAATATATTTTTTACTGCACATACACAGAGTAGAGATAAGGGAAAGATGTCTTCAAACACCTTGCTAAAAAATTAGTGAGCATCCAGAAAATAAGCATATTTTTCAAAAAAAAATCAGGAAGTTATGTTCTCTCACATTAAGAATGCAAGGTCAAAGTGGAACCAAATGTTTAAAGTGTTGCTGTATGATTCCAATTTTATATGTTCCAATATCTTCTTTTAATGAGAAAATACCAAAAAAATTCTCCTAGGGTTGTCTCATTCATCTAATATGCTGAAAAGACTGTTGAATGATTGATTCTAACTAAGAGTTAATATTTTTGGTCTTTGCACTGAAATATTATGGTTGTTATAGTAAGATCACTAAATGATTTGTTGTTGTTGTTGCTCAGTCATTCAGTCATGTCCAACTCTTTGAAACCCCAAGGACTCCAGCACGCCAGGCTTCCCTGTCCTTCACCTCTCCTGGAGTTTCTTAAACTCATAACCATTTAATCAATGATGCCATCCAACCATCTCACCCTGTCATCCCCTTCTCTTCCTGCCTTCAATCTTTCCCATCATTAGGATCTTTTCCAAATAACCAGCTCTTCACATCAGATGGCCAAAGTATTGGAGTTTCAGCTTCAGCATCAGTCCTTCCAATGAATATTCAGGGTTGATTTCCTTTAGGATTGACTTGTTTGATCTTGCTGTCATAGGGAATCTCGAGTCTTCTCTAGCAATATAGTTTGAAAGCATCAGTTCTTCACCACTCAGTCTTCTTTATGATTCAAATCTCACATCCATAATGACTACTGGAAAAAATATAGCTTTGACTAGATGGGTCTTTTTCAGCATATTATGTCTTTGCTTTTTAATATGCTGTCTAATTTGGTCATAGCTTTTCTTCCAAGGACCAAGTGTCTTTTAATTTCATGACTGCAGTCACCATCTACAGTGATTTTGGAGCCCAAGAAAATAAAGTCAGTCACTGTTTCCATTGTTTCCCCATCTATTTGACGTGAAGTATGGGGCCAGATGCCATGATCATCATTTTTTTAATGTTGAGTTTTAAGCCAGCTTGTATACTCTCTTTCACCTTCATCAAGAGGCTCTTTAATTCCTCTTCACTTTCTGCTATAGGGTGGTGTCATCTGTGTATCTGAGGTTACTGATATTTCTCCTTGGAAACTTGATTCTGACTTGAGCTTCATCCAGCCTGGCAGTGTTTATACTCTACATATAAGTTAAATAAACACGGTGGTGATATACAGCCTTGACACACTCCTTGCACAATTTACAACCAGTCTGCTGTTCCATATCCTATTCTAACAGTTGCTTCTTGACCTGCATACAGGAGGCAGGTAATGTGGGCTGGTATTCCCATCTTTTTAAAAAGTTTCCACAGTTTTGTTTGTTTGTTTGTTTGTTTGATCCACACAATCAAAGCAAAGCTTTAAAAGTATACTCAAAGAAACAGAGGTAGATGTTTTTTTGAAATTCCCTTGCATTTTCTATGATCCATTGGATGTTGGCAGTTTGATCTCTGGTTCCTCTGCCTTTTCTAAACCCAGCTTATACATCTGGAAGTTCTTGAATCATGTAGTGTTGAACCCATGTAGTGTTGGACTTGAAGGATTTTGAGCATTACCTTGCTAGCATGTGAATTGAGTGCAATAGTGCAGTAGTTTGAATATTTTTTGGCATTGCCATTCTTTGAGATTGGGGTGAAAATTTACTGCTTCCTGTCCTGTGGCCATTGCTGAGACTTCCAAATTTGCTGGCATATTGAGTGCAGCACTTTAACAGCATTATCTTTTAGGAATTGAAATAGACCAGTTGGAATTTCATCACCTTTGCTAGCTTTGTTCATAGTGATGTTTCCTAAGGCCCTCTTGACATCAAACTCTAGGATGTCTGGCTGTAGGTGAGTGATCATACCATCATGGTTATCTGGGTCATTAAGATCTTTTTTGTACAGTCTTCTTTTTTTTTTTTTTCTTTGTATTCTTGCCACCTCTTCTTAATATCATCTGCTTCTGTTAGGTCCATGCCATTTCTGTCCTTTATTGTGCCCATCGTTGTATGAAATATTCCCTTGATATCTCCAACTTTTTTTGAAGAGATCTCTAGTCTTTGCTTAGCAGTGGAGAATTAGGACATCTAGATTTGTTAGGAAATTTTTAAAAATATATAAGTGAGGTCAAGTGATATTTAAGCAATTTTGAGGAAATTTGAAAATAATGTTGTAAAATCATCTCCATAGCAATTATTAAGGAATAGAGAAATTAGTTGTTTTGAAAAGATTAAAAGGATAAAAATGTAGTCTTTCAAAATCTAAAACTTTGATGTCTATATTTCTCAGAAACAATTTGATATCTAATTATACATTAAATTGGTATTATATTATAATCTTCTTACTCTTTTTATAATATATAATTTTTAATTTTTATTTCTTCCTTGACACACTTGTACTTTACAGATTTTAACACTGCTTTGCTCATGGTAATAGCAAAATATTTTAAAAGAAATTGTGTTCCAATTTGTCCAACAATATAAAGTTTAAGTCTAGATTCTTCATGTTATTCCAGTGATATAATTATTTCCCTTATATCAGATGTAGGCATGTGTTCAAAAATATACCCTTGGTCACAGCAATTTTTCATGGATTGAATGAATTGGGTCAAAATCCAAAATACTTATTTGTTCCTTGACTACTTTTTGTAAGAGATTCTCTCTTTTTGATCAGAGATATAAACAAAAAGAGAAATCTAGAACTGATGCCAATATTTTGACCAAAATTCTGCTGTACTTAAAACCAGAAAACTGGATTTTCAGTTTACTTAAGTCATTATAAAAAAGAGAAGATAAATGTGAAATTTTGAGACCAACAGCTGAAAAGTTGGAAAGGTAACTTTCTTTGTTTGTGTTTTTTTTTTTTTTTTTAATGTGTGTGTCTCCATTCTAAACCATCTAAGTGAAGTAATCTCTATGTCAGATAAAAATGTTTGAAACTTGCATTTTTTTTTAAAAGTTGTTATCAAATTATCACTTCTAATATGCATTGTCTATATTTTCGAACAGAGAATACCATTGTACCTTACATATTTTGGTAAGAACAACTTCCTTCTTAGAGAAAAAAGCATAAAATTTGGCTCAAAGAGATCATACCTGTCCTTGCACATCCTGGCTTTTGTACAAAAGCAACTTTTTAAGAAATAGCACACAGAAGACCAGTTGTGTATATATCTAATTCCTCTAATCAAGAATCTTACAAGCCACTTTTCTCAGATGGTGATAAAGGTAGATGGTGAGTACATATCTTGTTAAACTTCCTGTCAGTTACTTTGCCAAGACATAATGAAATATGGCAAATTTATAGTGTATCAGTAAATGAGTGTAAATGACCATCAGACATTTCATCTCTATGGGATTGGGGTAGTTTGTTATAAAAACTTAACACAGGCCCCTGATTGATTGTTTAATATTCACTCAGTTCTGTTTTATTGACTAAGCCAGAGCCTTTGACTGTGTGGATCACAATAAACTGTGGAGAATTCTGAAAGAGAAGGGAATACCAGACCACCTGATCTGCCTCTTGAGAAACCTATATGCAAGTCAGGAAGCAACAGTTAGAGCTGGACATGGAACAACAGGCTGGTTCCAAACAGGAAAATGAGTACCTCAAGGCTGTATATTGTCACCCTGCTTATTCAACTTCTATGCAGAGTACATCATGGGAAACGCTGGGCTGGAAGAAGCACAAGCTGGGATCAAGATTGCCAGGAGAAATATCAATAACCTCAGATATGCAGATGAAACCACCCTTATGGCAGAAAGTGAAGAGGAATTAAAAAGCCTCTTGATGAGAGTGAAAGAGGAGAATGACAAAGTTGGCTTAAAGCTCAACATTCAGAAAACTAAGATCATGGCATCTGGTCCCATCACATCATGGGAAATAGATGGGGAAACGGTGAAAACAGAGTCAGACTTTATTTTTTGGGGCTTCAAAATCACTGCAGATGGTGATTGCAGCCATGAAATTAAAAGGTGTTTACGCCTTAGAAGGAAAGTTATGACCAACCTAGGTAACATATTAAAAAGCAGAGACATTACATTGCCAACAAAAGTCCATCTAGTCAAGGCTATGGTTTTTCCAGTGGTCATGTATGAATGTGAGAGTTGCACTGTGAAGAAAGCTGAGCGCCGAAAAATTGATGCTTTTGAACTGTGGAGTTGGAGAAGACTCTTGAGAGTCCCTTGGACTGCAAGGAGATCCAACCAGTCCATCCTAAAGGAGATCAGTCCTGGGTGTTCATTGGAAAGACTGATGTTGAAGCTGAAACTCCAATACTTTGGCCACCTTATGCAAAGAGTTGACTCATTGGAAAAGACCCTGATGGTGGGAAGGATTGGGGGCAGGAGGAGAAGCAGATGACAGAGGATGAGGTGGCTGGATGGCATCACCGACTCGATGGACATAAGTTTGAGTAAACTCCGGGAGTTTGTGATGGACAGGGAGGCCTGGCATGCTGCGATTCATGGGTTTGCAAAGAGTCGGACACGACTGAGCGACTGAACTGAACTGAACTGAACAGTATGAGCTTGGCTATATACTTTGCTACTGAACTTAGAGATCTCTGTGTTACATTTGAGCAGAGCTTATCCTATTTATACTGTTGCTACTCTCCTTCAAGAGTGCATAATATCTGAATCAAATGTATTCTTAATTGTGGATGCAAAGTCACTTCAGATAGGTCCAACTGTTTGCAACACTATCAAATGTAGCCCACCAGGCTCCAGAGTCCATGGTTCTCCAGTCAAGAATACTGGAGTGGGATGCTATTTGCTTCTCCAGGGAATTCTTAGAATACTTGTTGATTTAAACTTGCAAATGCAAGCCCTTGTATAGTACTAGAAACAAAGGTAAAATAAACATAAGCATAATAAATTCTCATTGCACCTTAAGCATATCTGTGTAGAAAAACTCTAGGCAAAAAAGTTGGCAATAGTTAAGTGGGTTTTTTATGCCTAAAACATTCAGTTCAGTTCAGTTGCTCAGTTGTGTCCAACTCTTTACGACCCCATGGACTGCAGCACTCCATACTTCCCTGTCCATCAACTCCTGTAGCTTGCTCAAACTCATGTCCATCGAGTCAGTGATGCCATCCAACCATTTCATCCTCTGTCATCCCCTTCTGCTTTCCATCTTTCCCAGCATCAGGGTCTTTTCAAATGAGTCAGTTCTTCACATCAGGTGGCCAAAGTATTGGAGCTTCAGCTTCAACATCTGTCTTTCCAATGAATATTCAGGACTGATTTCCTTTAGGATTGACTATTGTGATCTCCTTGCAATCTAAGGGACTCTCAGAGCCTTTTCCAACACCATTTTTCAAAGGCATCAATTCTTCGGTGCTCAGCTTTCCTTATGGTCCACCTCTTACATCCATACATGACTGCTGGAAAAACCATAGCTATGACTAGACAAGACTGTGTCAACAGGAATGAGAAATCAAGCTATATATATTTGGAATTATAAAAAAAGATAAACGAATATAGTAGGTGCTTTTGTATATAATTATTATTTTATTATGCAATTCTTAGAAAGGAGAATTGATTAAAATGATTTTATTTAATGTAAAAAAGCAAATAAAGAGAGAAAAAAGAAATTGTAGATATTTCTAGAGCAGTCAGTCTTACTGAAAGTTTCCTTACGATGCTTTATTGAAGAGTCAAAGTGAAGTGACTTTCTGAAAATGTTGAGCGTAAAAATGAAATAAGTCACTGGGACTTAAGCATCTGTGTATACAAGAAACCTTATATCAATGAAGATGTGAAGTCACTAAAATGAGGCTTATAATATTCATGAATATAAACTGGTAAGGACAGTTCACATGTACGGTTTAGAGAGAAAATGAGATCTATTATTACATTAATACTATGCTATCCTGGCCCAATTTTTTCTATCATAATTCAGTCAAGGAAGCAAAATCACTATGAGTGCTATGAGATAAAGGATTTACTATGCTAATTTGACCTCTTATATTGGATGGAGCTTGGATAGCAAAAACCGAGACGGGGAGGTAGGGGAAAAAAGAAGATTCTCACCAGTCTGTGTGAATAGAGTTCTATGCCCAAATGTGAGCCTGAGATACAGAAACTTGTGCTAAGATCTATGGGAAGCTGCTGCCTTTGGGTAGCTTTATCTCTATGTGTCTGCAGCTAAGCATATGACTGTGGACTGGGGGCATCAGTTTGTCAGCAAATCCAGCAGTCAGAAGAAGGGCTGATGAGATTATGAAGAGGCTGAAGCCCATGGGTATGTGGCAGTCTTCAGGAATGGCTCTTGCTTCACTCATGTACTCCAAATTTCATGCACATGTCTCTTTTGGCCACCTCTCACTTAGAACCATACAAGGAAGGATGTTCTGAAAAACATACTTCTATCTTAACCAGATCAACAGATTGCAAAATAAATTCTGGCCCCTTAGAATATGAAGTTGGCTAAAACACAGCCTTTAGAGCAGGAAATCAAAGAAAGCATACACACTTGAGAAACGTTTACAGAATGACACATAGTAAGTAGAATAGATATGCAATATTTTAATGTGATTGAAATCAACAAATTTTTACCAGAAGCTTAGTGTTTACATAAGCACAGCTTTTGGTTGTAACTATTAAAAGATGGCTCATAAAAACTGACCCCAATATATTAATACAACAGTGTGTAACATGACAAGCAGATTATAAATGATTAAAGAGTAGCAGTTTTCCTAACAAGACAGAGAGAAGCTCTTGCACTTAGCAATGAAACATAAAGAATGAATGGATAAAAACAAGGAGACAAAGACAGATGAAAGTTAAGACCAGTAGCAATAGCAGCAGGAACTAAGGAAAATACAGTCATTACAGTTTAAGGAAATTAGTGCATAGGGAATCCAAGAGGCCCTGGGATCAATAAAATTTTAAATATCACTATATCACTGCCTCAGGAGAAAATTACTTTCAAGGACAATACAGATCCCAGGTCACAACAACAAAACAGAAAACCAGAACAGAGCAAGACATTGCTTTTAGCTACTTTTTGCTAAAATATTTTAACAGTTCTTAATAAAGAGGAATGAGCAACTCAATAAGAAGAAGATTATTAATAGATCATGAAATAAATATACAGATTATTGAGCACTTAATTGCTAAGCACAATTTGAAATGATTTATTTGTTGTTAAAATAGAAATCCTTTCATCCTTGGGAATCAACTATTTGTAAAAAATCTTGGCATACTTACTGGTGATTACTAAACAACTGGCACATCTACAGTTAATTGAATACTTTTTGTTTGTTTGTTTTTAGTCACACTCCGTGGCAAGTGGGATCTTGGTTTCTCAACCAGGGATTGAACTCCTGCAGTGGAAGTACAGTGTCTTAAGCACTGGACAGCCAAGAAAGTCTCGTGAGCTGATTCTTAAACATAAATTGGAAGTAACTGGTGTTTCTCCTAGAAAAATCCTATTTGTGCTACTGAATAGCCAGCTGGAAATTTTTGCACATTTTCAACTCTTCAGCTCCCTTCCCTCTTTTATAACAGTGGTTAGAAAGCTAAAAGCTACATTTTTCAACTTCCCTTAAAGCTAGATTCAGCTTTTATTTACATTTTAGAAATAGCATTCTTGTGGGATGTGAAAGTTTAGCTTAGGCCATTTTCTTCTATAATTGATGAGTAGCAAGAAAGACTTGACATATATGAGTATTTGTAACTTATTTCATATTTTTATATTTAGCTGTAAGTTTCATAGATGTGAAGCAAAGTATTTATATCTGATGATTCCTTATGTTCTGTATATCTGACCTTTAAAACGGTATTATAACCACAAAATTCCTTGTGTTAAATTCTTCCTTGTCGAAATACCTAAAGTGAATTCTTACACTATTTCTTGTATTGTGCTCTGACAGTATACAGGTGCCTCTTTAGAATCATTGATTGATCAGATCTATACTAGAATCTAATAAAACACCACAGGAGACAATGAATTATAATTTTTTTTAATATAATCACTTGATTGGGAAAATAAAACATGCCTTGTTGGATTGTGAGATTTCACTATACAGTAATATATTTCAAAAGCCAAAGGAACCTGAGATGATCAACGCTAGGGTTTGTTTTAAACCTTTGTGTGATTGTTTCCTTACGTGCTCCCAATAGTCTTCACTTAAGAAATAAGATAAAGTATGTGCAAAGATATTGGAGCAGTCCTAATCAGCAGTTGAGTTACTTGTAATTATGTGTAAAGTTATATAAAGGTAATGTTATAGGTACTTCTCACTCCCTAAAATTACAGGAATTTTGACTGATTTTTTTTAATTGTCTAAGATATGTATTGTCATTTCAATGTAAAACAATTTAAGCAAAGTTTCACTATTAGTATTGAAAAAATGGTTCAACTTTACTAGATTTATGCTTTATATTGTGCTTAAAGTATTAGTGGTAGGGAACTCATTCATTAAAATACATTGTGTGTATGTGTGTTCTAAGTTGCTTTAGTCGTGTGCAACTCTGTGCAGCCCTATGGACTGTAGTCCCTCAGGCTCCTTTGTCCACGGGGTTCTCCAGGCAGGAATACTGAAGTGGGTTGCCATTTCCTCCCCCAGGGGATCTTCCTGACCCAGGGATCAAATATGTATCACCTGTGTCTCCAGGATTCTTTACCATTGAGGCACCAGGGAAGTATGTCTATCCCAGTCTCCCAGTTTGATTATGGATCTTTTTACAAAAAGAAATACATAAGGAAAAGTATTTAACATGAATCAGTTAGTTGTGAAAAACTGCTCTATTATCTGTGATTTTTTTTCTTATTCCTATAATGTTTTATTTATGTTTAATATTAATGACTCACTCATTTTATATTGTTATAGGCTTATTTAATGAAGACTATGGTATCCAAACTTGCCTTATTCCCTGGCTTTGTTCAGTTTAAATAAATAATGTTTATCACCTAAAGGCTCAGTCTGCCCATATCTTGAGCAGGGTAGTCAATACATTGGCAATCTCATACACAGCAGCTGAAAAGCCCTGAAACTCATCTCATAGGTGATCTGGTTACACATAAGTGCACTGTCTTCTCCTCCTCTCCTTTGTCACTGCCCCTTCTACTGCCATGTTGCCATGTCAGTATGACTGGACTTCATCCACCTTAATATCCTTGGTCAGCACTTATATGTTTAAATTCTGCCACTGTACCAAGCAAAGGCAAGCTGACTGGAGTCCTGACACACAGTCTTACTTTTCCCAGTCTCCCCAAAATGTTTTTCTTTGGAAGCAACACTGTTCTAAGCAGTCAGATCCATAATCTCTGCTCTGATTCCAACATTTGCTTGCCACCTACTTTCTCCCCGTACCATTTCTCACCCATCTTAATGGGTCTCTTTAGGTCTCTAGGACTGCTTGAACCAAGCCAGAGTTAAGCATGATCACTTCAAAATAGCACAGCTCTGAAATGCCATATTGTTCTTCCAGGAAGGGCCTCCTTAGTCAAGTTCCCATCATTTGTCTTTTTGCTATTAAATCCCATCTGCTTCGATACCTCTTTTTCCCCTTCTGCTAACATTGCAGTCTGAAAGCCAAGCTTTTCTCTGCTGGACATGATGAAAGCATTTTAGTTTTTCTCTTTCTGTCACACTCCACAGATCTCATAAATCTTATACACTTTGAGAATAAGATGACTGGCTTTCAAGCATAAAAAAAATTAATTTAAGCATAGTTTTGGATGCACTGCTTTTATTCTAAAGTTTATACAAAGTGAAATAATTATCAGCAGATAGTATCAAACTATTTCAAATGCTAGCATTAAAGGAAATATTGATTAAAAGGACTTCCAAGCTGTTCTATAACACACAAACTCTTTATAGTTGTCAACTTCTCAACAAATCTTTCTGTCCTGCTATTTCAATGAAAACAACCTATTCAGAAGTTTTACATGGATCAAAAACATGGGATAAAAAAAGTATATTATTAGGTGTCCTTTTATCTGTAACACCCACTTGCTTCACAATTTTTTCTTCTGGAAAGGAAAAGTCCCCTTAGGTACACTGAATACTAATTGTGTTTAAGGTATGTATATTTTAAATACTGGGAATTAATATTGCTGACATAATTATGAGTAAAAAATAAATAAATAAATAAATAAAACAAGACAATATTTAAGGAAAAAAAACATTCAAAATAGATGAATGATTGCTAATTGTATATGAATATCCATTACAACATAAATATTTATGTATTTAAAAATAATCCTGTGTAAATTTTACTTTCTCAGAATCCCTTCTGTAATTTTAGAAAAACCAATAAATTCAGAGGATAATTTATATAGTTGTACATGCATGTGAGCATGCTAAGTTGCATCAGTCATGTCCATCTCATTGAGACCCCATGAACTATAGCCAGCCAGGCTCCCCTGTTCTCAGGATTCTCTAGGCAAGAATACTGGAGTGAGTTGTGATGCCTTCCTCCAGGAGATCTTCCCGACCCAGGGAGAGAACCCTAGTCTCCTATGTCTCCTGAATTGCAGGCAGAGTCTTCACCACTGAGCCCCAAGGGAATCCCCATTTTCCCACCCTGAAATTGTGTAATTCAGTGAGTCCATGATAGCCTAGATCTCATACTCTTAATTCAGCTAAGCATACCTTGAACGATAATGCCATGTAAAATAATCATTTGTTCTCATTATCCCATTCAATTGTACTACTGTTTTGTCTTGAAAGTAAACATAATAGGAAACTCTCATAAAATAAAAAAAGAAAAAAATCAAAGTATCTTTAAACATAATAAGACTAAAAGCTAAACAATTTTCCAAAAGTCTGGGAACACTTTGAATGTGTTTTTTAAAAAATGGAAAATTTCCAAAAAATGATTGATCTGTACAATGGTGTGTAATGAAAATTAGATACTCTGAAATGGGAATCTTTAAAACTAAATTTTACTACCATTAACCTGAAGTCAAAATTCAGAAAGCACATTTATTATTTCTACTATTGTGACTAGGCCACCCATATACTTTATTCCTCTTCAATCCATTCCTAACAGATAATATAAGTATCTATAACTTGGATTCAGCAGCAATCTGAAAATAAGTCAGTTTTAAGCAACAAAAGCAGGTAAGACAAGAAATTTGCAAATCATATACCTCTTAAAGGGCTAATATCCAACATATGTAAAACACTCATATGACTCAAAAGCAAAAATCCACATATTGATTAAAATGTGTTCATAGTATCTGAATAGACATTTTCCCAAAGAAAATATACATACAGATAGCTAAGTACATTAAAAGATACTCATTATCACTAGTCATCAGAGAAAAGCAAACCAAAGCCACAATGAGATATCATTTTATACCTGTTAAATTACTAATATTAATACATAAGACACGATAAATAGCAAGTGTTGGCAAAGATGTAGAGCAGAGAGTACCCTTGTCAACTGCTTTGAATTGGTACAACCACTATGAAAACTAGCATGAAGGCTTCCCCCCAAATTAAAAATATATCTACCATATATTCCAGCATTTCCACTTCTGAAGAAAATGAAATACTAATGTGAAAAGAAAAGTGTTCATTTCAGCATTATTTTAAATAGTCAAGATATTGAAATAATTTAAATGTCCATCTTTGTCCCTGAATGGATTAAAAAAAATATGGGGTGGACCTGGAGGCATTTTGCTAAGTGAAATATCAGAAGGAAAGGATAAATATCAAAATATCTCCCTTTAACTGTGGAATCTAAAAACAAACAAACAAACAGTAACAACAACAATAAAATCTCATTGATATAGAGGTCACAGTGATAGTTGCCTGAAGCAAGGGATGAGCAACATGGGTGAAGAGAGTCAAAAGACACAAATTTTCAGTTAAGTAATGAATAAGTCAATGTGGAGTATGGTTGCTATAATTAATAATATTCAGGACTTTCCTGATGGTCCAGTGACCAGGGCTCTTTGTTCCCAATGCAGGGGACTGGAGTTCAATCCCTGGTTGGGGAACTAGATCCCACATGTTGCAACTGAGAGTTTGTCTTCCACAACTAAAGATCACAGGAGATTGGCTCAAGATGGCAGAGTAGAAGGACATGCGTTCATCTTCTCCTGTGAGAGCACTGAAATTGTAACTAGGTATTGAAGAATCATCAACAGAAAGTCGCTACAACCCATCAAATAAAACATACTTCACATCCAAAGGCAAAGAAGAAGCTGCACCAAGACAGTAGGAAGGGCAAAATCACTGTAAAATAAAATCTCATATTAACCTGGTGGGCAACTCATGAACTGGAGAACAATAATACCAAAAATGTTCTTCCACTGTTGTGAAGGTTCTGAGTCCCATGTCAGGTTTCCCCAGAAAATCTGGAATCCCCAGGAAATCTGATCTTGAATGCCAGCAGGATTTGATTTCAGGACTTCCACAGGACTGAGGAAACAGAGATTCCACTCTTGGAGGGCAAAAATAAAATATTGTGTGCATCAGGACCAAGGGAAAAGAAGCAGTGACCTCATAATAAATGAAATCAAGTCTACCTGCTAGAATTGGAGGGTCTCCTGAGAAGGTGTGGGTCTGCAGTGGATTGCCTTGGGGATGGAGACACCGGTAGCAGCAGTCCTTGGATTCCCCCCTCCCCCCATCAAGAATCCTGCAGAAGCCTCTCAGCCTCATCCACCAGAGGACAGACAGAAGAATCAAGAAAAACTATCATCCTGCAGCATCCAAAAGGAAAACTGTAATCACAGAAAGTTAATCAAAATGAAAGGGCAGAGGATTATCTCCAAGATGAAGGAACAAGACAAAACCCCAGAAAACCAACTAAATGAAATAAAGATAAGCAACCTTCCAGAAAAATAATTTAGAATAATGACAATGAAGATGATCCAGGATCTCAGAAAAAGAATGAAGAAGATACAAAATAAATACTAACAAAAGACCTAGAAAAACTAGAGAACAAACAACAGATATGAACAACTCACTAGAAAGAATCAATAGCAGGGGGGGAAAAAAAAAAAAAAAAAAAGCTGAAGCTGAAAAACAGATAAATGGCCTGGAAGACAATGGTGGAAATCACTGCCACAAAATAGAATATGCAAAAAAGAATGAAGGGGAAAAAAAATTAAGACAGCTTTAGAGACCTCAGGGACAAGATTAAACACACCAACAGTCACATTATGGGGGTCCAAGAAGGAGGAGAGAGAAAGGACCAGAGAAAATATCTGAAGAGTTAATAGCTGGACACTGCCTTAACATGTTTTTGTTGTTCAGTTGTTAAGTTGTGTCCTACTGTTTGTGACTTCATGGACTGCAACTCACCAGGCTCCCCTGTCCTTAACCATCTCCCAGAGCTTGCTCAAACTCAAGTCCATTGAGCCAGTGTTGCCAACTAACCATCTCACCCTCTGCTGTCCCCTTCTCCTCCTGCCTTCTATCTTTTACAGCATCAGGCTCTTCTCCAATGAGTTGGCTATTTGCCATCAGGTGGCCAAAGTATTAGAGCTTCAGCTTCAGCATCAGTTCTTCCAATAAATATTCAAGGTTGACTTCCTTTAGGATTGACTAGTTTGAACTCCTTGGGAAAGGAAATAGTCAACCAAGACCAGGAAGTACAGAGAGTCCAGTCAGGATAAACCCAAGGAGGAACACATCAAAACAAATAATAACCAAAATGACAAAAATTAAAGACAAAGATAAAATGTTAAGAACAAAGAGGGAAAAAAGACAAATAACATACAAGGGGACTCCCATAAAGTTATCAGCTAACTTTACAACTGAAACTCTATAAGTAAGAAAACCAGGGTACAATATATTAAAAATTATGAAATAAAAAAGCCTACAACCAATAGTACTCTATGCAGTGAGACTCTCATTCATATTTGATGGAGAAATCAAAAGCTTTACAGACAAGCAAAGGTTAAGAGAATTTGGCACCACTAAGCCAGCTTTATAAGAATGCTAAAGAAACTTCTCTAGGTAGGAAACACAAGAAAAGGAAATGACCTACAAAAAATAAACCCACAACAAGTAAGAAAATGGTAATAGTATTACATATATTGAAAATTAGCTTAAATGTAATGGATTAAATGTAACGGCCAGAAGATGTAGACTGACTAGGTCTATATGATGCATATATGCTGTCTACAAGACCCATATATACTGTCTACAAGAGATCCTGGGACTTCCCTGGTCACCCAGTTGGTAAAGAATCTGCCTGTAATGCAGGAGACCCCAGTTCAATGCCTGGGTCAGGAAGATCTGACTAGAATCTTCTAGATCTGACTAGGATCTTCCAGAGCCCAGTATTCTTGGGCTTCCCTGGTGGCTTAGCTGGTAAAGAATCTGCCTAAAATGTGGGAGAAATGGGTTCAAACCCTGGGTTGGGAAGATCTCCTGGAGAAGGGAAAGTCTACCCACTCCAGTATTCTGGCCTGGAGAATTCCATGCACTGTATAGTTATGGGGTGACAAAGAGTTGGATACGACTGAGTGACTTTATCTTTGACAAGAGACCTACCACAGACCAAGGGACACTTACAGACTGAAAATAAGGAGATGAGAGAAAATATTCCTTACAAATTGAAATCAAAAGAAACCTGGAGTAGCAACATGTGTATCAGACAAAATAGACTTTAAGACTGTTACAAGAGACAAAGGAGAAAGCCACATAATGATCAAAAGTTCAATACAGAAAAAAATATAGCAATTAAAATATATAAACATCCAACATAGCAGCAATACAATATGTAAGACAAATATAAACAATAATACAAGGAAAAAAATTAATAGTGACACAGTAATAGTGAGGGACTTTAAAAATCACTTTCATCAGTGGACAATCATCAAGACAGAAAGTTAATATGGAAACACAGGCCTTAAATGACACTTTAGACCAGTTACATTTAATTGCTATTTACAGAGCATTCCATCTAAAAACAGCAGATTACACTTTTTTCTCAACTGCACATGGAACACTCTCCAGGATTGATCACATGCTGGGCCACAATGTGAGTCTTGGTAAATTTAAGAAAATTGAAATTATAACAAGCATCTTCCCTGATCAAAGTACTATGAGATTATAAATAAACTACATAAACAATATGCTACTAAATAACCTATGAATCACTGAACAAATCAAAGTGGAACTCAAAAAATACAGAGACAAATGAAAATGAAAGCATGATGATATAAAACCTATGGGATGCAACAAAAACAGTTCTAAAAGGAAAATTTTTAGCAACATAATCTTACCTCAAGAAATGAGAAAAATCTCAAATAAACAACCTAAGCTTACACTTAAACAGCTAGAGGAAGTAGAACAAACAAAGCACAAAGTTACTAGAAGGAAAGAAATCACAGACAAGAAGATCAATGAAGCTAAAAGTTGGTTCTTTGGAAAGATAAACAAAATTGGTTAAATGCTAACTAGTCTCACAAAAAAAAAAAAAAAAAAAAGTAGAAAAGTAAAATCAATAAATTAGAAATGAAAAAGAAGTTGAGCTCAATTCCAGTTGAGCTATTTCAAATCCTAAAAGATGATGCTATGAAAGTGCTGCACTCAATATGTCAGCACATTTGGAAAACTCAGAAGTGGTCACAGGACTGGAAAAGGTCAGTTTTCATTCCAATCCCAAAGAAAGCCAATGCCAAAGAATGTTCGAACTACTGCACAATTGCACTCACCTCACATGGTAGTAAAGTAATGCTCAAAATTCTCCAAGCCAGGCTTCAGCAATACATGAACCATGAACTTCCAGATGTTCAAGCTGGTTTTAGAAAAGGCAGAGGAACCAGATATCAAATTGCCAACATTCACTGGATCATCAAAAAAGCAAGAGAGTTCCAACTATGAAATTAAAAGATGCCTACTCCTTGAAAAGAAAGTTATGACCAACCTAGACAGCATATTAAAAAGCAGAGACATTACTTTGTCAACAAAGGTCCGTCTGGTCAAGGCTATGGTTTTTCCAGTGGTCATGTATGGATGTGAGAGTTGGACTATAAAGAAAGCTGAGCACCAAAGAATTGATGCTTTTGAACTGTGGTGTTGGAGAAGACTCTTGAGAGTGCCTTGGACTGCAAGGAGATCCAACCAGTCCATCCTAAAGGAGATCAGTCCTGGGTGTTCACTGGAAGGACTGAGGCTGAAGCTGAAACTCCAATACTTTGGCCACCCGATGTGAAGAGCTGACTCATTCAAAGCCCCTGATGCTGGGAAAGATTGAGGGCAGGAGGAGAAGGGGACAACAGAGAATGAGATGGTTGGATGGCATCACCGACTCAATGGACATGAGTTTGGGTAAACTCCAGGAGTTGGTGATAGATAGGGAGGCTTGGTGTGCTGTGGTTCATAGGTTCACAAAAGAGTCAGACATGACTGAGCGACAGAACTGATAGGAGGACCCACCACTTCTGACGTTTGTCTACAACAACAGGCTCCTTTCTGTTTTTGCAGACAAAACCCTTTAAAAAATTCTTACCCCCAACTAGGTAATTATACCACCGCACCTCTGTAATCACACTTCACATCTCTCCTTCCCTTCAGGCTGACCTGTCTACCATGTTTCAGGAACTGCAGGACATTCTCTTACTTTCTCATGGATACCCCCTTCTGCATATGGTGTAAATACTCCTCTTGTAGGCATTACACTGGCGAGTTCACTGTCAGTTTCAGAGATTACTAACAAGTTCCCAGAAAGTTTTTCCATTTCACTTGTTTTCTTCTCACACCTGGAATATTTTTTTTATGTGGTACCATTACCTATTTATGTCTTCCCACTAACTGGACAGGAAACTGCACCCTGGTATATCTGGTCCCAGGCATTTCTATTGATCCTAACAATCAGACCCTTCCTATCCCACTAACTCATAAACTACCCAGAAGGGCAATTCAATTCATCCCTCTATTAATCAGTTTAGGAATAGTGGCTAGAATTTGGACAGGGACTGTAGGACTCAGTCCCATGATGGAGTCCCTTCACTGTCCACCTGAAACTATCACAATATTGTTTACTGGCTATATACCAATACAAAAACAAAAATTTTAAGAAGGATTGGGACTTCCCTGGTGGACTGGTGGTTAAGACTTCATATGACCACAGCAGGGGGTACAGGTTCATTCTGTTGTCAGAAAACTAAGATCCTGCATGTTGTGTGGTGAGGTCAAAAAACAAAGAGTAAGAACATGGTTTATTACATTTAGATCTGTACATTGCAATTCCTACTGTTAGGTAGTAAGAATAAGAAAAAGGAGTCCAAAAAGGCTAAAAGACACAGGAGGGAAAAGCCCAGGAAAATAGAACAAAGGAAAGTCCAAGGGCCAGAGTGAGGACCTCAGGCAATACAAGCAGCCCTCCTGGATAGCCCAGTTTACATAGGCTAAGGCTCAGGGCGAGGAGAACAAAGCACATAAAAGAGGAGCCAAAATTGAGCTGGGGGCTTCTCTTCTCTTCATGTCTTTTGGGTCAGCCAGCCTTCACACCTCAAGGATGTATTTTCATTTGCTTGCCAAATAAAACTGGCTGTAACACTGAGCTGTAACACTGGTCCATCTGTCGCTTCAAATTTTTGCTGCGACCGAGGAAATTTACGCAGGGCTGTAACACTGGTCGCTCCAAAATTCTGCTGCGGCGAGACAGAACTGAGGAAATTTATACTCCCTGACATCTATGGTGCTGTTTCTTTGTTTGACCTGCCTGAAACTACCTTGGCTAAGCCCCCACGAAGCGGAAGCTAAGCACAGCAGAAGCCCAACTCAGCAAATGCTCCCGTGGTGGAAGCTGAACATGAAGAAAACCCAGCACAGTGGAAGTGACAAGAAGCCCAGCATGCTGGAAATAAGGACAGTAAAAATAAACTTGGCAAAAAGCTCACGCAGCTCAGTCTCAGATTCCAGAAGACCCCCGGTTGGGGTAGGAAGTCCTCACCCCTATGGCTGGAAGGACATATGGCTAATAAAATCTTAATTCCTTTACAATCTCTCGTTTCTTGTTTCTGCAAACCCCCTGCTAGCAGGTGAGCAGCAGTGGGTGCCCCCGTGTGTACCAAAGGCTCCACTATCTGTGGTGCCCGAAAAGCTGCTCCCAAAGCTGGTGGGGGTTCTTCTGTCCTTAATCTTCTTTGTGCCAAGGATCAGGCCAATGAAAACTGTGAGCACAGGTCAAGTATTTAGCAGATCTTCCAGCAGATTATCAAGGGGATTCCTCAGCACATTTTTTCTGATTGCTTTTTCCTCCTGTTCTTCATCTCCTCTCTCCTGGGATTTGAGCACGGCCAAAACCCACAGTGTTTGGCCTCAGGACCTAATGAAACTCAGGCTCTTGATGTCTCATTGCCAAAATTCAGTAAGAGAGGTGGATTTGTTCAGATTTAGAGAGAAGCACAGTCCACAGGGCATGGGCCATTTCAGAAAATGGTGGCCATGGAATGTGTTGTGGTTAGTTTTGGTAAGCTGGGTGATTCCATATACTAATGAGTGGGAGGATCATCACAATAATTGGGGAACCACCCACTCCTCAGTCTTTAGACAGGGACTTGGAACTGTCCTGGCACCTCTGGGTGTGTCATTTAGCTTGCAGTTTGAGGATTGAGGTTTAGAAGAATTTGACTTGGCATCTTGGACCCATTTGATTTTAATCGGTTTATGTTATTCCTTGGGCTATGTCATTCTTTCAAAATTTGTGCTCTGTCCCTTTCCCTCCTGTTTCAATGCTCTTTTTCTGACCCCATCTGGGCCCACAATGTTGCCTCTACAATCTTCTGGAGGGACAACCAGAAAATAGCTGGCCTTTGGGAGAGAAATACTGAGTAATATCCAATCTCTCTAGATATTCAGGCCTTAATCTTCCATGTTTCCTACACCATGTGCAACAATAGCATCTCTCAGTGAACCCTCTAGGGTGGGTGGCAGACATGCTATTCCTGCTAGAAGTTCATCTGTTGGTGGCATCCCTTCAAGGGCAATTGGGCTTCCAGGGATAATGTTTGCCACTTTGGGAGTTAGACCTGCAGGCTGTTTGGGACCAAATCCTTACCACCCTTCTCCTAAAGTTACAAACATACCCCCGGATCAAATCTCCACTCCACTTTTATGGAACATCTGGTCTGTTGCCTCTTATCAATTTGTTCTTAAGCCACTTACTAACTCCTATAACCAGGACCCTGCCCTCTTGTAGACAACATGGTTCCACCCCACTTATTATTCTTAAAATACTCATCCCTAACAGGACAAGATAACCCATTCCTTTGTCATTACTTATTACCTAAAGTGGGTCTATGACAATGAGATGTTTACCATTGGAAACACCCTAAGCTGTTCTTATGGAGGACTAGGGGAGGAAATCAGTGATTTATATTCCCTCAGAGTAATGAGAGGATAAGACTGATGGCTGTTTCACCAGGTTCCCAGTCTCAGGGCACAGGCTTGAATTGCTTTACATCATGATATCTATTCCCATCCTGGTGAACAAACCGACAATGAGTTGATTACAACCCATTAATCCTACCCAGCACTGGTCACACTGGAGACCCTGGGGATGCCCAACTCCAGTTTGGAGGTCCCAGGAGGTCGACCTGCCTCGTCCTGCCCAGGGACCCAGTTCTTGGGAGGCGGACTTGCCTTGACCTGCCCTGGGATTCAATTTCCAGGAGGCTGTCATACTTCAGCCTGCCTGGGGATCTATACTGTAACCCGGGGACTCCCATCTCTCAGGTTGCAACAGTACTGGGTAGGATAAGCTTCAGAAAGACTCGCCAAGGAAGTCCACTTGTGGAAACAGAAGGAAGCCTATTAGCTATGGGACTATGCCCAGTCTCAGCATTAACTCAGGAGTCCAATGAGAACCCAATTACCTTTCTGGAAAGTCCAAAAGAGGCCCTCCAAAAGTTTACCAATCTGTACTTAGACTCTTATGAAGGACAGGTGATTTTAAAGGACAAATTCCTGTCCCGATGTGTATCAGACATCAGGATAAAGTTACAACAGCTACAGCAGCAGGACCCTGCTGCCTCTTTAGATATAGATGATCCAGACAGCCATCAATACCTTTATAACAGAGAACAGGAGAGCGAGGCCAAGGCCCAGGAAAGGGAGAAAAGAAAAGAGACAAGGCATGACCAGATGCTGAACTCCCGATCCAGGGAAGCCCTATGGCAAATCCTGAGTCTTTGAAGAGAAGAGGCATGAGACAAATGCCTAATCTGTAGACAGGTGGGACATTAGGCCAAAGAGTGTCCAAACGGTGACAAGTCTCCTAAAATGGCTTTCTACAAATGCCATCAATTGGGACATTGGGCAGCACTCTGCCCTTGGGACCCAAAAGCCTCAAGGTCAAGCACCAAGCCTTCCTTCAGGGTGGTACAATGAACTGAAGCAGCCCATTCCAGCCAGTTTGCATGTCACAGATAACCATCATGGGGCTGGAGCCAAGGGTGCAACTGGGTGTAGCAAGTAGGTCCGAGAATTTCTTGGTTGACACAGGGGTTACCTACTTTGTCCTGACCTCCAGCTCCAGAGCCTTCTCCCCCCAAACCTGTACCATTTTGGGTGCTACAGGAAAACCAATTACAAAAATATTCACCCAAGCACTTCTTTGTTGCTGGGATGGACAAATATTTTCCCACCAGTTTCTGGTGGTCCCTGAGTATCCTACTGCCTTATTGGGAAGGAATTTTCTCTGCCTTCAAAATCTTGCAGCTATTGCAGTCCTGATGGAAGATACTTTACAATTCTTTTTTGTGGGGGGAGGGGGGGCAAACTATTTTACCAGCCACCAAGTGAAACAACTCCTGAATGGAAGAGTCCATTTATGATGTCTATCAAAGAATCCTCAGATATCAAGTAGTGTTGATGGAAAACCCAGGACTGGCTATATCCCCTTGTGAGATTCATTATCCAGCCACCCTCCTGCCTACCTCTGGGGGCTCTCTCCCCTGTTACTCTTGCCTAGAAACCTTGGACCACTGGATAAAACCCCGAGAGGGATTGTCAGAAGATCCTCTGACCAATCCTGAGGAAATCTGGTACACTGAGGGAAGCAGTTTTGTCTTGGATGGGAAAAGAAGAGCCGGATATGTAGTAGTCTCCAGTTTTGAGACCATAGAGGCTAAACCTTTGCCACCAGGTACTTCAGCCCAATTAGCTAAGCTCATAGCCCTGACTTGGGCTTTAAAGCTAAGAAAAGGAAAAAAGTAGCCATTTACATTGACTCCAAATATGCCTTTCTGGTGCCACATGCACGTGCTGCTATTTGGAAAGAAAGAGTCCACTTGACCACCAAATCCTTAGGCTCTTAGAGGCAGTCCATCTGCCCGCTGAGGTTTCTGTCTCCCATTGTAAAGGACACCAAAAAGGGAGCACAGAAGTGGCATGAGGGAACCAAGCAGCTGACCAGGCAGCGAAGAGAGCAGCATAAAGAACTATGACCTAATAGGTGTTGCCGCCTTAGTTCCACAGACTGATGTGCCAAAAACTCCTTCATATACTGAAGATGAGACTCTTAAAGTTAAGAATGAGGGCTTTCAAGAAGATCATATAAGGTGGTTCCACAAGGAGGGACTCCTTTTTCTGCCTGGGAACCTCCAATAGAAGTTGGTTAACTCCTTACATGCCACTTCTCATTTAGGGGAAAAGGCCCTCCAAAGATTACTAGAAAGGTCCTTCAGAGGAACAGGCCTCCAAACAACTGTAAGACAAGTGGTCTCCTCTTGTCCCACTTGCCAATTAAACAACCCCAAGGAACTCGAAGACCCCAGTTGGCCCAGCCCATCCAACAACATGGGACCTACCCAGGAGATGACTGGCAGATGAATTTCACCCAGATGCCAGTTTCTCAAGGGTATAAATACCTATTAATCATGATAGATACATTCACAGGATGGGTTGAATGTTTTCCCACCCTGACTGAGAAGGCTGAGGAGGTGGTAAAAAAAAGACTGCCCTATGAAATCATTCCAAGATTTGGTCTGCCCAGGTCATTACAAAGTGACAATGGGACGTGATTTACTTCTAAGGTCACCCAAGGAGTCTCTAAAGCATTGGACATTTTTTATTATCTCCATTGTGCCTGGAGGCCTCAGTTTTCAGGAAAAGTAGAAAGAGACAACCAATTCTTAAAATCAGCAATAAAAAAAGATAACCCAGGAGACCTCCCTGGGATGGAAGGAGGCTTTACCAACAGCTCTCCTTCACACCTGTATTGCCCCGAAGGAACAGGTTAGTCTTAGTCCAAATGAAATGCTATCTGGGAGACCTTTTGTTTATGTCAATGACCTCTTCTTTTATCCAGAGGCTCAGTACCTCCAGTCTTACACCATGGCCATTGGGCAGTTCCAACAGGATATATGCTTGTGGAGTGTCAACCAGGACCCAAAGTATTCTAAAGAGACACCACTGTGTGTTCCAGGGACTTAAGTCCTAATTAAAGTCTAGAAAGATGGGTCCCCAAAGGCTCAACTGCAGCCCACATGGAAGGGTCCCTACCCTGTAATACTTTCTACTCCCACAGCAATCAAGGGACCAGAACATGACTTCTGGATTCACTACTCACAAGTCAAGCCATGGAAGAAAACAGAAGAGGACACTCCATACACCTGTCAACAAGCTACAACATGCAGTGCCAGTTCAACAACAGTAAAACTACAGAAGACCACAGAAAATATCACTCACCCTTAGATGGACACCACTATAATGACTCTGAGTCTAGAGACTAGCAAGAGGGGGAGGCCCAATGCCCCTTGACATCCCAGTTCAGGAAGTAGCCAGAGAGACCATGATGCCCCTATTACCAAAGAACTGGGCCTCTCATCTCTTGAGAGGTAGTTAGAATAGAAAAAAGGAGTCCAAAATGGCAGTAGCTTGAACACAAAGAAAGTAAAAGCACAGGAAAATAGAACAAAGGAAGGTTCGAAGACCTCAGGTAAAACAAACAGCCTTCCTGGCTAGCCCAATTTACATGGGGCAGGCTCAGGGGGAGGAGAAAAAACGTAAAAGAGGAGCCAAATTGAGCTGGGAGCCTCTCTTCTCCTGTCTTCTGGGTTGGCCTGCCCTCACGCCTTGAGGGTGCATTTTCCTTTGCTTTCTAAATTAAACTGAGCTGTAACACCGATTTGTCCATCACTTCAAATTTTTGCTGCAGTGAGACAGAACAGAGGAAATTACAACCCCCCCACCCTTCCCCCGACACTACTTATTATACCATGAGCAAAAATGACATTTTGGCACATTCTATACTACTAATTTTGAATAAAGTAATCTCATTTGTGAAATGAAATGTTTTCTGTTCTATACATTACCAGTGAGCAAGCCTTTTGCAAATGCAAATTCCTGAGCCCCAGTAAAACAAAGCCAGCCATTTGGAAGCCATCAGCTAATTCTTCCCAGGAAAGAGATGAGAAGTTGGGGGTGTGTGAGAGGCAGTCACCTACCATACCTGCCATCTGTTACAGTAAACAAGGAATTAGTATTTGAACAATAAAGAAAGAAAGAATCGCCACAGATAGCTAGATGCATATGAAAGAAATTATTTCAGCAAGTCCAGATGCTTTCATTTTTCCATATATAGAAGATCACTAAATCTCTTCATGTGAGTAATCTTTTAGTATTCAGATTACCTGCCTCTTTATGTAGCCTGTCTCCTCCCCTACTTCTTCCCTGCCAGCTCTGTTAGGGTTACCTGAGATTCTGTCTCCCGTCGAGTCCTAGCATTCCCACCAAATAAAACCAAACTCTCAACTTTTAAGTTGCACTTATTTTTTTTTAGTCGACACATTATAATGATACTTTCTGTTGAAATAAACAACTGTTTTCTTCCTATTAGATCGTCTATGACTTTTTTAGTAAATCATCTATGACTTACTCCCTTTGAGAGAATTTAACCCTTTAGAATTTATTTCTTTACCTTATTTGACTCTCTGTATTTGGATGAACTGAGTTTTCCAGGATCATCTAAATACATTATTGTGTAAAACTTTTACAGATGTGTAAATCACAAATTGTGTATCACTAGACATTGGTAATATTAAACTAATGCATTACAACAGAGATTAAAGTCAAATCGTATTACTAGAACAACCATGTGATGCTCCAGTTTGAATTGAATTTTGACTGAATTGAAGGTTTTTATAATATAAATGGAAACTTCACTGCATTTTAAATGTAAATGAAGTTAAAAGGGATGAACAGGAAGGAAATTTGATGTGCAAATACCACAGTGAGTTTACATACTACATTTTTGTTCATCATGTACTCTGTAATATTTCAAGTATTCCAGTTTTACAATTTCAAGAGATAAAATATCTATATACATATCCACAGAGAGAACATGAAATAATTCCATTCAAACTAAATTCAAATGACAACTGAAGCTAGGTTCTAATACTATAAAGAATGCTTGTGATTTGTATATTTGTGGAAGCTTTCCATTCTGAAGGTTTTAAGCAGTATCACTTTAACTGACAATTCAAATGATATTTAAAAATCATTCTTGAACTAAAAATTTAGGGATAATCTCTTCATGTTTATAAATCATTTCCTTCTAAATTCTGTAGAAACTGTTTGTATTTCCTTGAGTTAATTCATATCTCATATCTGCCTATATATATAACATATTTGCATTTGCAATAATTTTATTATAACTATATTAATTTATTTAAAGTATGACTGAAAGATCTCTGGATCTATGAAATTTTCTCAGTCAATTCAAGATGAAAAAAATATAAAGAATTTAGTAGTTAAGTCAATAAAATATCTACAAGGACACTATCAGAAATTCTATAAGTGAGAATCTTAAATTCTGGAATCTGATTCTAGGAAACAAAGGCTTTTTGACTGTCTCATTTCAAGAATATCCCTGCAAAGATCTCATTTTTTTTTCCACATTAGATGTCTCAAATTGGGTAAATATTACCTCTATATACAAATGAATGATACCTTTCTTTATCACCTACCAGCCAAGTGCTTATAACTGCCCTAAACGTAACCATGAAGCTTTGGCTCTCCCCCTAGTTTGAGCAAGTGCTACAGCACTAGGTGTAGAATGTATCTCCTCACCAACTCAATGTGAGAATCAGTTAACTTCACCTAGAAATTTTTCTAAAATGTGGATTCTGATTCACCACTTGCACATCTGCTCTACTTGTCCTGTTCCCTCACAAAATCCCTGCAAGCCTTAATTATGCATACATCAGTTCAGTTAAGTTCAGTTCCTCAGTCTTGTCCAACTCTTTGTGACCCCCATGGACAGTAGCATGCCAGGCTTCCCTGTCAATCACCAACTCCCAGAGCTTGCTCAAACTCATGTCCATCAAGTTGGTGATGCCATTCCAACCATCTCATCCTCTGCCATCCCTTTCTCCTCTTGCCTTCAATCTTTTCCAGCATCAGGGTCTTCTCCAGTGAGTCAGTTCTTCCTATCAGGTGGCCAAAGTATTGGAGTTTCAGCTTCAGCATCAGTCCTTCCAATGAATATACAGGACAGATTTTCTTTAGCGATTGATTGAGTTGATCTCCTTGCAGCCCAAGGGACTCTCAAGAGTCTTCTCCAACACCACTGTTCAAAAGCATCAATTATTTAGTACTCAGCCATCTTTATGGTCCAACTCTTACATCCATACATGACTGCTGGAAAAGCTATAGTTTTGAATAGACAGACATTTGTCAACAAAGTAATGTCTCTGCTTTTTAATATGTTGTCTGGGCTGGTCACAGCCTTTCTTCTAAGGAGCAAGCATCTTTTAATTTCATGGCTGCAGTCACCATCTATCTGCAGTGATTTTGAAGCCCAAGAAAATTAAGTCTGTCACTGTTTCCATTGTTTCTCCATCTATTTGCCATGAAATGATGGGGCAGGATGCCATGATGTTTGTTTTATGAATGTTGAGTTTTAAGCCAGCTTTTTCACTCTCCTCTTCCACTTTCATCAAGAGGTTCTTCAGTTCCAAGTCTCTTTCTGCCATAAGGGTGGTGTCATTTGCATATGTGAGGTTATTGATATATCTCCCAACCATCCTGATTCCAGCTTGTGCTTCATCCAGGCCGTCATTTCACATGATGTATTCTGCATGTAAGTTAAATAAACAGGGTGACAATATACAGCCTTGATGTATTCTTTTCACTATTTTAAACCATTGTCCATGTCCAGTTCTCACTGTTGCTTCTTGACCTGCATACAGGTTTCTCAGGAGCCAGGTAAGATGGTCTGGTATTCCCATCTCTTAGAGAATTTTCCACAGTTTGTTGTGACCTACAAAGGAAATAGCAGTCAATGAAGCAGAAGTAGATGTTTTTCTGGAATTCCATAGCATTTGGTATGATCCAATGGATATTGGCAATTTGATCGCTGATTCCTCTGCCCTTTCTAAATCCAGCTTGAACATCTGTAAGTTCTCGATTTACATACCGTTGAAGCCTAGCTTGAAGGACTTTAATCATTACCTTGCTAGCATATGAAATTAGCACAATTTTACAGTAATTTGACCACTTTTTGGCATTGCCTTTCTTTGGGATTGAAATGAAAACTAAAACTTTCTTGTCCTGTGCCTTTTCTGAGTTGCCTAAATTTGCTGACATATTGAGTGCCTAATAAAAGTGCATAAAAGTGCATCATCTCTTAGAATTGGAGTAGCTCAGCTGGAATTCCATCACCTCCACTAGCTTTGTTCCTCATTATGGTTCCTAAGGCCCACTTGACTTCACACTCCATGATGTTGGCTCTTGGTGAGTGACCACACCATCGTGGTTATCCAAGCCATTAAGATCTTTTTTGTATAGATCTTCAGTGTATTATTGCAACCTCTTCTTGATCTCTTCTGCTTCTGTTAGTTCCTTGTCATTTCTGTCCTTTATTTTGCCCACATTTGCATGAAATATTCCCTTAGTATTTCCAATTTTCTTAAAGAGATCTCTAATTTTTCCCATGTTATTTTTTCCTCCACTTCTTTGCATTGTTCACTTAAGAGGGCTTTCTTATCTCTCCTTGCTATTCTCTGGAACTCTGCATTCAGTTGAGTTTATCTTTTCTTTTGCCTTTCACTTTTCTTTTTCTCTCAACTATCTGTAAAGCCTCCTCAGGAAACCACTTTGCTTTCTTGCATTTATTTTTCTTGGGGATGGTTTTGGTCACCACCTCCTGTACAATGTTACAAACCTCTTTCCATAGCTCTTCTGAGACTCTATCAGGTCTAATCTCTTGAATCTATTCTTCACTAAATAATCATGAGGGATTTGATTTTGGTCATACTTGAATGGTCTCATGGATTTCCCCTACTTTTTTCAATTTAAGTCTGAATTTTGCATTGAGAACCTGATAATCTGAGAAACAGTTAGCTCCAGGTCTTGTTTTTGCTGAGTGTATAGAGCTTCCCCATCTTTGACTTCGAGGAGTATAATCAACCTGATTTCAGTATTGACCATCTGGTGATGTCCATGTGTAGAGCTGTATCTTGTGGTTTTGGAAGAGGGTGTTTGCTATGACCAGTGTGTTCTGTCAGGGGACATTCAACTTTAAGGGATCCAATATGTTATTTTCTTCTTTTGTGTGCTGTGTCTAAAGGACTCTCTACTCTTTATCAGTTCCTGGAATACAGGAACGAACAGAGCTGCACGCAGTTCTCAGAACTGAGATCATGAGAAAGGGCACCTGCTTGGATTCCTTTCAGTGACTCCCTTCAGTGACCTTTTACTTAAAGGTAATCTATTCAGTTATGCCCCTCTTACTCAGGATATGGAATGCTTTCTGGCCCTTTGAAGTTTGTTACTTGCTTGGCTTTGTTTTTGCTCAATTTTTTACTGCCTAAAGCTGCCTTGTATGAAGATATACAAACATGCGTTTCTGCAAATAAAGCACCCTTGTTCCACTTGAGACTTGGGTCCCCAGCATCCCTCTTCTCTTCGACTCCAGTCCCCAGGTCCCAGTCTACAAAGACTGTGACAGTGTTCTCTTGGCAAAACTCTGTTAGCCTTTGCCCTGCTTCATTTTGTACTCTAAGGATGAACTTGCCTGTTATTCCAGGTATCTCTTGACTTCCTACTTTTGCATTCCAGTTTCCTATGATGAAAAGAACTTTGTTTTTTTTTTTTTTTTTTTTTGGTGTTAGTCTAGAAAGTCTTGTAGTTCTTCATAGACTCGTTCAATTTCATCTCCTCAGCATTAGTATTTGGAGCATAGACTTGGATTATTGTGACATTGAATGGTTTGCTTTGGAAACAAAACATGATCATTCTGTTGTTTTTGAGATCACAACCAATTACTACATTTCAGACTCTTGTTGACTATGAGGGCTAATCCATTTATTCTAAGTGATTCTTGCCCCCTCTAGTAGTTATAATGACCATCTGAATTAAATTCACCCATTCCCATCCATTTTAGTTCACTGATTTCTAAGATATTGATGTTCACTCTTGCCATTTCTGCTTGATGATATTCAATTTGCCTTGATTCATAAACCTAACATTCCAGATTCCTATGTATTATTGTTCTTTACAGCAACAGGCTTTACTTTCTTCACCAGACACATCCACAGCTGAGGGTCATTTCTGCTTTGTCTCAGCTTCTTCATTCTTTGTGGAGTCATTTCTCTGTTTTTTCTGAATAGCATGTTGGATGCCTACCAACCTAGGGGTTCGTCTTCTGTTTTTTATTTATTTTATTTTTTTTGATCTTGTCATACTGTTCATTGGGTTCTCAAGGCAAGAATACTGGAGTGGTTTGCCATTCCTTCCTCTAGTGAACCACATTTTGCCAGAACTCTCCTCCATGACCTGTCCATCTTGGGTGGCCCTGCTAAGGGTAGTTAGTGCTTCATTGAGTTACTCAAGGCTGTGATCCATGTAACCATCTTGGTTAGCTTTCTGAAATTGTGGTTTTTGTTCTGGAGGCTGTGGGATTTTTATATCTTTCTTCTTTTCTAACACATCCATTCAATTCCATGAATTTATTCATAAACACAATTTCACTAAAACCACAAATTTGTAAGCTATGTTTTTATTTTCATTTAGCTTCTAATTTCTCTTGAGATTTCTTCTTTGACCGATTTGTTATTTAGAAATGTATTGCTTAATCCATATTTTTAAGATTCTCCAGTTTTCCTTCCGATTTCTGTCTTAAGTTCATTGTGAATCAAGGGCAGACATTGTATAATTTTTTAATTTAAACTTGTTGTGCTTTATTGTCCAGAATGTCACTTATTCTGCTGAGCAGTCCAAGTGAGTTCAAGAAAATGGTTTATTTTCCTGTGGTTGGATGAAGGAGTCTATAGATGTTGATTGTATCCAGTTGATGGGTGGTATTGAATTCAACTATATCCTTGTAGATTTTCTGCTTCCTGGATTTGTTCATTTCTGATAGTTTATTGATATCTCCAAATATAACAGTGGGTTGATAGAGTGTTGATATCTCCAAATATAGTAGTGTTGATAATAGAGTGTTGATATCTCCAAATATAATAGTGAGTTCATCTACTTCTATTTGCAATTTTGCCCCACATATTTTAATATTCTTTCATTAGGTAAATACCTAATAGGAATTGTTATGTTTTCTTGGAGGACTGACTCCTTTGTCATTATGTTATGTCCTTCTTTATTCCTCATAACTTTCCTTGCTTTGAAGTCTCAATATGAAATTAATTTAGCTACTCCTGTTTTATTTTGATAAATGCTAGCATGGTATCTGTTCTGTCTTCCATTTACTTTAAATCTTTATTTGTCTTCAATTTTTAAAAATTTATTTATTTTTAATTGAAGGATAATTGCTTTACAGAATTTTGTTGTTTTCTGCCAAACAGCAGCATGAATCAGCCGTAGGTATACATACGTCCCCTCTCTCCCATCTCCCTCCCCACCCCACTCCTCCAGGTTGATATAGAATTGATATGTATGTTTGAGTTCCCTGAAACATAGAGCAAATTCCTGTTGGTTATCTACTTTACATATGATAATATAAGCTTCTATGTTACTATCTCTATACATCTCACCTCTCCTCCCCTCTCCCTGTGTCCAAAAGTCTGCTCTCTATGTCTCTCCATTCTACCCTGCACATATATTCATCAGTATCATCTTTCTAGATTCCATATATATACATTAGTATATGATATTTATCTTTCTCTTTCTGAGTTACTTCACTTTGTAAAATAGGCTCTAAGTTCACCCACCTCATTAGAACTGATTCAAATTCATTTCTTTTTATGTCTGAGTAATACTCCATTGTGTATATGTACCACAATTTCTTTATCCATTCATCTGTCAATGGACATCCAGGTTGCTTTCATGTTCTAACTATTGTAAATAGTGCTCCAGTGAATATTGAGGTACATGTGTCTTTTTTAATTTTGGTTTCCTCGGGGTATGTGCCTAGGAGTGGGAATGCTGGGTCATATGGTGGTTTTATTCCCAGTTTTTTAAGGAATCGCCATGTCATCTTCCGTAGTGGCTGTATCAATTTACATTCCCATCAACGGTGCCAGAGGGTTCCCTTTCTCCCCACACTCTCCATCATTTATTGTTTGTAGACTTTTTGATGATGGCCATTCTGACTGGTGTGAGTTGATGTCTCATTGTAGTTTTGATTTGCCTTTCTCTAATAATGAGCAATGTTGAACATCTTTTCATGTGTTTGTTAACTATGTGTATGTCTCCTTTGAAGAACTGTCTGTTTTTGTTCTTTGTCCCACTTTTTGATTGCATTGTTTGTTTTTCTGCTACTCAGTTGCACGAGCAATCATCAAGATATTATGGTACTGGCACAAAAACAGAAATGTAGACCAATGGAACAAGATAGGAAGCCCAGAAATAAACCCACACACCTAATTTTTGACAACCAAGGTAAAAATATACAATGGGACAAAGACAACATCTTCAAAAATTGGTGCTGGTAAAACTGGACAGCTACATGTACAAGAATGAAAATAGAACACTTCCTAACACCATACACAAAGATAAACTCAAAATGGATTAAAGACATAAATGTAAGACCAGATGCTTTAAAACTCTTAGAGGAAAACAAGGCAGAACACTCAATGATGTAAGTCAAAGCAAGATCCTCTATGACCCACCTCCTAGAGTAATGAAAATAAAAAAATAAGTAAACAAGTGGGATCTAATTAAACTTAAAAACCTTTGCACAGCAAAGTATAAGCAAGGCTAAAAGACAACCCTCTGAATGGGAGAAAATAATAGCAATTGAAACAACTGACAGAGGATTAATTTCCAAACTATATAAGCAGCTGATGCAACTCAATGTCTTCCTTTTTAAAGTGTTTTTTTTGTTTGTTTGTTTTTTCAAAACAATATGTATCTTGGTCTTGTTTTGTTGTTGTTGTTGTTGTTGCTCTTTATATAGATTCATGTTTCTGATTTATTTTCCTTCTCTCTAAAGAACATTGAAAAAAATTCTTGCAAGTAAGGTCTACTGGCAATAAATCTTCTCAATTTCGATCATCAGAGAATGTCTATTTCTTGTTTACTTTTGAAGGACAGTTTTTCTGGGTAGAGAATTCTAAGTTGGTAGCACTTTTTTTCTTTCAACACGGTAAATATTTTTCACTCTGCAATTCTCGTGTTGCATAGTTCCTGAGGAGAAGTCATATACTTCTTGCCTTTTCTCCTCAATATATAGATGTCCCCCTCCCAACCCTCTGCTTCTTTCAGGAGTTTTCCCAAGAGTATCAATTGTTTAGTACCTGATGTTAATTTAGGGAAATTCTAGGTCACTATTATTTCCTTTTTTTTTTTTTTTTTTCTGTTTTATCCTCTTCCTTTTCCTAGTATTCTCTTTATATGTATGCTACATGGTTTACAATTGTCCAATGGTTCTTGGGTATTTTGCTCTGCTTTTTCAGTTTGTTCTTTTTACTCTTTAGTTTTAGCATTTTCTATTGATATCTCCCCAAGCTTAGAAATTCTTTTTGCAGCCACTCCTAATCCACTAGCTATCCCATCAAAAGCAATCTTCATTTTTGTTACAGTGCTTTATCTTGTTTTCCCCAGCATTTCTTTTTTGTGCTTTATTAGGATCTTAATCTTTCTGCTTATATGGTTTATTTTTTTTTTCTTGCATGTTGTGTAATTAAAATCCTAGTATATTAAGCATAATTATTTAAAATTTTGGTCTAATAATTCCAACATTTCTGCCATATCTGGTTCTTAGGCATGCTCTGCCTCTTCAAATTGTTTTATATTTTACCACTTATATTCCTTAGACTTTTTTCTTTATAGTTGGTAATTATATACTGAGGAAAACCAGGTACTACAATTAGGCCTTTAATAATGTGATGGTGGGTCATGGAAGGAGGTGAAATGGTTCTATGTCAGGTGTCCTCAACTTCTGAGCCACAGAGCAGTACTTGTCCACGGTCTGTTAGGAACCAGATTGCACACCAGGAGGTGACTGTCTGGCAATGAAACAAAGCTTCATCTGTATAAACAGCCCATCCCCTTGCTCACATTACCACTTGAGTTTCACCTCTTGTTAGATCAGTGGAGCATTAGATTCTCATAGGAGCATAAACCCTACTGTGAACTGCATATGTGAGGATCTAGGTTGGGTGCTCCTTATGAGAATTGATTGCTTGATGGTCTGATTCTACATTATGGTGAGCTGTATAATTTCTCATTATATATCAGAATGTAATAGCACACAATAAATGTAATGTGCTTGAATCATCCTGAAACCACCCCTCTCCTCCCACCCCAACTCTGAAGAAAATTTATCTTCCATGAAGCAAGTCTCTGGTGCCTAAACAATTGGAGACCACTGTGCTATAGTCCTGTAATTATCTCTCAGTCTTTAAGTGAGTATTTGCCTCTAGACTGAATTTCATGAGTGCCTCTCAGTCTCCCTGACTCCCACTCTCTTAGATGGAACTGAGTGGGCCAGTGTTGTGTACTATCCTTCTTCCAGGAAGTTATGCTCTGATAATAGCCCCGGTATATTAGACTCTGGTTAATGATTTTGTCCTGAGAGCAGGACTTTTCAAGAAAAACTGAATGCTCTGACATATCTCACAATGTTTCCTTGTCCCCACCCCCTGCTGAAAGCATGTCAAAAATTTACTGTGAGAATTGGTCAGACATTTTGAGGTAAAACTCACAAAAATACGGGGCCCTCTATGACTTGGTCTCCCTGGAGGTTTTAACTCTTAGACGTGTCCTCTCTAAATCTCCAGCAACTTGTAAATTCCAGTTTAATTTATCTCATCCCAGCAGGGATTTCTCACAGGTTTTCACTTGTGAGCTCTGCTGTGATGATACACAATTCCCCATCTGTCTCTCCAATCTTGGGAAGAGTAGTTTGCCCTGTTCCTCACCTCCATTACAGATCCAAGAAGTATTATTGATTTTTCAGTTTATTCAACTTTATACTTCTTGTTGAAATAGACTGGCAACTTTCAAGCATCTTACATATGGAACTGAAAGGTGGAAGTTCCTATTTGGTTTTTGAAAATTACTTTTTCCTATATATTAATACAATAAAACCATGTTCCCAGAAATTAATATTTAGAATTTCTTATTAATGGTTCTGTAACAAGTGGTTCACAAAAATTTGAGAAATGGTGCATTCTATAACCTTATCTAAGTTGTATATAAGAGATGCTATCTACAGTAGAAATACCTGCTTGAATTTCACTACCTTAAACACAGAAGGATATTGACCTTAACTATTATTGCATATTTTCAACTGTTTTTAAATAGTTGAGAATTTCTGCTTCTGAATTTTTCTAAAAAAATAAACATAATCATCACATGGATATTTGAAAGTGTTGTCAAGATTATGGCTGCTGGGCAGTAGGTGCTATCAACACTTAGGTTATTTATCTCCAGTTAACTCCCTGCCATACTTTCTCCACACTCCTTTTCTCTCTTAATATTAGTCACAAACTACTCCAGGAAAATAACCTTGGATTTTACTCTAGAGGCTTGGATTGAGCATCTAGTCTCCTATTCACAGTGTTAGTAGATTAAGCATTTTATTTCTTTTTATCACAACTATAAGTGAAAGTCACTCAATCATGTCTGACTGTTTGTGGCCCCATGGACTATACAGTCCATGGAATTCTCCAGACCAGAATACTGGAATGTGTAGCTGGTCCCTTCTCCAGGGGATATTTCCAACCTAGAGGTTGAACCCAGGCCTCCCGCATTGCAGGTGAATTATTTACGAGCTGAGCCACAGGGGAAGCCCTCTCTGAATCTCCAGCAATTTGTGAATTCCTTTGGATCTAATTCTTTAAAATTAATCTTTTGCTCATTTTTAGGATTCTCCAGGCAAGAATACTGGAGCAGGTTGCCATGCCCTTCTCCCCGGGATCTTTCCAACCCAGGGATAGGATCCAGGTCTCCTACATTGCTGGTGTATTCTTTACAGACTGAGCCACCAAGGAAGCCCTTTCAATTTCACTGCCGATTCTTTTCCCTGAATTTTAGAGCAGTCCTTAGAAGTATCTCCAGTGAAATTCACTCAGTCATGTTCAACTTTTGAGACCCCCATGAACCATATAGTCCATGGAATTCTCCAGGCCAGAATACTGGAGTGGGTAACTGTTCCATTCTCCAGGGAATCTTCCCAACTGAGGGATGGAATCCAGGTCTCCTGGATTCTTTATTTCTATTTTAATTTAATTTTATTCAAGTTGAAGTACATGATTCAATTATTATTCTTAGAGGGCTATTTTCATTACAATACAAGCTATTCAAATCTTTCAAAACTACCATATTGCTTCCTGTAAAACATGATATCTTCTAATTTCATATTAAGCACCAATTATTTTATGTTCATATTTATCTCACTGATGCATTTTTTATGCCTCCAGGAAAAAATAAATAAAATAAAACAAAAGCAGCAGCAACAAAAACCCCTTAAATTTGTCCATACAATCCTTCCACTGTTTCTGGATATTATTCTTTCTTTATACATCATTTTATCATGTTTAAATTTTTCTTAATTTAATTTGATTTCACACATGATATTAAATCAATAAATTTCAACTAGACCAAGAATTTAAGTAAAAAAATGATAAAGTTTATTTTTTTTTTATTTTTATTTTATTTTTTTATTTTTTATTTTATTTTATTTTTTTTTTATTAGTTGGAGGCCAATCACTTCACAACATTTCAGTGGGTTTTGTCATACATTGATATGAATCAGCCATGGATTTACACGTCTTCCCAAATGTCTTCCAAATGGGAATATCTTTAAATGATTTGGGACCTAGGGAAGAATTTCTTAGATTTACTATACAAATCAGAAAAATAAATACTGATACAATTGACTGCATTGAAGTCAAGCATCTTTTTTTTTTTTTATAAAAAAATAAGAAATAAAGTAAATATAAGTTGAAGAAAATATTTGGCTCACATACAATTAAAAATTTTAATATTCAGATTATATTGTATTCCCATCTATTGGTAAAATACATACACATCTGCACACAAGCATCACAACAAAATACTAAAGTCAAGCTCAAATATTTCACAGTAGAAAAAATAGCTAGATAATAAAGATGATTTTTTCAACTTAATTTTTAATGTGGGTAGTGCAAATTAAATACCATTGAATATAATAGAATTTCATTTCTACAAGATTGGCAAACAAAACAATGCACACTAAAATAATTGAAAAAAAAGGAAAAATAAAGTTGTTAATAAAGGATAAAGCAATAGATAGTGTAAGAAAAGTATAAATTAATAAAATAATTTTGAAAACAATTGGAAATCAGGGTAAAGTTATATATCTGTGCTAACAGATATGTACAGGAATGCACATTTCAGCATTATTTCTAAGACTAACACTACAAAGAACCAAAAAGTCTATTAGCATTGAATGCATAAATGACATTTTGTAGATTTGTAAGATAAAATGCTTTCAACAGTGAAAAGTAATAAATATCCTTTATATTGGCCAACATATATATGAACCTTAAAAAGATAGTTAATAAAATATCTAGTCACAGAAGTCACAAAAACATATTACATTGAAATAAAGCTCAATGATGCAACATTTTTCAGTAAGTAAAGATACATGCATATGCCATAAAAGTATGAGATAATATAAGACAACCAATAATAAAATTCTGGATAATGATTTTCTTGGGCAGGAGGAAGACATTTAAAACAGAATGAATACTATTAAATTTGATTTCAATGGTAATATTATATGTATTAAATTTGGTGATGAATAAAATTATTCATTTCATTATTAAACCTTAAAATATTACAGGAATTTTTTTCATTTGCATTTTTAACCTATATACACAAAAAAAAAGGATGAGGGAGAAAGAGAAGGAAATGAAGCCAGTTGAGCTGGGTTCAAGTTCTGCCTTTGACACATGTACTCAGCTCTGGACAAGTTATTGAACTCTCCTGTGTATTACTTCTTATGCGCAAAAGAGTCATAACAACTGCTTTTCTCAGTTTTCATAAAGAATAAATAAATTAAAATATATAAATAAAACAATTTGGAATAGTATTTAGCAGGTAGTATATACCAAACAAAAGTCAGTTTTCATATTTAATTCTGGAGGAACAAAACCTCAACTGTAAATATTTTATCATTTATTGGAGAAACAGTAACTTGAACATAACAGGAACATAAAATCAATAAATAGTTACTGGTTTAAAAAAAGTTACTGGAGTATAATTGTTCTACAATGTTTTGTTCATTTCAGCTGTACAGCAAGGTGAGCTTACTCAAATTCATGTCCTTCGAGTCAGTGATGCCATCCAACCACCTCATCCTCGGTCATCCCCTTCTCCTCCTGCCCCCAACCCCTCTGAGCATCAGGGTCTTTTCAAAAGAGTCAGCTCTTCGAATCAAGTGGCCAAAGCATTGGAGTTTCAGCTTCAACATCAGTCCTTCCAATGAACACCCAGGACTGATCTCCTTTAGGATGGACTGGTTGGATCTCTTTGCAGTCCAAGGGTCTCTCAAGAGTCTTCTCCAACACCACAGTTGAAAAGCATCAGTTCTTCAGTGCTCAACTTTCTTTATAGTCCAACTCTCACATCCATACATGACCACTGGAAAAACCATAGCCTTGACTACACGGACCTTTGTTGGCAAAGTAACACCTCTGCTTTTTAATATGCTGTCTAGGTTGGTCATAGCTTTTCTTCCAAGGAGTAAGCGTCATTTAATTTCATGGCTGAAGTCAACATCTGCAGTGATTTTGGAACCCTCAAAAATAAAGTCTGTCACTGTTTCCACTGTTACCTCATTTATTTGCCATGAAGTGATGGGACTGAAAGCCGTGATCTTATTTTTCTGAATGCTGAGCTTTAAGCCAACTTTTTCACTCCCCTCTTTCACATTCATCAAGAGGCTCTTTATTCTTCTTCACTTTCTGCCATAAGGTTGGTGTCATCTGCACATCTGAGGTTATTGATATTTCTCCTGGCAATCTTCATTCCAACTTGCGCTTCATCCAGCCCAGAATTTATCATGAGGTACTCTGCATATGTTAAACAAGCAGAGTGACAATATACAGCCTTGACATACTCCTTTTCCTATTTGGAACCAGTCTGTTCCATGTTCAGTTCTAATTGCTGCTTCCTCATTAATTATCTATATTATACATATTATCAATATTGTATATGTTAATCAATCAGTCATGTCTGACTCTTTGCAACCCCATGCACTGTAGCCTGCCAGGCTCCTCTAGGCAAGAATACTGGTGTGGGTTGCCATTTCCTTTTCCAGAGGATATTCCTGAGCCAAGGAATAAACCCGAGTCTCCTGCATTGCAGGTGGATGCTTTACTATCTGAGCTAGTATGGAAGTCCCTTCAATAGTATATATATGTCAATATAGGGCTTCCCAGGTAGCATAGTGAAAAAGTCATCTGCCAATCCAGGAGACACAAAAGATGGGGCTTTAGTTCCTGGGTTGGGAAGATCTCCTAGAGTAGGATTTCATGGAGAGAGGAGCCTGGGGGGTGACAGTTCATAGGGTCACAAAGAGTCGGACATGACTGAGTGACTGAGCACACTCAAGTGTCAATGCCAGTCTCCAAATTCTTCTTAACCCCCATTTATCAATCTTTAAAACACTATTTAGTACAAAAAAATAATCTTTACACACACACACACACGCCAGTGCTCTGGTTCCTGTCAAACTCTCCAAACTCTTCAAAATAAAGACATGGCCTCCTGTTAGTTTTTGACACACAGCTCCTTTGCCTTTACACGCCCTGTTTTATCTGCATAGAATTCTCTTCATTTAGCTCTTATATCTTTGGTTTACCCTCACAGATTACTTCTAGACAGCATCCCTTCCTGAGGTAGATGGCACAACATCCCTAACCAAAAAGTCAATCTGTGTGACTTTGAGTTATCATAGGATTATTCAGTTATTTGATGATTCATAGAAATACGTGGGATTACTTGCTTGGTGTCTCTTTCCTCCCAACACACAGTTATCTAAGTTTTACAGAGGCAGGAGCTCTTCCAGCTTATTAACTACTATGCCCTCAACACCAAGAAATTCATCTAGTACACAGTTGTCACTCCATATCTATTCATGAAATAAATGGATGAATGTATGACAGAACAAGGGGATAATTTAATATCACCTGCTCCTGAGTATCATTAGGTATTTAGCTAATGCTTTATAGTTCAGTTCCATAAACTGTCTGATTATTTTTCCTTCAGTTACATAACTCACATGCAAGTCATGGTATTCTGTTTTCAATTTTCAAAGACTTTTTATTTGACAAAATATGCTGCCAAATACAGCAGTGATCATGTTAGCAGAATGCTTCTATAGAATAGAAGCCTCATCAGTCTGCTTTCATAAAGCATCAAAGTATTGATTTCAGGTAAAATGTATGATAATTGTACTCTATCATTCATGAAGAGTCATTCAGACAGATAAATATAATTGGCCTAATACAGCTTGAGGAGTGGCACGCTACCTCAACTATAATACTGTTTACACAGGGACATTGCTTGATATAACAATACTAAAGCTTTCTGCAAAACCTAAAGAGGCCAGGAGATGGTGAAGAACAGAGGAGCCTGGCATGCTGCAGTCCATGGAGTCACAAAGAGTCAGACACAACTTTCAGTCTGAACAGCAACAGATATTAATTTAGGAAAAGAAAATTCATAAAATAAATCTTTTGAGATACAGTTATTAAACACAAAATGTACATTTCTAAAATAATTTTAGTGAAAGTGAAGCCGCTCAGTCGTGTCCGACTCTTTGCCACCCCATGGACTGTAACCTACCAAGCTTTTCCACCTATATTTTCCAGGCAAGAGTACTGGAGTGGGTTGCCATTTCCTTCTCCAGGGGTCTACCCAACCCAGGGATCAAACCTGGGTCTCCCGCACTGCAGGCAGATACTTTACCATCTGAGCCACCAGGGAAGACAAAAATAATTTTATATGATGATCTATTTTTAACATGGCTAGTGATTTTGAAAATAAGGTTCATACACTTAAAAATAAACCATGGATATGTGTTCTTATTATAAAACTGGAAGTTGAAACCTCCTTAAAGAAGTCAGGTCTGGCTTGATGATACAAAATTAGGATGAGAAATGGGAAGTAATTATAAGCTAATGCATTTTACATTATTTACAGTTCCTGCTTCCCATATTTTCTCATCTTCCTTCACTTTATTCTCAGGGAAACTACAACTGCATTTGCTGAATCAGTGTTGTCCTTACAAAATTTGGATTGCAAGCGTAATGAAGTACCTTCAATTATTGATAACATCTTGCATCAAAAGGAAACATCATTTAACAAGGAGGTTAAATATAAATAGGTGAGGTATAGAACTGAAAACTAACTTTAATATATCACACCAAAAAGTAAGCAAATAAAATACATAACCACTTTCAAAGTAAAGAATTCAATAAAAATAAGGGCTTCTCTGATAGCACAGTTGGTAAAGAATCCACCTGCAATGCAGAAGACCCCGGTTGGATTTCTGGTTCAGGAAGATCCTCTGGAGAAGGGAAAGGCTACCCACTCCAGTATTCTGACCTAGAGAATTCCATGGACTGTATAGGCCATGGGGTCACAAAGAGTTGGACACAACAGAGCAACTTTCACTTTCAACCAAAATAAAGCTACTCATCGATCTGTTCAGTCTGTTACTTGTTGTATTAGTTTTTTTGAGACACACTTCATAGATTCTTACTAAAACTCTTCTATAGCAAATCAATGTTTAATGAACAAAAACGATGTGATGAATCAAATTCCTCAGAGTTCCAACAATCAATATAAGAAATCTTCCACATGCAGTGATTGTCTAATTTCGTTCACAATTTCAAATGGTGTTCTTCAAGAAACTTTAACGGCAGGACACTTAGTGGGGAGCCACATCAATCACTGGCAAATCATTATCACTCATCTAGTGATGAGAGCTAGTCAGATGAATCATCACACTTAAAATTGTTTAAGGGCTTCCCTGGAGGCTTACGGATAAAGGATCCGACCACCAATACAGGAGATACTGGTTTGATCCCTGTCCTGGAAGATCTCATATAGGCATAGCAACTAAGCTGGGTCACCACAGCTATTGAGCCTGGGCTCTAGAGCCTGGGAACCACAGTGACTGAACCCACATGTCCTAAACCACATGAACCCACATGTGCACTGCAACAAGAAAAGCCACTGCAAGAGAAGACCACTTGCCACAACTAGAGAAAGCCTGCATGCAGCAACAAAGACCCATCACAGCCAAAAATAAATACATTAATATAATTAAATTATAAGGTAAATTATTTAAACTGAGTATAGCACATTTTAATAGCTACATAGCAATTACAAGTATCTTGAACTATCTAAAAATAAAATGAAATAAAAACTAAGGTCACTGGATTTTTTCATTTTCACTGATTATATACAAATCATTACTTTTACCATAAAGAAAGTCTGCTTGTGGATGACAGCAATGGAGCATACTTATCTTTTGATCATACCACATTATTTATAAGAAACTGCATATATTTCCACTTTTATGTATGGGTTAGGTGTGTATAGATACATTTAAGGGTTATACTATGATGCTAAATGTTACAAATGACAAGTTTCTTTAAAAACTCATATTTAAAAAAATAAAAATAGGTGGCCTAAAAAAACAATTTTATTATTTATATAACAATAGAGCTTGTGAACTTAGCCACTGTACAACTATAATACAATCTAATAGTAAAATATTTGATGGATTCATCAATCTTACTTATAGAGCCCACCACTCTGGGAATAAAAATAGAAATGGTTCCATTTCTTGCCTTAACATACTTCTAAAATGGTAAACTTTTATAAAATCTTTAGTCTGAAAAATTATTAAAACTGCACACATAGCTTGGTGTCTGCTTTTCTTTAAAATGGTAATATTGAAAAATATTGGACATGAATAAAGATTATTGGACCCTGGAGGAGGGCATGGCAACCCACTCCAGTATTCTTGTTGCAATAGTCCCATGGGCAGAGGAGCTTGGCAGTCTTCAGTCCATGGTTGGCAAAGAGTCGGACACAACTGAAGTGACTGAGCATGCAAAGATTATCGAAATGCTAGTTTGGGGCTCCCTTTTAGTCAGAGGGAACGTTCTGTAGCAGATAATGTTTAAATAGCACATATAACCTTAGTTTAAGAGCATATGCAACACTGATAAACTTTGACCTTTTGACAGGATAACCTTTCTTAACCTCTTCTCACCATGCTTCATTTTCATTGGTTTAAATAATAATAATAATAATAAGGTCAGCTTCAAAATGTTATTTATGTGGTACTATACAATGCTCTTAGTAATGAGACTGGCATCACTATATTCTATAGTAATAGTACATATATAATGTATATGTGTATAAGCATATATATGTCAGTATACCTATATTTCCAGATTATGGTGACCTTTTGTACTTTTAATCTTATTTAGGGGAACTTTATTTTATTAATAAACTTAATACAATAAATATTATTGATCATGTCTATCAGATTTTTGAAGATTACCTCTCTAATATATTATTTTTCCCTGTTCCCACACTTGTCACCATTATGTTCACATCTGTGAGATTTGTAAGTTTTTATTATTATAAGCAACAGTACTTTGATGAAATAAACATTAAAATTCAGGTGGAAAGATAATGTGTAGATAAAATCAGTATGACTATAGTATAGCCCTACTTATCTTTTCTATTACAATTTGTAAATGGTAGCATTCTATTTTCACAAAACCCTGAATCAGCCAACACAAGTATTTCTAAGAGTTTTCATATGAAACAAAAAGAGCTCTGCCTATCACAGTTCTAGGGTCTAGAAAAGGATTACTGGGATGAAGTAAAGTTAAACAGCTTGCTCCGTTGAGTATTTAAGGATGTCTATCACAGCACTGATAAGAGTTAAGTATGAGTAGAAAGAAAATCTCCCAGGTAGTTTTCAAAATAAACTAGAAGCCAAGCTCTTGAACTATAGTACTGAATGCTTTCCTAAGGGGCCTTTAGTTTTGCTCAGGGCCTAACTGTCAGAAACACTTCATTTCTGCACCTATGGTAAGTCAAATTTCATATCACTCTCTGTATAAGAGTGTGAATTATGTAAAATATAGATGGCCTTTGTGCTGAATGTGCAGTTTAAGACAGCACAATGAACATCCACATGCTTTCCTGGGTCTTCTATACCTGCATACTTGGCAGGACATCATATGTAAATATAAATGAATATTTAAATCACAGATATGAACACATTTAATTTAGTTGCTGTCATACCTGTCTCAGAGAGAAACATGTGGGAATGAAAGTATTTATTGTCTAATAAAATTAATTACTATAATATCTTCTCTTGGAAACATGCTGTTCTATTTATTAGCAATTGCTTTAAAAAATGTGTGTTAGAAAACATTTCAGCTTCCAGTTGAATTTTTATTTCTCATTGAAAATTGTAACTTTCTAATTCTGCTTCTTAGTTATTTACCATTAAAAGGATGTTTTACTTTTCCAGTTTGGGTCATACTTGGACATGCTATGATACAATAGACATTCAAACAGAGTTGGAAATATATTTTCTACTGAGGCATATCAACTTAAGAAAAAGGGGCAAATCCTAATGAATAAATAAATTGGTAGTTTAGAAGCCCAGAAAATTTAATAACAAATTTAAATAGAACTGCTCCCAATCTGAGCTGACTACATTTAAGTTTTTTAAAATATTTTATAACAAAATTTATATATAAATTAATGTAAATGTTTGAAATATTGAAATAAGATTAGAAATAAGAAAAAATCAATTTTTGACACATAACTTAGAAAAATTCTCTAAACATATCCATGGACATACTTTTAATCTTTCACCTTTTTATGGTTAGAGATGGCATACAGGAAAAGTATAAGTTTCAAATTGTCAGGTTAAAATTTGGATTTTAGTATCAATAATGTTATCTTCAAAAATTTTTGCTATGCTGTGTTGTATTCCAAAATAGCACTTATAAATGTAAATTATTAAAATAATTAATTATAAAATAATAAAATTTATAAATTTCAGTAAATAAATTGAATGTAAATACACATATTTTTACCTCTTCTCAACTTTCACTTAGGAGACTGAAAAGAACCATAAACAAGAGGGATGATATTGCTTATATGTGGAATCTAAAAAAAAAGATACAAATAAATAAACTTCTATGCAAAATAACACTAGGCCCACAGGCATAGAAAGCAAAGTTAGGGTTACCAAAGGGAAGAGCTAGAAGGGATAAATTATGAGTTTGGAATTAGCTAGTACAGTATACTATATACAAGATAGATAACAATCAAGGACCTACTGTGTAGCACAGGGAACTTTATCCAGTATTTTGTAATAATATATAAGGAAAAAGAATCTGAAAAAAAAAAAAGAATATATATATAAAATAACAGAATCACTTTGCTGTACATCTGAAACTACCACAACATTATAAATGAACTATCCTAAAAAACCATACTTCTTCTGGCCCACTGGAACTGTATAAGGGAAAAGATTAATTGTCCCTACCTAATTTTTGTGGAGCCTCGCTTGATAAAATACATTTGAGCTTTTATATTCCTTTGAGACTTGACTGAGGATACTCTCAAAATAGGTATTTTCAAAGCTTCAACTCTTTCCTTTATGAGTAAAATGAAACATTGTAAAGAACCCTGAACTGTAGAGTAAAACAGCAAGGTGATATGCCAAAAGTGGAAATGGAGAGTTGATATGAGAGAGCTATGTAAGATGGCATGATCATCCTGAAAGACTGTGGTTCTTAAGCTCTCTGCGCTGTGCTGGGATTCAGGAACTCAGGAGGAGAGGATTTCGATCAGGGGCCAGAGACAAGGATAGACTCCTCAGAGCTTTTTGTGTAGCAAAATTTTATTAAAGTATAAGAGAGATAGGGAAAGCTTCTGACAAAGACATTCCCCCGGTCATAAAACAATTGATGTGAGTACTGGTTTGTTGAGCCATTGTCAGCCTAAGGTTTGAGGGGGGAAAAAAAAGAAAGAAAGAAAAAGTTGGTCTTAAGTGGAATGGATTTGAAGAAAGGCAGATTCCAAAGCGTATACATAGCTTTATTAACATAGCTTAAGAAAAACATTTCCATAAGAAATGAATTGGTTAGCTCAATGTTTGAAAAAAATTAAGTTCAGGTGGAATCAGGTGTCATCATCAGAGAAGGGAAAAAAGTCTGCCACTTACAGTTTATTTCCTCCTGCCCTTTGGGGACCTCTGGACTCCCTGCTGAAGCTGTTAACACTGAATCCCATCCTTCACTGACTCTCTGTTTGAGTTACACAGTGACCTAGCTTTGCCATCTGCCTTTGTGGTAGCTACCAGTACAGTACCCAGAGTGTCTATCAACACCCTCTTGACCATGTGAGTTGCTTGGGCAATAAAACTAACAGTTGTGACATAAACAGAGGTTTTAAATGTGCGTATGTTATTTGACTTAGTCATTTGAGCTTCTACTACTTGCCATGAAAAGAACATGCCCTGAGGAACTGCTTGTCCCCAGAATGAAGAAGATAAATCAAGTACCTAGAGTCTAGTGTCACCCAGCAAAGACCAAATGAGCCTGGTTGAGATCAAACTGCAGCCAACCTAAAGATCTATTAAGCCAGGAAAGTGAATAAATATCATTGCAAGCCGTTGGCTTTGGGATTGCTTGTTACACAATACTGCCACAGCAGGAGCTGAGTAATACAGTTTGCAAGGCTTGTCTGTGCTTGAATTCTAACTACACTGATTTTGAATTGAGTGGTATTAGTTAAGTTGCTGACATTGTACATTAGGGTTCTCTTTTAAGAGAGGAAAGTGTAAAGAAACTTAAGAGGATTGCTGTGAGAATGACATGAGTTGAAGCATGTATGTTTCAAATAATACCTGAATATAAATGCTCATTCAGTTCAGTTCAGTTCAGTCGCTCAGTCGTGTCTGACTCTTTGCGACCCCATGAATCGCAGCATGCCAGGTCTCCCTGTCCATCACCAACTCCCAGAGCTTACTTAAACTCATGCCCATTGAGTTGGTGATGCCATCCAGCCATCTCATCCTCTGTCGTCCTCTTCTCCTCCTGCCCCCAATCCCTCCCAGCATTAGGGTCTTTCCGACAAGTCAGCTCTTTACATGAGGTGGCCAAAGTATTGGAGTTTCAGCTTCAGCATCAGTCCTTCCAATGAACACCCAGGACTGATCTCCTTCAGGATGGACTGGTTGGACCTCCTTGCAGTCCATTACATGTAAATAAATCACAATTCTTAATAAAGTTTAAAATTTCATATAATTTCACCTAGAATGGTGACCCTTATGGAAAAAGAACACATATATTTATCTTTAGTGTCTAAACATGAATACAAATGCTGGGACTTCCCTGGCAGTCCAGTGATTAAGACTTTGCCTTCCATTGTAGGGGATGTGGGTATGATTCCCAGCTGGGGAGCTGAGATTCCACAAGCCTCATGACCAAAAACAACAGCAAAACAAACAAAACAGGAAGCAATATTGTAACAAATTCAATAACGATTTTAAAAACTGTCCACATGAAAAAATACCAACATCTTTCAGATTATAAATATGTGTATGTCAGTGTGTGTGTATGTCTGTGTGTGTATCTCTAAACCTCAGATGTAACTGCTATGTAATTGAATTACCTGTAATGGCTCAAGGTTTTAATATTTTATGACATTATAATATTCCAGACCACATAAAGTTGAAAGGCCATAATTATTTGGGTAGAGTAAATTTTTGAAAATTCTGAATTGAAAATAGCCAAATCTATATTATTTTCCTATTACTGCTGTAATAAATTACTACAAACTTGGTGTCTTAAATTATACAAATTTATTATTCTATTTTATTAGTATTACTTTATAGTCAGAAGATCAGAAGTCCAAAATGGGTCTGACTGGACTAAAGTCAAGGTGCCCTCAGGGTTGCATTCCTTCCAGGAGCTCTCCACCAGTTTCTTGTTATATCATTTTTTGTGTGTGTGATATTGGCTTTTTAAATTTTATTTTTAAAAAATATTTATTGGAGTATATTCATTTACAGTGCTGGGTTAGTTTCAGGTGTATAGCAAAGTGAATCCATTATACATATATATATATATATATATATATATCTCAACTCTTTTTAGATTCTTTTTCCATATAGGTCATTCTATCTTTGAGAGGTGGTCTGCATTCCCAAGCCACCATTCCCAGCTACATCTCTATTGCTCTGATTCCCTCACCCACTTTAAGGTCTCCTGTGATGACACTGAATGCACCTCGATAATGCAGAATACCTTCTATTTTAAGGTCAGTTGATTAGCAAACTTAATTCCATCTGTACCTATTCACTTCTGCTATGTGATCTAATATTCACAGGTTCTGGAGGTTAGATGTAGGTATCTTTGAGGTGGGGGGACATTATTCTGCCTAAAAAAATCTACTGTTTAATTTCTAAGTATGAATGTTTTCATTTCTACCTATTATACTGCAAAGTAAACTCATGGCCAAAATAAATGTTCATCTTGGAACAAGGTAATATTTCTCTATACTGCTATGTATTTAAATCATCACATATGCTAGTTTCCATTTGGGTGTCTGAGCATATTTGTCTGAAAGAGAATGTTCCAGGATGCAAATCTGCACATTTTACTTCTACTAATAGCATCTTTCAGAAAATAACATTATATATTTATGTATTCTATATACAAATGTATTTTTTTCCCATTTAGAAAACAAAATCTGTGTTTTTAAATTGGCTGCCTTGGGATTAAAAATCAGTGCACATCTATTCTTTAACATAACTGTTCTGCTATACAAGCTTCTTTTCAATGTATTATTTTTTACCTTCTTATTCTACTACTAGCCATGTTACAAGGCTATAATAATAATAAAAAAAAAAAACCCTTTTTTATAAACTAAGCAAAATTCCATCAGGTAATTTCTGTTCAGTTATGGCATTTAGAATAACCTATATTAGCTTCAGTTGAAATGTGAAATATATCAGAAACATACTTTTTATTCTTTTATTTTCTTATTATTAGATGTTGGTGTTTTCATATTGCTCTTGCTTTTCTCCTTGAACTCTAGGTAAAACTTATTTACAGAGCAAGAAGTGAAATATTTTATCATTTGTTTTTAAAGCATAGTTAAATATGAAGTAAGATACAATTATTTTTACATAGATGCTATTTACAGTTTATCAGTTTACAAAAAGGGGTTTCCCTGATGACTCAGTGATAAAGAATCTGCCTGCCAATGCAGGAGACACAAGTTCTATCCCTGGGTCAGGACAATCCCCTGGAAAAAGAAATGGCAACCCACTCCAATATTCTTGCCTGGGAAGTCCTTGGGATTGGCGAACTACAATCCATGGGGTCTCAAAAGAGTAAGATACAATTTAGGAAGAAAACAACAACAATATGCAAAGAATCAAGGGGGAAAAATCAAGACATAATTTTCTTTTGATCTTTTACTCTTCTTTTTAGGACTATTTTAAGGAGAAAATAAAGTTGCTGAAACTTGGAGGGATCAATTACTCTGACAATCACTATTAGGCTTTTGAGTGCTGGGCATCACTTAAGAGGGAAATTTTGTTGTTCAAAATCCTCCTTTCTTATCCTGATTTAGATATTATGCAATATGTCACAAGACTATTAGTTTTAATATGACAGTTACAGTGTCATTTACTGCTGATATGCTGAGTGCATAGTTGACTAAAAATTGTTCATTGGCGTGACCATTGCAAACAATGCTGGGATAAATTCTTTTTTTTTTTTTTTTTTAATTTTTTTTTATTAGTTGGAGGCTAATTACTTCACAACATTTCAGTGGGTTTTGTCATACATTGATATGAATCAGCCATAGAGTTACACGTATTCCCCATCCCGATCCCCCCTCCCACCTCCCTCTCCACCCGATTCCTCTGGGTCTTCCCAGTGCACCAGGCCCGAGCACTTGTCTCATGCATCCCACCTGGGCTGGTGATCTATTTCACCATAGATAATATACATGCTGTTCTTTCAAAACATCCCACCCTCACCTTCTCCCACAGAGTTCAAAAGTCTGTTCTGTACTTCTGTGTCTCTTTTTCTGTTTTGCATATAGGGTTATCGTTACCATCTTTCTAAATTCCATATATATGTGTTGGTATGCTGTAATGTTCTTTATCTTTCTGGCTTACTTCACTCTGTATAATGGGCTCCAGTTTCATCCATCTCATTAGGACTGGTTCAAATGAATTCTTTTTAATGGCTGAGTAATATTCCATGGTGTATATGTACCACAGCTTCCTTATCCATTCATCTGCTGATGGGCATCTAGGTTGCTTCCATGTCCTGGCTATTATAAACAGTGCTGGATGAACATTGGGGTGCATGTGTCTCTTTCAGATCTGGTTTCCTTGGTGTGTATGCCCAGAAGTGGTATTGCTGGGTCATATGTTGTTGTTGTTAGAGGGACTTTGCTAAAGAAAATTTACAGTGTCAGCCATGTCACCTCTGAGATAAAAGACAAAGATAGGTATCTGTGGATTCCAAAAGCCACAAAACATGAGCTCTAACAGCCTGGACCACTGCAAGTTGCAAAAAAAATACATGATATAAAAGAACGCTAAAATGACTAAAGGTAGAACAGACTTCTTCTGATGTGAACAGGTTCTAGTGCCTAGGCTGGCAAAATTGGGACTATTATTGCAGATTTCTCTCCTTAAGGTCACTCCACTTACTTCTTTTTAGAGGGAAAGAATAAATTTTAAGGAAGATGGCTAACAGACAAAATTCAACTATAAAATCATTGGTCTTCAGGTTTCAAAATGACAGACCCATTTTTAAAAATATCATAGTTCCTCAAATTGTTCTTAAAAATAAAATGCTATAATCATTTAAGCAACTTTGAATTTATCATTACCTTGTTTATTCATTTGTTTCTCTATGATTTTAAGATCCTCTAAGGGAGAGTTTTTTTCCTTTGTTCTCAGCTAGTTCAGATCTAGCCTATTTTCACTGTTCTAAACTCTATAGGGCTTACATTTACGGCTTTAATTTTCAGTGTCATGTTCTCTTCAAATGCCAATAAAAACTAGCTTTAAAAACGCAAAAGCAGGAAATGGTTCGCTATGTTACTTTAATTGGTCTATCTGAAACAGAAATAAAGGAGTTAGCGATAATTGCTCATTTTTGGACCATGAAAATAATAAGAAAGAGAAATAGTTCTAAAGGCAAGTTGTTCATGCTATCTCCCAATAAAATTGAAAAGATATTTTAATTCTAAATGTATCTGAGGGAAATTTAAACTTTGAAAAAAATGGCTAACAACCAATCGTATTTATTTTAATGAGAAGAGTTTAGAAGAACAGAATGCAAATATAGTATATATGAAAATTAATAGTCACAACACAAACTATGTTGCTTTTACTCTCTTGGGAAACCTGAAGTTAATTATGGCCAAAATAACTCTCCAAACACATTATCTTGAGAATCAGAAAATACAATTCTTGCCATTGATTTTTTTTGTTTTAGTTGAAAATGTTTTGTTAATAGATATCATTTGAAAATAGTAATGATAATAACAGTAAGTGAACGGCCCCAGAGCACACACATATATATTTCTGAAAACTTTAAATGTGCACAATCATTACAGTATCACATGTACAGTTGGAGGAAGGATGTATTTTAACAAAAGGTAATGAAGTGCCTTGCCAAGAAACTATCCTTCAAATAATACCTTCCATGCCTGCCACCTTGTATTTTTTTTAAATATGTAAAGGCTAAAGTTTAAGATTTTGCATGATTTATATAATAACATTCAGACACTCTTTCCACCATTTACTTATTTCAAGGCCAGAACCACTCATTTTATCCTGGATTCACAATGCATGGGCTTGTGTAAAGCAAAGGTAAATCTAAAATCTAAATAGAATTCATTTCACTTGGTTCAAATATATGTCTCTTATTACTGAGTTAATTCTTTAATATTTTTTTAAAAAAATAAAAAGAATGAAAGCAGACCAATTGGCACATCTTAGATAAAGCTATATCTGAAGGATTTTTGTGTATTGTTTCCCTAAATATCCAGTTTCATTAGGGAAAGAAGTATGTTGATTCTCCTGACGCACTTGCTTGACTAAGGATATAATTTATATGTCAAAATTTCCTACTTGGATTGGCAGGTGGATTCGTTACCACAGCACCACCTGGGAGGGAATATATGTATACCTATGGCTCATTCACATTGATACTTGGCAGAAAACAACAAAATTCTGTAAAGCAATTATCCTTCAATTAAAAAATAAATTTAAAAAATTCCTACTTGCTAGTTTCCTCACGATGCAGTTGTTTACAATGGCCTCGATTCTTCTGACCCAAAACACCTTTCCAAAATGACAGTCTTTCCCTCCCAGTATTATACAAATAGTATGTTACAAAAGCAGAAATCCCTCTCTGCAGGAAATTTGAAACTATATGACCAAATCACATACTGATGTGAAAATGGATTCAAAACTGTTTATTCTTCCTTCTGCACATACAGCTAGATTACACTCTTGCTAGCATTGGTCATACATTCTGATTAAGCAACAGAATATGAGTGGGAGTATTGTGTCCTATTTCTAAGATTGACCCATGAAACTTTCTGTACACTATCTTCCATTTTCCCTTTTCTTTGAATGTGACCCAATATGCATGAAAGCCTAAAGGTTGAAAAACACAGAGCTTCAAGATAAAAGAAACCCTGATTTGCAAATTATTACTAGGAAGAAAGACACAAGCTAGTCAGGGACACAGTTTTGGAGTTTATTTGACTGATAAACCTCACTAGTGTTTTTGAGTCTTTGTACATTTATTAGTGCAGTTAACATTACACAGGGCTTCCCAGGTGGCTCAGTGGTAAAGAATCCACCTACCAATGCAGGAGATGTGAGTTCAATCCCTTGGTTGGGAAGATCCCCTGGAGAAAGAAATGGCAACCCACTACAGTATTCTTGCCTGGGAAATCTCACAGACAGAGGATCCTGACAGGCTACAGTCCAAGGGGTCACAAAAGAGTCAGACATGACTTAGTGACTAAACATCAAAACAGTAACACCACATGAAGTTAAAGCAAAAGCTTATACCAAAATTTAACTGGAAATGGCTTGCTGACTTTACAGGCACCTAAAGTGTATGTCATTGGCTTCATGCTTGGATGACAGATGGTAAGAAAAGAGATATTGCAAGTTGTAAAGCTGAAGATCTTTGTTCTATAATGGCAGAATGTTCAGTAAAAGTATTGGCCATAAAAATGTTGACAATTTTCAAAATAGACTGTGTGTCTACTGAGCCTGAGTTGAGGGAAATGGAGTTAAAATGAACTGTGTACTGACTATGATCGAAAACTTTAGCAAAGTATTATATGATATGAGATAAGCAAGAATTGGCCGGTTTTCAAATATGGATGTGAGTTGAAGATATAAAGAAAGTTATGAAGTTGGAAAAGCCACCAACCACTTCTGGATCCAAGTCAAAAGAGGAGATTGGAAAAAGTTTGGAAATAAAAACCCAAAAAGACTCTTTATATGAATAAACATATTAGCACTGAGAAAAAGACTACTCAAGTTAATATTGACTTACGTGAATCTTTTCCTTCAGTTTATCCCAAATTAGCCAAAATTAAGGGAAAGAGGAAAATAAGATTGACAAATCAAATAAACAAAGCGGACCTGAGAATTATGTGCCCAGAGAACTTTGTGTAATTTTACATGCACATTTGAAACGTCTGCAAACGAACAGATCAGAAATCTACATTTTAAAAGAATTGTTATAGTAAAGGAAAAACTAAACCAGCAAAGAATGCTTTGAAATTTTTACTTCAAATCAATCTTTGGTGCTAAGAGTTGCACAAATAGGAAGAAATCTGTAAAAACCATACTCTACCAAATAAGTAATTACTCTAAATTACACCCACTTCATATAGAGCTCTGGAGAATAACAAAGAAGGAAAAATCTGTCAGAAAGAAGAAAAGAAACAGCAAAAAATAATGAAGAACAATATATTAGGAGAATTAGTTTCTGATGTTTTTAGTTGCTAAGTCATGTCTGACGCTTTTGCAACCCCGTGGCCTGTAGCCCACCAGCCTCCTCTGTCCGTGTGATTCTCCAGGCAAGAATACTGGAGTGGCTATTTCTTCCTCCAGGAGATTTCCTGACCCAGGGATAAAATCTGCATCTTAGCATTGGCAGGCAGGTTCTTCACCATTGATCCACCTGATTTCATTAAGGCAATTCCCCAACAGTGAAAGCAGAAGTTTCTACAACACTTGCATTGCAGGATTTTACTATTGCTCTAGAAAAGTGATTTCAGTATGTCTATCATTCTTCTTTGTTCCAGATGAGAATTTTTACTATGGTCATACAGCTCCCACTTCTCAGGCATGTAAACTGAGACATGTAAAAATCATGTAAGATGTGTTTTGGTTTATAGGTTGTCAGATAGTCAGGAATTCACTGAGAACAAAGAGATGTCCTACAGATCTCGAGTTTTGGATTGGGTGCAATAATTAGGTATTTTTGTTTATCTTCGTTGAAAAGGGATTAATTTCTGTCCCATATTTGGGAATAAGAGAAGTTGTATTTTGTGACCAGATGGGTTGATTTTCAGAGACAGGCTATGTATTTACTAGACCCATTTCCTCTTCGTTTAGATAGCCAGTTACAGAATATATGCTGACTTCCTTTATACTCAGATCTGATTAAATTATGGTCAATATCATAGAAACAAAATCAATGTGAATTGGCCCTTAAAAACCTCCCATGTGCATATTCCATAATTTTTATCTTGTTAGTTTTTTGGGTTTTTTTTTCCAGAAAATATGGCAACTTTGAATATCATACATTAAAAATGATGGGTCTAAAGTTTGGAACTGCCTTTTTGCTTAGAGTGTCATCTTAAAAAACACCCATTTTAGATTTTATATGATTAAAAATATTGATAAATAATAATATAAATAAAACACATAGCTAAAATAAAATAACAAAATTAATAAAATATACTTCTCTGTATTTCTTATGTGTTTTGTATTCTTAGATATGCTTATTTAATAATGTTTCAGCTTTATCTTAATTGGTTTACATATGTCACTGCCAGACACATGAACTTTAAAGTTATATAATTTTTAGTTATGTCAAAACTACTTCTTACGGTATATTTGTAGGTTTAATCCAGTTTGCTATTCCACAGATATTTTCAAATTAATCCACTCAATTACACAAGTGTTTCTGAGCTGCTCTTTATGTGTGATTCTGTGCTAGCATTGGAGAACAAAGAAATAAGGCCAAAATCTTGTCTTCAAAAAGCTTAGAGCCTAATGTAATTCAGATAAATTAAATAATAATAATAATAATGAGAGAATGTGAAAGATGCTACTTGAGAAGAAAGTATAGCTGCCCCTCAGTATTCATGAAAGATTGGTTCAAGGAACACTACCCTCCCCTGTAGACACCAAGATCTATGATTCTCAAGTTCCTTATATGAAATGGCATACTAGAGCTGGCCCGCTGTATTCCCATGTTCTGCAGCCCCGGATTCAACTACAGTGGGTGGACCCAACCCACCATGGAGGGCTGGTCATATAAGCTCTAGTGAGGTACATAAGAAAGACACCTGTATAAATGGTAGATTGCAGGAGGACTTCAGGGATAAATGACTGAATGAAGGCATTGAGGATGAGTAGGAACTATTCAGGCAAGGTTAGCTAGGAATAGGAAAGAGTTAGTGATATAAAAAAAACTGTAAATGTATGAAGTATCAATAGGACAAGTGAGGTGCATGATTGATGGATAAATATGCTTAGTCTGGAAAGTAATTAATCAAGGTCTTCAGGTTTCTATCACGGTATTACTCAGAGAAAATAGGAAATTGAATTGGCTTGGGGTACAGACAACAAGATTTGAATGTACTATGTGTAATTATGTGTTAACATTGGAAATTTTAAGTAAAATTATTTTATAGCTGCTCTGGAACTCAGAAATTGATCTTGACTGAAAATAACTATGCACAATAAAAGAATACAACAAGCACATAGAAAACATTGCCTAAAACTTGTATAGAAGGAGTGACCAATAGGTCAGAGTAGGAAGACCCTGAGCTCACCTCATCCAATGGACACACAAAATTGCAACTATTTAGAGAGGAACTGTTAACAAAAAAGAGCTGAAGACTAGCATAAATGACCTTCTATTCTTAAGTATATAAAGAAGGGACCACAACAAGAGAAGCAGGATGGGAAGAGATGTGGTAAAGACCCATACCTGCATATGGATGATGCACAAACATGAGGATAATCATAAATGCAGTTTCTTTCCAAAGAAGAGAGGGAAGGATTCTAGCTCCACACTAAGCTTTGAAACCTAGGATTCCAGAGCCAGGAAGATGAGCTCCCAGAATAGTTTATTCTGAAGGCTAGTGAGTCTTACTATCAGGAGAAACTAATGGCTATAGGAGACAGAGACTCCACACATAAAATAAGCTAACAAAGTCCCACATGATCTGGGACACAGGGTAGAAGGGGTAATTTAAAGGAGCCTGGTTCAGACATACCTGATAATCCTGGAGGAATGCCAAAAGAGGCAGGGAGAATATTGAGCTCAGCCTGGGGACACAGATGCTGGCCTCTGCACAAAGCAGGGCCTGGAAAGTAACTGAAGTGGGGACCAGCTGTGCCTACCAGACCACACAGAGTAGTCACCTCACTACCACAGAAAGGCCCATGAAGCCCATATGGGGACATCTCTAGACCATACAGCTCTGGTCCCAGAGAGGAATGCACTACTGGGTCACACAGGGAACCTCATGAAAAAGGCCACTTCTTCAATATCAGTAGAGTAACAACTTAACAAATACATAGAAGAAAAACAAAACAAAACAAAACAACAACAACTATAACAGTGAATTAAGCAAATTGAAATGACAGAGGGAAAAAGTTACTAATGAAAGAATATGAATAAATATCAAAATTCTCACACCTTTAAGAAAATTTTAGGATACACAACTGATTTTCCAACCTGGGGATCTGGCAAAGGGACTGAGAACCCCTAGGAAATTTGACTTTGGAGACCAAGTAGTATTTGATTACAGGATTTCCACAGGACTGGGGAAATAGAATCTTGGAGGGCACAGACAAAACCTCATGTGCACCAGGACCCATGAGAAAGAAGCAGTTTCACCACAAGGGACTGAGCCAGACTTGCCTGTGACTGTCCAGGAGTCTCCAACAGAGGTCAACACTCCAACAGGTCAACAGTGGCCTGCTGCAGGGTGAGGGGCATTGAATAAAACAGTGTGATATGAGTCCTTTTGAAGGAGGTTGCCATTAGCATCATTATGCCAACATCCTTTAGCCTCATGCCAACAATGGGGAGGGAACACAGACCCACTCATCAGGAGAAAATTGGATTAAAGATTTGCTGAGCATGGCCCTGCTCATCAGAACAAGACACAGATTCCTCCAGAGTCAGTCTCTCTCCTCAGGAAGCTTCCAAAAATCTCTTATATTTATCCATCAGAGAGCAGACAGAATGAAAACCACAATCACAGAAAACTAGCCAAACTGATCACATGGATCTCAGCCTTGTCTAACTCAATGAAAATATGAGCTGTGCCACAGAAGGCCACCCAAGACAGATGGGTCATGGTAGAGATTTCTGATAACACATGGTCCACTGGAAAAGAGAATGGCACCACTTCACTATTCTTGCCTTGAGAACCTCATGAACAGTATGAAAAGGCAAAAAGATATAACTCTGAAAGATGAACTCGCCAGGTCAGTAGGTGCCCAATATGCTACTGGAGAAGAGTGGAGAAATAACTCCAGAAAGAATGAAGAGATGGAGCCAAAGCAAAAATAATGCTCAGTTGTGGATGTAACTGGTGATGGGTTTAAAGTCTGATCCTGTAAAGAATAATAAAGCATAGAAACCTGAAATGTTAGGTCTATGAATCAAGGCAAGTTGGAAGTGGTCAAACAGGAGATGGCAAGAGTGAACATTGACATTTTAGGAATCAGTGAACTAAAATGGACTGTAATGAGTGAATTTAATTCAGAGGATCATTATATCTACTACTGTGGGCAAAAATCCTTTAGAAAAAATGGAGTAGCCCTCACAGTCAATAAAAGAGTCTGAAATGCAGTGCTTTGGTGAAATCTCAAGAATGAGAGAATGATCTCTGTTCATTTCCAAAGCAAACCATTCAAATTCAGAGTAATCCAAGTCTATGCCCCAACCACTATGGTTGAGGAAGCTGAAGTTGAAAGGTTCTATGATGATCTAAAACAGCTTTTAAAACTAACATCTAAAAAAAAAAAAAAAAAATGTCCTTTTCATCATAGGGGACTACAATGAAAAAGCAGGAAATCAAAAGATACCTGCAGTAACAGGCGAACTTCGCCTTTGAGTACACAATGAAGCAGGGCAAAGCCTAACAGTTTTGCCAAGAGGACGCACTAGTCATAGCAAACACCCTCTTCCAACAATCCAAGAGCTGACTCTACACATGGACATCAACAAATGGTCAATACTGAAATCAGACTGATTATATTTGTAGCAAAGATGCAGACGCTCTATAGAGTCAGGAAAAAAAAAAAGCAAGATTGGGAGCTGACTGTGGCTCAGATCATGAACTTGTTTTTGCAAAATTCAGACTTCATTTGAAGAAAGTAGGAAAAAGCACTAGATCATTCAGGTATGACTTAAATCAAACCACTTATGATTATACAATGGAAGTAACAGATTCAAGGGATTGGATTTGATAGAGTGGCTTAAGAACTATGGATGGAAGTTTGTGACATTGTACAAGAGGCGGTGATCAAGACCATCCCCAAGAAAAAAAAAAAAAAAGGAAAAAAGGCAAAAAAAGGCAAAATTATTGTCTGAGGAGGCCTTACAGAGAGTTGAGAAAAGAAGAGAAGCTAAAGGCAAAGAAGGGAAAGGAAAGATTCACCCATCTGAATGCAGAGTTCCAAAGAATAGCAAGTAGAGATGAGAAAGACTTCCTCAGTGATCAGTGCAAAAAAATAGAGGAAAACAATAGAATGGGAAAGACTAGAATTCTTTTCAGTAAAATTAGAGATACCAGGGGAACAGTTCATGCAAACATGGGCACAATAAAAGACAGAAACAGTTTGGATCTAATAGAAGCAGGAGATACTAAGAAGAGGTGGCAAGAATACACAAATGAACTATACAAAAAAGATCTTCATGACCCAGATAACCATGGTGGTGTTATCACTAATGTAGAGCCAGATATCTTGGAATGGGTAGTCAAGTGGACCTTATGAAGCATCACTACAAACAAAGCTAGTAGTGGTGATGGAACTCCAGTTGAGCTATTTCAAATCCTAAAAGATAATGCTGTGAAAGTGCTGTATTCAATAAGTCAGCAAATTCGGAAAACTCAGCAGTGGCCACAGGACTGTAAAAGGTCAGTTTTTATCTTAACCTCAAAAAGAGATAATGCCAAAGAATGTTCAAACTACCACACAACTGCACTAATCTCACACAAAAGCAAAATAACGCTTGAAATTCTCCAAGTGAGGTTTCAAAAGTATGTGAACCAAGAACTTCCAGATATTCAGGCTGGATTTAGAAAGGGCAGAGAAATCCAACATAGTTTTGGAAGTTTTAGCCACAGCAATCAGAGAAGAAAAAAAAAAAAATGAAATCCAGATTGGGAAATATGTAAAACTCTCACTTTTTGCAGATGACATGGTCCTCTACATAGAAAATCCTAAAGACACCACCAGAAATTACTAGAGCTAATCAATGAATATAGTAAAGTTGCAGGATATAAAATTAACACACAAAATCCCTTGGATTCCTATACACTAACAATAAAAACCAAAAAGAGAAATTAAGGAAACAATTTCATTCACCACTGCAGCAAAAACAATAAAGTACTTAGGAATAAATCTAGCTAAAGAAACAAAAGACCTATACATAGAAAACTATAAAACACTGATGAAAGAAATCAAAGATGACAGAAATAGATGGAGAAATATACCATGTTCATGGATCAGAAGAATCAGTACAGTGAAAATGAGTATATTACCCAAAGCAAACTATAAAACCAATGCAATGCCTATCAAGCTACCAACAGTATTTTTCACAGAACTAGACCAAAGAATTTCACAATTTGTATGGAAATACAAAAATCCTCGAATAGCCAAAGCAATCTTGAGAAAGAAGAATGGACCTGGAGGAATCAACCTGCCTGACTTCAGTCTCTACTACAAAGCCATCATCATCAAGACAGTGTGGTACTGGCACAAAGACAGAAATATAGATCAATGGAACAAAATAAAAAGCCCAGAGATAAATCCATGCACTTATGGACCCCTTATCTTTGGCAAAGGAGGCAAGAATATACAATGGAGAAAAGACAATCTTTTTAACAAGTGGTGCTGGGAAAACTGACCAACCACTTGTAAAAGAATGAAACTAGAACACTTTCTAACACCATACACAAGAATAAACTCAAAATGGATTAAAGATCTAAATGTAAGACCAGAAACTATAAAACTCCTAGAGGAAAACATAGGCAAAACACTCTCTGACATAAATCACAGCAGGATCCTCTATGACCTATCTCCCAGAGTAATGGAAATAAAAGCAAAAATAAATTGGACTTAAGTAAACTTAGAAACTTTTGCACAACAAAGGAAACTATAAGCAAGGTGAAAAGACAGCCTTCAGAGTGGAAGAAAATAGCAAATGAAGCAATTGACAAAGAATTAATCACAAAAATATACAAGCAGCTCATGCAGGTCAATACCAGAAAAGTACATGACCCAATCAAAAAATGGGCCAAAGAACTAGAACTAAACAGACGTTTCTTCACAGAAGACATACAGATGGCTAACAAACACATGAAAAGATGCTCAACATCATTGATTATCAGAGAAATGCAAATGAAAACCACTATAAGGTACCATCTCACACTGGTCAGAATGGATACTATCAAAAAGTCTACAAACAATAAATTCTTGAGAGGGTGTGGAGAAAAGGGAACCCGCTTACACTGTTGGTGGGAATGCAAACTGGTACAGACTCTATGGAGAGCAGTGTGGAGATTCCTTAAAAAACTGAGAATAGAACTGCCATACGACCCAGCAATCCCACTGCTCAGCATACACACCAAGCAAACCAGAATTGAAAGAGACGTGTGTACCCCAATGTTCATTGCATCACTGTTTACAATAGCAAGGACATGGAAGCAACCTAGATGTCCATTGGCAGACAAATAGATAAGAAAGTTTTGGTACATAGACACAATGGACTATCACTCAGCTGTTAAAAAGAAAGCATTTGAATCAGTTCTAATGAAGTGGTTGAAACTGGAGCCTATCATACAGACTGAATTAAATCAGAAAGAAAAACACCAATACACTATATTAACACTTATATGTGGAATTTAGAAAGATGGTAACAATGAACGTATATGTGAGACAGCAAAAGAGACACAGATATAGAGAACAGGCTTTTGGGCTCTGTGGGAGAAGGTGAGGGTGGGATGATCTGAAACAATAGCATCAAAATATGTTTATTCAGTTCAGTTCAGTTCAGTCGCTCAGTCATGTCTGACTCTTTGCGACCCCATGAATTGCAGCATGCCAGGCCTCCCTGTCCATCACAAACTCCCGGAGTCCATCAAATCGGTGATGCCATCCAGCCATCTCATTCTCTGTCGTCCCCTTCTCCTGCCCCCAATCCCTCCCAGAATCAGGGTCTTCTCCAATGAGTCAACTCTTCGCATGAGGTGGCCAAAGTATTGGAATTTCAGCTTCAGCATCAGTCCTTCCAATGAACACCCAGGACTGATCTCCTTCAGGATGGACTTGTTGGATCTCCCTGCAGTCCAAGGGACTCTCAAGAGTCTTCTCCAACACCACAGTTCAAAAGCATCAATTTTTTGGCACTCAGCTTTCTTCACAGTCCAACTCTCACATCCATACATGATCACTGGAAAAACCATAGCCTTGACCAAATGGACCTTTGTTGGCAAAGTAATGTCTGCTTTTTGATATGCTATCTAGGTTGGTCATAACTTTCCTTCCAAGGAGTAAAGCATGTTTTAATTTCATGGCTGCAATCACCATCTGCAGTGATTTTGGAGCCCAAAAAAATAAAGTCTGACACTGTTTTCACTGTCTCCCCATCTATTTCCCATGAGGTGATGGGACTAGATGCAATGATCTTAGTTTTCTGAATGTTGAGCTTTAAGCCAACTTTTTCACTCTCTTCTTTCACTTTCATCAAGAGACTTTTTAGTTCCTCTTCTCTTTCTGCCATAAGGGTGGTGTCATCTGCATATCTGAGGTTATTGATATTTCTCCTGGCAATCTTGATTCCAGATTGTGCTTCTTCCAGCCCAGCATTTCTCATGATGTACTCCACATATAAGTTAAATAAGCAAGGTGACAATATACAGCCTTGGAGTATTCTTTTTCCTATTTAGAACCAGTTTGTTGTTCCATGTCCAGTTCTAACTGTTGCTTCCTGACCTTCATACAGGTTTCTCAAGAGGCAGGTCAGGTGGTCTGGTATTCCCATCGCCTTCAGAATTTTCTACAGTTTATTGTGAATATGTTTATTACCATATGTGAAATAGATTTCCAGTCCAGGTTTGATGCATGAGACAGGGCGCTCAGGGCTGATGCACTAGGATGACCCTGAGGGATGGGATGAGGAGGGAGGTAGGAGGGGGGTTCAGGATGGGGGACACGTGTACATCTGTGGTTGATTCACATTGATGTATGGTGAAAGCCACTACAATATTGTAAAATAATTAGCCTCAATTAAAATAAATAAATTAATTTAAAAAAAAAGAAGAAAAAGCAGAGGAACCAGAGATCAGATTTTCAACATCTGTTGGATTACAGAAAAAGCAAGAGAGTTCTAGAAAAGCATATACTTCTGTTTTATTTACTATGCCAAAGCCTTTGTCTCTGTGGGTCACAACAAACTGGAAAATTCATCAAGAGATGGGAATACCAGACCACCATACCTGTCTCCTGAGAAATCTGTATGCAGGTCAAGAAGCAACCACTAGAATCAGATATGGAACAATGGACTGGTTCCAAATTGGGAAGGGAATACTTCAAGGCTGTATATTGTCACCTTGCTTATTTAACTTATATGCAGAGCTCATCATGCTAAATGTCAGGCTGGATGAAGCACAAGCTGGAATCAAGAGTGCTGGGAGAAATATCAGTAACCTCAGATATTCAGACAACACCACCCTTATGGCAGAAAGCAAAGAAGAACTAAAGAGCCTCTTGATGAAGGTGAAAGAGGAGAATGAAAAGGTTGGCTTAAAAAATCAACATTCAAAAAACTAAGATCATGGCGTTGGGTCCCATCAATTCATGACAAATAAGTGGGGAAACAATGGTAATAGTGAGAGACTTTATTCCTTGGACTTCAAAATCTCTGTAGATTGTAACTACAGCCGTGAAAATAAAAGACACTTGCTCTAATAAAAAAAGCTATGACCAACCTAGATGGCATATTAAAAACAGACACATTACTTTGCCGTTAAAAGTCCAGCTAGTCAAAGCTATGGTTTCTCCGGAAGTCAAGTATGGATGTAAGAGTTACCATAAAGAAAGCTGACTGCCAAAGAATTGATCCTTTTGAACTGTGGTGTTGGACTGCAAAAAGATCAAACCAGTCAATCGTAAAAGAAATAAGTCCTAAATACTCATTGGAATGACAGATGCTGAAGCTGAGTCTCCAATAGTTTGGTCACCTTATTCAAAGAACTGACTCATTGCAAAAGACCCTGATGCTGGGAAAGATCGAAGGCAGGAGAAGGGGACAACAGAGGATGAGATGGTTGAATGGCATCACCAACTCGATGGACACCAGTTTGAGCAAGCTCTGAGAATTGGTGATGAACAGGGAAGCCTATAGCAAATAGTCAGATACGACTTGGTGACTGCATTGAACTGAACTGAAAGTACCAAAAGAAGAAATAAAATAAGTGGGGACAAGTAATCTACCATATAAAGAGCTTAAGGTAATGATCATAAATATGTTCAAACAACTCAGAATAATGGATGAGCAATGAGCAGTTAGAAGTTTTTCTTTTGCTTTTTAAAAGCTTGTTAGGATGCAGTTGAGTTAGAGAGCTATCATTATTATTATAGAAAATTAGTAGAAATCACCGAAACAACAGAAAAAGAATTTTAAAAACTGAGAACATTTTAAGAGGCCTCTGGTACAACATCAAGTGCACTAATATTCACATTATAGAGGTTCCATAAAGAGAAGAGAGACGGAAAGGGAAAGAGAGCATATCTGAAGACATAATAGCTGAAAATTTCCAAAACCTGGGAGGGGAAATAGACTTCCATGCCCAGGAACCACTGGGAGTGCCAAACAGGATAAAACCAAAGAGGGCCACATCAAGATATTTAAAATGGAAGAATTAAAGATAGCCATGAAATTAAAAGATACTTGCTTCTTGGAAGAAAAGCTATGACAAACCTGAACAGCATATTAAAAAGCTGAGAAATCATTTTGCCAACAAAGGTTTGTATAGTCAGATCTATGATTGTTCCACTAGTCATGTTCAGATGTGAGAGTTGGACCATAAAGAAGGCTGAGCACTGAAGAATAGATGCTTTTGAACTGTGGTGCTTGTGAGGACTCTTAAAGAGTCCCTTGGACTTCAAGGAAATAAGGCTCCAATAATTTGGCCACCCGATTTAAAGGGGTAACTCTTTGGAAGACTTTGATGCTGGGAAAGATTGTGGTCAGGAAAAGAAGAGGATGACAGAGGATGAGATGGTTGGATGGCATCATCGACTCTATGGACTTGAGCTTGAGCAAACTCCAGGGGATAGTGAAGGAAAGGAAAAACTGATGTGCTATAGTCCATGGGGTCACAAAGAGTTTGACATGACTGAGCAACCTAACAGCAACAACAAAGAAAGGTATAGTATTAAAATCATCAAGAGAAAAGCAACAAATTACAACTCCCCAGTTGCCATGAGTTGACTTTCAGCAGAAACTCTGCAGCCCAGAAGGGAGTGGCATAATATATTTAAACTAATGGGAAGGGGAAAAAAAAAAAAAAAAAAAAACTACCAGAAAGAATACTCTGCCCAGCAAGGTCTTGTTTATATTTGGAAAGATCAAAAAGTCTTAGACAAGTGAAAGGTAACAGTTCAGCACCATGAATCCAGCTTTATTAGAAATGTGACAGAGAACTCTTTAAGCAGAAAAGGCCACAAATAGATATATGAAAATTACAAAATAAAAAACATACTAGTAAAGGCAATATACTGTAAAGGTAGTAAATCAACCATGTATAAAGCTACTGGGAAGGTTAAAAATCAAAATTAATAAAATTAATTACATCCACAATAGATAGTGAAGAAACACTCAAAATGAAACTATGTAAAATGTGGTGTCAAAACAGTAAATATGTGGGAAGGTAAAAATGCAGGGTTGCTAAAATGCATTCAGATGTAAGGGATCAGAAACTTAAAATAATTAGACAGATAGATAGGAGATTGCTATATATAAATGTCACGTTAACAAAAAGCCAAAATTCTATAATAGATACACACACATAAAATAGAAAGGAACCAAAATGCAACACTAAAGATAGATATACATCAATCTCTCTCCTTTATCTCCTATTTTTCTTATTCCCTCTTCTCTCCCTCTCTCCACATATCTAACATTTCTCTGTAATTTAAAACATTTTTGCTTCACAAAATTTAATAATATTTTCATTGAGAAAACAGCAGGCTCTCAAGACAGAAATTTATTGCACTTATTACTTAAGAACAGCAACCAATACCCTCAAAAGGAAAGCAAATAAACAGCCCAGTGGGAAGAGGAAGTTCCAGGGATGCTACATCTCCTAAATGATACTTATGTTCTTGTGTTTACTAATTCCTAAATTTGCCGCAGTCCATGGCTGTTGAATCTTCATTTCTAGCAACTTTACCATGAAAAACTTCTGCTCATGTAGATTTTAAAACTAAGGAAACTCCAAAAGTTAGATTTATTTAAAAAACAGAAGAAATGGTTCTACTTTATTCTGTTGCATTTTCTTATGTGTGTGTGTGTGTGTGTGTGTGTGTGTGTTTTTAAACAAAACTCAATTTATCAATTTGAGAGAGGGTAGAACATAAATGTAAAGAATGTTGCCATAAAAGTTGGAAATATATCCTCTATAACAGCTTCTGGGGCCGATCTGCATAGCAAGTTCTTGGTTGTTTATTCAGCATGAAAGCTAATAAATCTATCTGTGAGAACTCCTAAAAGGCAATCATTTTCAGAAAGAGCGATTCTGGCAAAACCTATTGTTTCAGCAAATCCAAATGACAAGAACTTTAATATGACAACATTTGCAGTTTCAGGGGCACAGTACGTTTTGGAATCATAAAAGTGGCAACACTTTCTGTGTGGCAAAACATACTGTGTTTAAATCTGTCCTACTGAACCGTGCTGCTAATGGTTATACACACTATATTAAGGAAAGAAAGAATGACAAATTACAAACCTACATAGATCTAGTCATTTTGTAAGACTATCTTTATTTTTTTTTCATCCATCTGTTTTGGTTTCACACATTCTCCACATGCAGTTAGAAAATCTCTCTCTCAAGAATTTTCTCACACTGTGTTTCTACTTTTCTTTAGAAAGTATGATTTAGATTTTCCAATAAAAAATTCTACTTTATTGAAGGTGTCAAATAAAATATAATTATTTATAAATTCATGAATTAAAAAAAAATTTTTACTTTGCTACATGTAAAATTATGATGCCTAGAAAGGTGAAATTCATTTCTCATTTATTTCTCCAATTTCTTCTTTCTCACTGAGGTACAGAGCACAGAACATTGTGGAAAATGAAAAGTTGGTAGTCTTTGCTGTAAATCTTACAATCTGAGAATAGAAACAAGACACACGTAGAGTCAAAAAAGGGAAACTGTAGCAAAGTGAAGGTAAACAGTGTTAGAAGTAAGGCAGTAAGAGGGAAAATAATACACTGTGAACTAGGAAGTATAGACAAATACCTGTCTTTATTCAAGAACTGCCAATTTCTCAGGTTCCATGCTGCAAGTTTGCCCCTGTTATAGCCAGTTTAGGTTTTTGTTTTTGCTTTTTAATGGATTTATAAAGATACTTCTTGTTTGGAGTCTGGTTACTGCCTCAATCCATACTTCAGAGAATTGCAGGAAAACACAAAAGTTTCTAAAAGGATTCCTTCACACACAATCTGACTTCCTTTTTCTTTTTTTCTTTCACATGTCACATTTAATCTAAACCTATCAATCAGTCTTTTAAAGGTCTCTATTAAGTGAACTCAGCATTCTTTCTTTTTCTTTTTTTTTTTTTTTTCTTTTAACGGTTACACAAAGTGAAGTTTCTATTTGTAGCAAACAGGGAGACCACCAGGAATCATTTCCCAAAGCCTGGCTCCTCAGCAAGGAAAGGTTAGTTCTTCTATTAGGGTAGGGGTTGAATGCTCAAGCAGGAAGATTCTGTCAGTACCTATAAAGACAGACATGATCCTCCACATGGAACTTGAGAATATGCTTCTTCATACATCGCATGTTACGTGAATGGTGCTTAAGCTTCACCTGGGGAAGAGATTTTAGCATTGAAATGAAGCAAAGGTGACTGGAACACTTTGGTCTGTCTGAGCAAACTCCAGTCTTATGGTCGAGCTCAAGGCTCAAACCAGTTGTTAGATGGGAAGTTAAGCATGAGCAGCGAGGAGTGGCCTAGACAAAAAAGATTCAAGCTGATCTCTAAACTCCACCACAGACATGCCCCAATAGGGCCCAGGAGAGCTCCTTGATATGCTGCAAAATAACCACATAGATCTTTCCAACTCTGGTGCATGGGCTCTAGGCACACAGTGGATACAGACTAACCACAGGGACATATCCAATTCTGGTACATGTGCCCTTGATGTACAGAAGTGTCCTCAAGCTACTTTGGGTAACTGGGAGCCCATTAAGGATTCAGAAATATTCTATACCTACATACATTTGATTTTAACAGACTGAATTATTGGAAAGACATGTGCAATAGAGCATGTTGTTATAAAAGTTGCAATTATCAATCAAAACTGTCAGTCCATGCCCACCTAGATGAATATATAAAAGCTCGGTCTTGAAAACCCCGTAGCTCATCATTCTGGCACCAGTGACTCTCGTGGCTCGGCTCACCTTTTCCTTGAGATGTTCTTTCTGTTCTTTCTTCAGTAAAGTTATTTTTGCCATGGGTGAGACCTCAGATTCTTCTTTGTGTCCTTACCAAGAAGTGAGGCCCAGGAGGAAGGGTCCTCTTTGATCCTCCCTCTCTGGTTTCAGGGCTCTTGATGATGCAGTCTCTTGGGGCTGTCCATACCCTGAAAAGAAACAACTCAGTAAACAGCACTGGCGACTTTCTGTTCTGGAGCCACCTAGGGATGCAATGGCCTCCCTGGATCTTATTCTTTGCTTGAGGCTGACTTCTAGAATGTGAATCTACTTTCACTGAAGCACTTTTTCTAGGAGAATTGGGATTTCTCACGACTAACAGATTTTCACTAGTACCCATTTTCATCTGTACCCATTTCAAAGAGTGAAAGATAATGTAGCCAACTGATGAGAAAATTCAGAATTCAGTGGATCTCTGCAGCTTTCTGGATCCTAACTTCACTTATCCCAACTGAAGTTATTGCTATTCAGGAGTTGGTCATTATTGAAAGGGTCCACCTGAACCCATTACAAGCCCTCCCCCCCCCCCCCCACCATGTCCCTGGCCTTTGAAGTAAAAGGCTTTTCCTTTAGGTTACCAGGTCTCCTCTGAAGCCGCTTCAGAGCTAATGATCAGGAATGTAAGGATGTAGAAGCAAAAAATAGCTGTTGGGCTGGGGAACAGATAACAGTTTAGACTGTAAATCCACCATATAGCAGAATCATCTAACTCCCAGTCCCCTGAAGGATACAGATAAATGTCTGGCAAACATTCCTAAATTGTTTTGATAGGAAAAGGACGCCCCCCACCAGATGAAAATTAATGGCCGCAAGAATATAGACTCTAGACTGGTCAAAACAAGAAGGTTGATGATGCATGAAGCTTCACCTTGCTGCTAACCAATCTGGGAATTGTGCATGAGCTGATCACAGACCCTGCAGCCCTCTCCCTCACACTGTCTTTAAAACCTCTTCCCTGAGAGCCATTGAGGAGTTCAGGTCTTTTGAGCATGATCTGTCTCCTTGGCACCTGCAATAAATGCTGCAGTTTTCTTCACAGGAACTTGCTGTCAGTAGACTGGCTTTACTTTACACAGGCAGATGTACCAAAGTTTGTTTCAGCAACACACTTTTCCCAGCAGATAATCAGGCCAGTTTCCTGTGATCCACTCTCTCGATCTGAGGCTCTCAGCTTTCTGGAACTGCTCCCTCTATTCAGATCCTGTCATCAGGGTCCAGATTCATGTCTTCCACTGTCCTGAGACTGTGCTGTCTTAGAGATCTCAATTAATAAATTATGCAAAGGTTTGCCTCCTAGACTGTCAGCTCCTGTTTCTGTTGCTCCTTCAAATGGAAAATGTGCTGCTTTAGGATATCTATGATATATTACTTGCTCACATTTTTCAAAATGCCCTGAATAGAATATGCCTTTGCTATTCTCAAAGCCAATTCTGTGTGATTAAATGACAAAAAAAAGCATACCGTTTCTTAGGTTCTTCCATTAATAAATACATTAGATAGAAGTGATGGATTAATAAAAGTAAGCATGATTTAATCTACTTTAAAACTTCCATTTTTATCCTTAAAAAGGTGTTTGGAATATAGCATCCTACTCTAAGAGATTTCCACTTCAATGTTTTTCCTGATTTTTCTCCACACAATTCCATTCTAATTAATATGAAGAGCGGGAAGGGGTTCCTTGCTAATAATTTTCAGTTAAGATAATACAAAAGAGAAAAGTGTGTTTTCTCTTGAATATAAGCAGATACACATATACACATATTGATTCAACTAAAGTGTTTTAATGATTAACAGGCTCTTATTGCATTATAATTAGAAGAGCATTTTATCAAATTCAGTAACCTTTTCTCTTCATAAATTGCTCATATGCAAACAAATGATAGCATTTATTTGATATGAACCTAAATTTTTCAAGATAATATTAATCTGGTTTTGGCTTAAATTCAGGAATATTATTTGGCAAAAATACAATATAGATTAATGAAAGATTTCCTACAGTAATTTTGCTACTGTAGCTAATGTTGTTTCAGAAATTAATACTACCTTGAAATATGAAAAGAATAGTCACAATTTCCTTAGGTATGTCTAGAGCAGAAAATGTTGGGAAATGGGGTTAAGTTTCAAACCCTGACCTCTCTGCCTGCTACTCTTCTCATTTTTCCACCCTGTGACTTGTCTTTTCTGTTTTTATGTGCTCAAAGTGATGAAATCATAAAACAGAATATCTTATGGATGCTGAGGAAGTTCCTGAATATAATTAAATTAATCATAAGCATTTGTTAGGTTATTTTTTCTTAGTGAATATTTGTTAATTAATGAATAGCCTTATCTTTTTCTAGCTCTTAGGAATTATTTTTATCCCAAATATATTTCCACAGCAGTTCTCACATTTCACTTAAAATGCAGTTCAAACTCATTAGCTGTGTTTTATCCAACTCTTCTGTTGCTATCCTCGTAGTGCTTTCCAATGGATTCAACTCAAATTTTTTGCAGTTTTAGAAATGTAACCTGATCTTTCTCATCAGTTTTGTCACTCTTCTCATTTCACTGTGCCTGGGATTCTTCCCATTTTCCTCCTAATTGCTAATTTCAAAGCTTTGCTAAAGAGTTGCTGTCTATCTGAAGATGTCACAATGTACTCCTTCGCTCAGCTCTGTCTCTATCTCCTTCTCTTGGTATCCTGAGGTACCTGAGCTCTCTTTGACAGTGTCCCCTATGGGCTACAATGTGGGTTATCTGAAGAGGATTGTCGTAGTCATCTCTGTGACTTAGAGACCTGAGGCAGTGGTGCAGCAACACAGGGTCTCAGAAAAAACACCTTTGCTGCTATTGCTGAATACGTTAAGTTAAATTTTTGAAGAAGGGCAAAAAAGTTGCATGAATTTCAACTTTCAGAAACAAAGAGTTTAGAAGCCATCCTTTGAAGTTATTGTAATGGAGATGTGTGGACATTTGTACACCGCAGTTTCCCAGAACTGACAGTCTCAAAGAAGGTCCTGTAGGGAATGACAGAGGAGACATCAAGGAGTTCTGTTAGAGACTTAGCATCTATCCTGTAGCAGGGCTTGGTCTATAGTTCTAAAAACACCTATAGTTCTGCATGTATATGTAGGCAAATTCAATGCATACAGAAAATTTTTAGGATTTTTATGGCTAATTTGATAATTATAAAATTAATGATTAATAATATACAAATAAGTGAAAGTGTTAGTTGCTCAGTCATGTCCAACTCTCTGAGACCCCCATGGACTGTACCTCCACAGAATCCTCTGTCCATGGAATTCTCCAGGCAAGATTACTAGAATGGGTAGCCATTCCCTTCTCCAGATCTTCCCAACCAAAGAATCAAATCCAGGTCTCCTGCATTGCAGGCAGATTCTTTAACCACTTGAGCCACCTGGAAAGATAAAGTATAAGTTAATATTATTATAAAGGTTGAGAAGTTAAGACGTGGAAAAAAAATTCTCCAATCAAGAATAGAAACTTTATAATAGAAAAGGAAAATTCAATTTTATGAAAGATACTTCCATAACTTTATTGGTGGCTAGAGGAAAATAACTGGAACAAGAATTATCAATATTCTCTCTTTATTAGTTTGCCTCTCCATTCATCCAACAGCTTAAGAACTTTGAAGATGTTTCTATCTATATACCCAGATTCAATGCCACAACTTGACTAAATTATTAAACCAAAGATCCTTTCTATAGCTTGTAACCAATGACTCTTACTTGGATAGCTGAGATGTCTCAAGCCTCCATGTGTTTATTGCAATCAGTCATCATTTTTCAAACATTCTTTCATGTTTTGATGGCCAACTTTACCCTCTAGGTTTTACTTCTTCTTTAAGGAAATTAACATCTTTTATATGGAACACATTAGAAAAATTAAGTTTTATTTCACATTTATATGAAATATTATTGAAATCTTATGGCATCTGGATAGCATCATTGACTAAACAGACATGAGCTTGAGCAAGCTTTGGGAGATATTGAAGGATGGGGGGACCTGGAGTGCTATAGTCCAAGGGGTCACAAACAGTTAGACATAACTTAGCAACTGAATAACAAATTGAAATCTTGATTAAAATACATTTTCCATGCTTAAGTTATTTTTATGGGTGAAACCACCAGAATTCTCTTTCTGATTCTGATATGCTAGGGATGATTTCAATAGCTACTTTACCATTAAAATGGAAGCATTAAGAAGAAAACTTCCAGATTTTCACTTTCCTCTCATATCTAGTTCCTTCCAGTGCCTTCTAAATTCTATCTCATCATCTCAAGTATATCTCTCAAACAATTTTATTCTGTCTTTTTCTAATCACACTATAAAAATATATTAGTATTAGATATTTCTAATCAGCTACCAACTGATGCTTTTGAACTGTGGTGTTAGAGATGACTCTTGAGAGTCCCTTGGACTGCAAGGAGTTCAAACCAGTCAATCCTAAAGGAAATCAATCCTGTATACTCATTGGAAGAACTGATGCCGAAGCTGAAATTACAATGCTTTGGCCACCTGATATGAAGAACTGACTCATTAGAAAAGACCCTGATGCTGGGAAAGATTGAAGGCAGGAGGAGAAGAGGATGACAGAGGAGGAGATGGTTGGATCATCACCAACTCAATAAACATGAGTTTGAGCAAGCTCTGGAAGATAGTGAAGGACAGGGAAGCCTGGTGTGCTGCAGTCCATGGGGTCTCAAAGAGGCAGATATGACTGAGTGGCTGGGACAACAACAAATCAGCTACCATAATGATGCAATTTATCCTTATTTTTAAAAAATGGAAACCATTTGCCTATACTAGCTACTACCTCCATCTCATTGCATGGATATCTTTGAAAGACTTACAGACTCCAATTTTCCTTGTCTCGTTCTTTATTTTATTTTTATTTTTTTTTTTTTTCAGTTGCAAGACAATTGCTTTACAGTGTTGTCTTGGTTTCTGCCTTACAACATCATGAACCAGTCATATATATACCACTCCTTCTTGAGCCTCCTCCCTGCCCCCTCCCCCATCCTTCCCCTTCAGGTCATTGCAGAGTGCCAGGCTGGACTCCCTGTGTTATATGGTAGCTTCCCACTAGTTATCTATTTTACACATTTCCTGGTGGCTTAGGGGTAAAGAATCTGTCTCCCAATGTAGGAAATATGGATTTGATCCCTGGGTCGGGTAGATCCCCTAGAGAGGGAAATGATAACTTACTCCAGTATTCTTGCCTGGGAAATCCCACGGACAGAGAAGCCTGGCAGTCTACAGACCATGTGGTCACAAACAGATAGACAGGACTTAGGGACTAAGCAACAACAAACAAGTGTATGCATGTGTCAATGCTACTGTCTCGATTCATCCCACCCTCTCCTCCCACTGCGTGTCCACTAGTCCATTCTCTACATCTGTGTTTTCATTCTTGCTTTGCAAATAAGTTCAACAGCACCTTTTTTCTAGTTTCGATATATATGCTTTAATATACTATATTTATTTTTCCCTTTCTGATTTACTTCACTCTGTATAATAGGCTTAAATTCATTCACCTCACTACATCAGATTCAAATATCTTTCTTTTTATGGCTGAGTAATATCCCATTTTATTATATGTATGTACCACATCTTCTTTATTCAGTCATCTATAGATGAATATCTAGATTGCTTCCATGTCCTGGCCATTGTCAATAATGTAGCAGTGAACATTGGGGTACATTTGTCTTTTTGAATTGTGGTTTTTCAGGGTACATGACCCATAGTGGGTAGTTGCTCTGTCATATGGTAGTTATATTCCTATGGTAACTTTTTGAGAAATCTCCACAGTATTCTCCATCATGGCTGTATCAATTTACATTCCCACCAACACTACAAGAAAGTTCCCTTTTCTCCATATCCTCTCCAACATTTAATATTTGTAGATTTTTTTATGATGGTCATTCTGACTTGTATGAGGTGGTACCCAGTTGTAGTTTTGATTCACCTTTCTCTAATAAGGAGAGATGTTGAGCATATTTTCATGTATTTATTGGCATATGTATCCCTGAGCCCTGGTGGAGGAAATGGCAATCTACTCCAGGGTTCTTGTCAGGGAACTCCCATGGACACTAGAGCCTCAAAGGCTACAGTCCATAGGGTCAGAAAGAATCAAATACAACTGACCATGCATGCACATGTCTTTTTGGAGAAGTGTTCCTTTAGGTCTTCTGCCCATTTTTGATTGAGTTGTTTACTTTCATAATATTGAGCTCATTCTTTCCTAATTCCAATTTAATCAGGTTTGAAAGTCATCTCTGCACCAAAATTGTTCTCAAGATGAACAATATCATCCACATTGATTAATCCTATTATAAGTTCTCAGTAAAATATATTACATAACATCTTAGCCAAGTTGGACATATTTAACACCATCGATAGCATTGTTGACATAGTTTACAGAATGTTATATTACATTATTTTTTAAACTAATTCACTTCCCTTTTTTCTGGTTCTATCTTTTTGTCAAAATTGCTTGGTGTTAATTCTTGGTCTTTTCTTTCCTTATTTATAACTAATATCTTGGTCTCATTGGGTTTTATCACTTTAAATTTTCCAAAAGTTAACAATTTAATAATATACAACTCTAACTTGTATATCAAACATGTCAAATTCAAAAAATCTAATGTTTAACTTCCAGTTTTTTTCTCCTAGGCTTGCTGTAGTATAATGTTCCCAATTTCTGTCGATAATAAATCCTCTCAGTTGCTCTTTTATAAAAATTGTACAGTCATCTTTTTTTCACCCACCAATTCCACCAAGAAATTTCATCATCTATGAAAGGATAAAGTATATATCAAACAATATAGCATAAGACCTGGAATGTTAGGTCCATGCATCAAGGTAAATGAGATATGGTCAAGCAGGAGATGGAAAGAGTGAATATTGACATTTTAGGAATCAGTGAACTAAAAAGACAGGAATGAACAAATTTAATTCAGATGACCATTTTATCTACTACTGTGGGCAAGAATCCCTTAGAAGAAACAGAATATCCCTCATAGTCAACAAAACACTATGAAATGCAGTATTTTGGTGCATTCTCAAAAATGACAGAATGATCTTGGTCCATTTCAAAGGTAGACCATTCAATATCATAGTAATCCAAGTCTAATACCATGGACATGGAACAACAGACTGGTTCCAAATAGAAAAAGGAGTATGTCAAGGTTGTATATTGTCACCCTGCTTGTTTAACTTATATGCAGAGAACATCATGAGAAATGCTGGGATGGAGGAAGCACAAGTTGGAATCAAGATTGCTGGGAGAAACATCAATAACCTCAGATATGCAAATGACACCACCCTTATGGCAGAAAGTGAAGAAGAACTAAAGAGCCTCTTGATGAAAGTGAAAGAGGAGAGTCAAAAAGTTGGCTTAAAGCTCAACATTCAGAAAACTAAGATCATGGCATCTGGTCCCATCATTTCATGGCATATAGATGGGGAAACAGTGGAAACAATGGCTGACTTTATTTTTCTGGGCTCCAAAATCACTGCAGATGGTGATTGAAGCCATGAAATTAAAAGACGCTTACTCCTTGGAAGGTACTTTATGACCAACCTAGACAGCATATTAAAAAGCAGAGACATCACTTTGACAACAAAAGTCTGTCTAGTCAAGGCTATGGTTTTTCCAGTGGTCATGCATGGATGTGAGAGTTGGACTATAAAGAAAGCTGAACACTGAAGAATTGATGCTTTTGAACTGTGGTGTTGGAGAAGACTCTTGAGAGTCCCTTGGACTGCAAGGATGTCCAGCCAGCCCAACCTAAAGGAGATCAGTCCTGGGTGTTCATTGGAAAGAATGATGTTGAAGCTGAAATTACAATGCTTTGGCCACCTGATATGAAGAACTGACTCATTAGAAAAGACCCTGATGCTGGGAAAGATTGAAGGCAGGAGGAGAAGAGGATGACAGAGGAGGAGATGGTTGGATCATCACCAACTCAATAAACATGAGTTTGAGCAAGCTCTGGAAGATAGTGAAGGACAGGGAAGCCTGGTGTGCTGCAGTCCATGGGGTCTCGAAGAGTCAGAGTGACTGAGCGACTGAACTGAACTGAACTGATGGTTCGGTTCATGGTTTTAGGTTATTCCCTTTCATCACTTAAAATATGATATCATTTACATGTGGAATCTGAAAATAAATACAAATGAACTTATTTGCAAAACAAGAATAGACCTGCAGACATAGAAGACAAACTTTCAATTAACCAAGGGAAATGGTGGGATAAATTAGAAAGCTGATATTAATATACATATACTACTATATATAAAATACTAAACAACACTGTATAGCACAGGGAACTATATTCAATATTTTGTAATAACTTATAAGGTAAAAGAATCTGAAAAAGAATATATATGTATGTGTGTGTATAGAAATATACACATATATGTATATCACAGTACTGTATGCCTAAAAGCAACATTTCATAAATCAACTAGACTTCATTTAAGAAAAAAAGAAGTCTTATCATCTTATCTTTAAGTCTTTTCATATCTTCATGTCTTTTAAACATGGTCTAAACTTCTATCCTTAAGAAGGAAATGACAATTCATTCCAGTATTCTTGCCTGGGAAATCCCATAGACAGAGGAGCCTAGTGGGCTATAGTCCCTTGGGTTTCAAAGAGTCGGACACAATTTAGTGACTAAATAACAACAAACTGCTCTCATTTCACATTCAGATTGCTACCATAACTACTAGATCTCAATTTCTACTGGTACTCTCTACAGTCTATTCTTAACTGCTGAGGTCCTGCAAAATGTGAGGTAGTTATTTGGCCAAAACCAAGCAATGACTCTTCGTTTCTCTCAGAGTAAAAACCAAAGAACTTACCATAATTTAGAAAGCCTGGCAAGATCTTACTCTACTATGAGTTGAATTATATTCTCCATCTCCCCACACCCAACAACAAAAATTAAAAAAAAAAATTTAAGTGTTGAAATCCTACACAAAATGATGATATTTGGAGATGAGGCCTGTGGGAGATATTTGGGTTTAGATGAAGTCAGGAAGGTGGAATCCTTTTGATGGGATTTGTTTCCTTATAAGAAGAGACACCAGCAAACTTGTATTTTTGCTCTCTGCCATGAGAAGACACAGGAAGAAAGCAGCCATTTAGAAGCCAGGAAGACAGCCCTCATCAGAACTCAACAATACTGGCACCCTGATCTCAGACTTTAAGCCTCCAAAACTGAGAGAAAACTAATTTTTGTTGTTTAAGTCACCCAGTCTGTGTTTTTTTGTTTGTTTGTTTGTTTGTTTTTCCTGGCAGCCCAAACTCTACAGATGTCTGTTAGCTTTCTGAATCATCTTTCTTTATCTCTTTTACTCCAGGAAGAGTCTCCTTTTTCTTTCTGAAACTGCCAAGAATGGTCATGCATTGGAATCTAGTTCTACATATACCTTATGCCTGAAATGGTCTTTTGGAAGACATTCATTTGCCAAAGATTTCACCTTTCAAGTCACTGCTCAGATCACACTTTCTCAGTAATCTGCTCCACCTGTCCTATTTCAAACTACAATTAGCCACCACAGGTACACCTGCCCCATGATTCTACCTCTTTATTCTGCTCTACTTTTAAAATTTATTTATTTACTCATTCACTTATTTTTTAAATGTTTAATAGGAAAATACCTATGTTATAAAAATGTTATGTGAAAAGAATATACAAAACAGTATATATCATTTGATCCCAATCAAGCATAAAATACACATTTCTCATTGCCTGGAGGAATATAAAAGCTTGAGAGAAAAAAGGCCCCAAAAGACATAATGGATGGATCTATTTGGTTTATGACATTTGGGGTGATTTTTGCTGTTTATCTGTTATTTTCATGCAGTGGATTTTTTTTATTAATTAATTCATTTCATATTGAAGTATAGTTGGTTTACAATGCTGTGCTAGTTCCAGGTGTCCAACAAAGTGATGCAGTTATACATATACATTTACCTGTTCTTTTTCAGATTATTTTCTGATATGGGTCATTAAAAATATGGAATATAGTTTCTTTTGTAGCACAGCAGTTCCTTGTTGGTTATGTATTTTTTATACAGAAGTGTATATCTGTTAATCCCAAATTCCCCGCTCTAATTTTTTCAATGGAACATATTATCTTCTAGTCATAATGCACCATTTACTGATATTGTTTATTATTAAATGTCATTCTCTGCTTCTTAAACTGTAAGCTTCACAAAGACAGGGATTATTTTCCTTTACTTTTTTTTCTCGTGAATCCCAAATGTTTATTAAAATAATATATATTTTCCCTTAATGAGTAAATGTTCATGTGTGTTATACTATCTAAAGTATTTTTTTCTGAATACTCGAACATTCATCCATATGATAATTATGAATTATTATGCAGATTTCATATTCTCTTTTCCTCCTGATATATATTTTAATAAGTGCTTTATTTACTTTTCATTCTTATTCTCACTATTAACATTAAAATTTTGTATGGAATTAGCTTCTTTTTTTTCTTAACATTTCTTTTGTTAAGGAATGAAGCATAATCACATTAGGTTATTTTTATTTGAAGCTCTGAATCTGATGTTTCCTGATGTGCCTTGCTCACAAAAATGTTTATTTTGTAAAGAATTTGAATCATAAACCTCATTGTAATCATAATCTGAGTCACTTAGCATGTACCTGTGATCAAGAAGAAAACACCACTATTTTCAATCTTATATTCCAGTGATCATATTTTGATATGTTATGAATACAAATCCAGCTGTGTGGGTTTTAAACACTATTGTTTTCTTTTGGCACTCAATGTAAAAGTCCATTTCATTTCACAAGATTTTTATGAAACCTTTTCTCAAAAATTCTGCTAAAACCATTCCCACAGTACCCATCATGTCCTTCCAAAATTATGACATTTGATCTTTAATTTTAATCCTTTAAGTAAAGATGCTTTCAAATTGTGGTGCTTGAGAAGACTCTTGAGAGTCCCTTGGACTGCAAGGAGACCAAACCAGTCAATCCTAAAGGAAATCAACCCTGAATGTTCTTTGGAAGGACTGATGCTGAAGCTAAAGTTCCAGCACTCTGACCACCTGATACAAAGAACTGATTCATTGGAAAAGACCCTGATGCTGGGAAAAATTGAGGGCAGGAGGAGAAGGGGGAGACAGAGGATGAGATGGGTAGATGGAATCACTGACTCAATGGGCGTGAATTTGAGCAAACTCTGAGATAGTGAAGGGCAGGGAAGCCTTGCATGCTGCAGTTCATGGAGTCACAAAAAACTGAACACAATTTAGTGACTCAACAACAACAAATGTCAAGGTGTTTAACAAGTGGTGCTGGGAAAACTGTTCAACGACTTGTAACAGAATGAAACTAGAACACTTTCTAACACCATACACAAAAATAAACTCAAAATGGATTAAAGATCTAAATGGAAGACCAGAAACTATAAAACTCCTAGAGGAGAACATAGGCAAAACACTCTCCGACATGAATCACACCAGGATCCTCTATGACCCACCTCGCAGAATATTGGAAATAAAAGCAAAAATAAACAAATGGGACCTAATTAAACTTAAAAGCTTTTGCACAACAAAGGCAACTATAAGCAAGGTGAAAAGACAGCCCTTAGATTGGGAGAAAATAATAGCAAACGAAGCAACAGATAAAGGATTAATCTCAAAAACATACAAGCAACTCCTGCAGCTCAATTCCAGAAAAATAAATGACCCAATCAAAAAATGGGCCAAAGAACTAAATGGACATTTCTCCAAAGAAGACATACAGATGGCTAACAAACACATGAAAAGATGCTCAACATCAGTCAGTATCAGAGAAATGCAAATCAAAACCACAATGAGGTGCCATTACACGCCAGTCAGGATGGCTGCTATCCAAAAGTCTACAAGCAATACATGCTGGAGAGGATGTGGAGAAAAGTGAACCCTCTTACACTGTTGGTGGGAATGCAAACTAGTACAGCCGCTATGGAGAACAGTGTGGAGATTCCTTAAAAAACTGGACATAGAGCTGCCATATGACCCAGCAATCCCACTTCTGGGCATACACACCAAGGAAACCAGATCTGAAAGAGACACGTGCACCCCAGTGTTCATCGCAGCACTGTTTATAATAGCCAGGACATGGAAGCAACCTAGATGCCCATCAGCAGATGAATGGATAAGGAAGCTGTGGTACATATACACAATGGAATATTACTCAGCCATTAAAAAGAATTCATTTGAATCAGTTCTAATGAGATGGATGAAACTGGAGCCCATTATACAGAGTGAAGTAAGCCAGAAAGATAAAGACCAATACAGTATACTAATGCATATATATGGAATTTTAAAAGATGGTAACGATAACTCTATATGCAAAACAGAAAAAGAGACACAGATGTACAGAACAGACTTTGGGACTCTGGGAGAAGGCGAGGGTGGGATGTTCTGAGAGAACAGCATTGAAACAAGTATACTATCAAGGGTGAAACAGATCACCAGCCCAGGTTGGATGCATGAGACAAGTGCTCAGGGCTGGTGCACTGGGAAGACCCAGAGGGATGGGATGGGGAGGGAGAAAGGAGGGGGGATCGGGATGGGGAACACATGTAAATCCATGGCTGATTCATGTCAATGTGTGGCAAAAACCACTACAATATTGTAAAGCAATTAGCCTCCAACTAATAAAAATAAATGAAAAAAAAAAAAAAAAGATGTTTCTCTGAAACTTCCATATGGTTTATTTAATGCTTTTCCTTATTTTTTTTCATGAATTATCAGTCCCTCCCTCTCAAATGAGTTGATACCTGTAATATAACTTTGAAGGTAAATGCAGATTTTTAATATTCATCTCCACTTTTTCACTTCAGACATGTACTTTTAATCTGTTTCATCAGAACTTTTTAAAATTCTAGACAATAAAAAAAAAAAAAGCTTTTTTGTAAATACAACCTACTCCTTTCATTTCATTATTATGAGCAGATTCCTTTTAGGTTTATTTATTTATTTTTTTCACATATTACTACTCCATTAGTGAGAAAGAGTCTAAAAGGTTTCAGCCACACTGAGTAAGTTTGTTCTTCTGTGGACTCAATTCTCTGCCTGAGAGTGAATGAGGCACTTGGAGAGGACCATTAGCACCTGCTGTGCATGTGTAATACTCAAAACAGCACCCAAGTGCCTCAAAACTTTATTTATCTGGTGTCAAAGATAAGTACAGAACTTGGTCTCAGGCCCCAAGAGGAAGGGATAAAAGGATCCCGGGAGACTAACTGATTCAGCTTTTGTGTTCAGGCAGGCTTATTTTGAAACGATTCAGGACAGATCATTTTCTAATTATTGTTCTGAATCATTACACTTCTGTGTAATTTCATTCTCTTTAAAAGGACACAAAGCGGACGCTGCAGTGCCATGAAGCCATTGCTTTCTAATACTTCCTGCATTGAATGGTTACCCTGGATCTTTTTTGTTGTTGTTATTTGTAAGTATCCACCTAGCAAAGGCCAATATATTTCATTATCCATGCTTTTAAATTGAAAATAAAATTATTCTGCTGGTTTAAATTTAGATATCAAAGATAAGCTAAGCACAATAAGTTCCCTACTTATGAATGAGTTCTGTTCAGAGAGCATGTTGTTTGTAAGTCCAACAAAGTCAGCCTGGCTACTCAAATAACATGATTGGCTATATAGAGCTGTACTATAATAGGTTTATAATACTTTTAACAAAAATGATGCATAAAGATAGATACAAAAAATAAAGAAAACAGTTTACTCTTACAATACAGTAGTGCACTAAACGGCTGGCATACAGGGGCTGGCGTCTAGTGAACAGACAGTAAGAGTTACTGGCTAGAGGAGGAAGCAGAGGTGGGAGGTGGTAGAACTGAAAGATTGTCAACAGCAGGAGACAGAGGGCAAGCTGAAATTTCCCTCACTCACATCCTGGGGTTACAATGAAGATACTGGACTACTGTGTACTTTGCTATACAACTGTGCAGACAGTGAAGTGCACAGAAGCACAACCGTTTGTAGGGGAGGCGTATATGACAATGTACATCAGTCACACGAACTAACTCACATGATTGGACATGTGACCATACATTCACATCTTTGAAAGTTCACAGTGTGAAGGTTTGCATGTAGGGAACTTACTATAACCCAAGAGCAGAAACAGATATTTTTATTAAGAGTTCAGCAGAGATTCAATCTAGTTCTGCCATTGGAGCCTGGCTACCTTGAACACATCTCTGCTTGTTAAGTGTTTAGAGTAACATTTACATTAACTACCTTATTGGATTGTTTAAGGATTAAATAAGCTAATGCATGTCATAGTGCCTAGAAAACTACAGGGTGTTTTTCAATTATTAGGCTTTTAATCTTTATCACTTCTATGTCTCTGGCAGAATTTTGTTTATATGGCTATTGTAGCACTCAGGATGTTATTTCTTTGTATTAAATTCTGTTCTGATTCCCAGCCCTAAGGTGATCAACTACCACAAAGCAGCTAACTTACTGGCATGTTCCCTGAATGCAAAAAGTTCGGGGCCATGAACGTAATAACCAATAAATACATGTGGAATGAACAAGCAAATGAAATATATAGGTTTCATTACTGATTATTTGCAATACTAATATAAGTTACTAGACTAAGTTGGAAACAGAAAACCAAGGCATAATGGAAATAGTTCAAGCTATATATTTCCAGATTTTGACAGGGAAAAAAAAATCCCGTGTGATATAAATCTATACTCCAAATTTTGCCTATGCAGATTTTGAAGAGAATGTTCATGCTTTGAAGCTATTGGAAGGGAATAATATATTCCAACAAAGAAGTCTGTATTACCATTGTGTTTATGTCTGATGCTAATGAGATCCACTGAACTTTACTCTAAAGAGTAATGGACACAGGAGTCCAGATACTAGATGAGCCATATTCTAGATCTGTGGTCTTGGGAAGCTGGACTTTAATGGTCTGTAAAAGACAAGGATGTCTACTACTTAAATGTAAAGTATTATGAAATATTGCTTGCTTTATAAACATCTCAATCTATCTCAATAGATTCAGAAAAGCTTTTGACAAAATTCAACACCCAAATGTGATTTAAAAAAAATAACTCTCTAGAAAATAATCATAGAAGGAACATACATCAACATAATAAAGGCCATATTTGAGAAAGCCACAGCAAACATAATTCACAATGGTGCAAAGCTGAAAGCTTTTCCTCTAAGATCATGCACAAGACACAGGTATCCACTCTCACCACTATTATTCAACATAGTTTTAGAAATTCTAGCCACAGCAATCAGGGAAGTAAAATAAGTAAAAGGAATCCAGATTGGAAAAGAAGTTTGCAAATGACAATGATACTATTCATCAGTTTAGTCGCTCAGTCGTGTCCGACTCTTTGTTACCTCATGAATCGCAGCACTCCAGGCCTCCCTGTCCATCACAAACTCCTGGAGTTTACTAAAACCCATGCCCATCAAGTCGGTGATGCCATCCAGCCATCTCATCCTCTGTCGTCCCCTTCTCTTCCTGCCCCCAATCCCTCCCAGCATCAGGGTCTTCTCCAATGAGTCAACTCTTTGCATGAGGTGGCCAAAGTACTGGAGTTTTAGCTTCAGGATCAGTCCTTCCAATGAACACCCAGGACTTATCTCCTTTAGGATGGACTGGTTGGATCTCCTTGCAGTCCAAGGGACTCTCAAGAGTCTTCTCCAACACCATAGTTCAAAAACATCAGTTTTTTGGCGCTCAGCTTTCTTCACTTTCCAACTGTCACATCCACACATGACCACTGGAAGCACCATAGCCTTGACCAGACGGACCTTTGTTGGCAAAGTAATGTCTGCTTTTTAATATGCTATTTAGGTTGGTCATAACTTTCTTTCCAAGGAGTAAGCGTCTTTTAATTTCATGGCTGCAGTCACCATCTGCAGTGATTTTGGAGCCCAAAAAAATAAAGTCTGACACTGTTTCCACTGTCTCCCCATCTATTTCCCATGAGGTGATGGGACCAGATGTCATGATCTTAGTTTTCTGAATGTTGAGCTTTAAGCCAACTTTTTCACTCTCTTCTTTCACTTTCATCAAGAGGCTTTTTAGTTCCTCTTCTCTTTCTGCCATAAGGGTGGTGTCATCTGCATATCTGAGGTTATTGATATTTCTCCCCGCAATCTTGATTCCAGCTTGTGCTTCTTTCAGCCCAGCGTTTCTCATGATGTACTCTGCATATAAGTTAAATAAGCAGGGTGACAATATACAGCCTTGATGTACTCCTTTTCCTATTTGGAACCAGTCTGTTGTTCCATGTCTAGTTCTAACTGTTGCTTCCTGACCTGCATACAGGTTTGTCAAGAGGCAGGTCAGGTGGTCTGGTATTCTCATCTCCTTCAGAATTTTCCACAGTTTATTGTGATCCACACAGTCGAAGGCTGTCAATAAAGCAGAAATAGATGTTTTTCTGGAACTCTCTTGCTTTTTCAATGATCCAGTGGATATTGGCAATTTGATCTCTGGTTCCTCTGCCTTTTCTAAAACCAGCTTGAACATCTGGAAGTTCTCGGTTCACATATTGCTGAAGCGTGGCTTGGAGAATTTTGAGCATTACCTTACTAGTGTGTGAGATAAGTGTAATTGTGTGTTAGTTTGAGCATTTTTTGCGATTGCCTTTCTTAGGGACTGGAATGAAAACTCACCTTTTCCAGTCCTGTGGCCACTGCTGAGTTTTCCAAATTTGCTGGCATATTGAGTGCAGCACTTTCACAGCATCATCTTCTAGGATTTGAAATAGCTCAACTGGAATTCCATCACATCCACTAGCTTTGCTCACAGTGATGCTTTCTAAGGGCCACTTGACTTCACATTCCAGGATGTCTGACTCTAGGTGAGTGATCACACCATTGTGATTATCTGGGTCATGAAGATCTTTTTTGTACAGTCCTTCTGTGTATTCTTGCCACTTCTTCTTAATATCTTCTGCTTCTGTTAGGTCCATACCATTTTTGTCCTTTATTGAGTCCATTTTTGCATGAATGTTCCCTTGGTATCTCTAATTTTCTGGAAGAGGTCTCTAGTCTTTCCCATTCTGTTGTTATTCATAGAAATCCTTAAATATGCCACCAGAAAATTATTAGAGCTAATCAATGTATAAAGTAAAATCACAGAATCTATAAATATAGTAAATTTGTAGGATATAAAATTAATGCACAGAAAACCCTTGCATTTTATATCCTTGTTTCAAAGCTTTAATTAAGCCTGCCCACACATTGCTTGAATTGGGCACCTGGATTGTTCAACTGGTTTTTGTCAAATGGAGTAAAATTAAAGCTTTGTTCTCACCCTGACACTACAAGGACAAAGTTAGTGGTAAAATATGAGCTCTGCTAGAGTACAGAGATAAAATGACCACTGCTGAGGTGAAGAAAATCTTCCCTGTCTGCACATGGGCAGAAGGCTCTTTGGGCATCTAAAAGGAAAGGCATGACCCCATAATAAGTTTGGGCATGCATCCATGGCTTCCCAGGTGGTGCAGTGGTAAAGAATCTACTTGCTGATGCAGGAGATACAAGAAATGCAAGTTCAATCCCTGAGTTAGGAAGATCCCTTGGAGTAGGAAATGGCAACGCACTCCAGTATTCTGGCCTGAAATTTTCCATGGGCAGAGCAGCCTGGTGGACTATAGCCCATGGGTTTTCAAAGAATTGAAAACCACTGAGCCCACACACACATGCACCCATAGGCTTCTGCAGTGGGATCCATCTTAGCAAAAAGTTTTGCATGCATGTTGAACAGGGTTCTAGGACTGGCCAGGTGTGGGAAGATGAATAAAATAATTGACCAAAGGTAAAAGAAGATTCAGAAGGAGTCCTATATATGAGATTTAAGTCACCTTTTTACTGTGTGCCTCCTCATTACAGAGAATACTCAGACTCTTTCTGGGTATGCACTTCTCTCTTGCTTCTGTCTTAACTAAATAGTTTGTCTATATGATCTATCACTTGTTGTTCTGTGTCTTTAATAATAAACTTTGTGCCTGTTTTTATAGTTTTTGCCTTCTTGAAAATTTTTGCTTTCAAATGGAGGAAAGAAAGAGCCAGGACCATTTCACTTCTAGTTTCTAGTTCCTGATGGTCTACTGGCTAGGATTTGTGGTTTTCACTCTGTCTACCCAGATTCAATCCGTAGGCAGGGAATTATGATATCTCTTTAGGACTGCTCATTGCTGTCTCCCAGAGATCAGAATCAATGGTAATTTAAGGAATTAGTAGCAACAAAATCAGCAAAAGCCATAGCATAGAGTCTGGTGTAGCTAAAAGGAATATAAAAACACCAAGACTCACTTAAAATATTTGAATAAACACTGATAATCTCACCATACCTGAGAGAAGTATTAATATTTATGTAATATTACTTTAATATTAATACAATAAGAATTTATGATCAAAATATGAGAATATTCAGATGATTAAAAAATCATGATACTTAATAAGGGAAGAAAACTGTGAAGAAGCATAAAGCCCAGTCTACTTCTAAAGAAGTGAATTTTTTCACTTGAAGTAAAATGCTTAAAATTTTGGTGAACTCAGAGCATAGGATTTCAAAATATTTAATTCAGAATAATTTGTCTTTCATGTAGTGAATCTACATTAAAATTTTGAAAGAAGATACAGCAATTAATGATATTATTAAGAAAATATAAGAAAAAGACACTAAGAATAGTTTTCTGTTTCTCCCCTTTTTATACTTAAATATGCTGTGTTTTTTTTTTTTCTTTTCTATCCTACCAAAAAGAAAAAAAAGAGCAAAGCCAATATGCTGAGGAGTTTTGTATTCTGAATTGCACATTTGTCTAATTCTTTTGAAATTTATGGGTTGGCTGGAAGAAAGCTAATGCTGAGGAAAAGAAAGGAAACACAAAGGAAAGGATAGTTCATTCATGCTGGGATGACTAGTTTACTATTTGACCATTCACAACATTTTTATTCAATCTGATGTTATATTGATTGTCACAAAGTCAAAATGTGTACAATATTCTTCTTTATATATTTTTAATGGGTAACTTTATGGCATTTTATAAATATATTTAAACTTATTTGTAAAATATTTGCAGTGTTTTATTAATATTGTTTTTGATTTTAAAAAACCAACAGAATTTTGTGTTTTATCATTTCTGGGCTTCTGGATGCCCCTATTTTATGACAAAGTTTATCAGAGTTACTTGTCAGAATAGTTTCTGTGAGGTATTAAGCCCCAGGCACAAAAGGAGAAAAAGATATTGAACCAATAGGATAGGCTTGGGGAGGGGAGGGGCACCAATTCTTGATGAGGAAGAACATATTTTAGGTTAAACAATAAGAAAAATCTCTGCACTCTGCAAACAATAAAACAAAAATACTAAGTAGGTCTATGTAAATCCTGACCCGCTAATCAATATATCAGTACTTCAAGTCATATAACTGAGTCATGAAGCACTTTGAGATGAATGATTTATCTTCTTGAAACACATTTGGTAGGGTGAATAGAAAGCAGTTACTGATAATGAAATCAACTCAGGTTTAAGCAGTTGCCAGTAGTATCCAAGAGTCCTCTTAGTCATGTTCCAATGATGAAAGCCAAGCTGGAATCTCATATTGAGTTTCTACTTTCCTAAGGCCCCTTGAAATATTAGTCAAAACCTGATAGGAAGCAGATATGCTCAGTGTAATTGGAGGAAAGCTTGTGCTATTGGAAAAGGTTTAGAGATACCAGAAGGGTTTAGAAATAGCAGGAAGGGCTAGGGTGGTCCTTCAAACTAGGGAGCCTGTCATGGGGCCTGAGTGTGGATGTGGGTTTTCCTGGATGGGAGTGGAGGAAGAGCTGAATGGAGAACACTCCTAGCTCACGTTGTGTTCTCTGACAGTGAAATGCAGCCCCCGTGGTGATACAGAAAGACTCAGGAAACAAAGGACCCTAACTGCTCATATGGAAACCAGAAGAGATACACAAAAGTCCAGGCTCTTGTTCACCTCATCTAAAAAGAATCTGGGGGCTTCCCTGGTGGCTCAGAGGTGGAGAATCCACCTGCTAATGCAGGGAACACAGGTTCACTCCATGGTCCAGGAGGATCCCACGTGCCACAAAGCAGCTAGGCCTGTGAGCTACAGCTATTGAGTCTGTGCTCTAGGGCCCAGGAGCTACAACTATGGAGCCATGCGCTGCAACTACTGAAGCCTGTGCATCTTAGAGCCTGTGCTCGGCATAAGAGAAGCCACCGCGAAGAGAAGCCCACAGACTGCAACTAGGGAAAAGCTCCCACTCACTGCAACTAGAGAAAAGCCCAGAAAGAAATGAAGATCCAGCACAGCCAAAAATAAATAAATAAACAAACAGATAAATATATAAATATAAATATATATATAATATATACTATATATAAATAATATATATTACATATATATTATATATATATATATATATATTTAAGTGAAAAGAATCCGTACAAGGAACACAGAGCAAAAAATAAGCAACAAAACAAAACAAACAAAAAACAATGTAAAAAAGCACCAAAGATCAGGGCAAAGAGAACAAAGAAGCAGTTTATTGAGGCAAAAGGGAAAAACACACTCAAAGGGTGTCATCAGGAGTGAGGGATACCTGTGGGTGTTTTTTTTTTTTTTTTCTTTTTTGATCTTCCTTTTATTTTTAGCCCTTTGAATGGGTGAGGTCTTTTTGATCAGGAATATCATCGAGAGGAGGGTTGAGGTGCAGCCTGGAGGTACCAGGTTGCATTAGCCACTGGTCCTGCACATTTGTCTCTGGAAGTCACTGTCCATGCACTCTAAGAGCTATTTTCCCTTAAATTGGCCTTCTCTAGTTGAATACCACAAGTGGAAGATTGTACAGGGTCATCAGAAACCAGTACATTTGTATTGCCCATGCTCCATGGTTTTCATGGTCAGTCTCTTGTTCAGACTCTACAAAGTTTGTTTTAAATGCCATTTCTCTGTGCCTCATGGTTTCATTGAGTCTAAAACAAGGAGGTGTCTTTGCCTTCTGCCTAATGCCTATGTATGAGGAGGCTGTTCTTGCGCCTGCTTCTGTCATTATTGCCCCAGTGTTGTCCTCTATATGGTATTCTGGTGCTCGCAGGGGGATAGCAGAGGACTGGGGATTGGCTGATGCAGTCCACGTGGGTTATCTGCCCTGGGTGTAGGAGGATAAGGAGTAATGGGGCCTCAGGAGTATCCACCCACACTTTCTTAGAAATTTTACATTCCTTATCTGCTTCTCTCTTTTTTTTTTTTTTGCTTCTCTTTCTTAAATTATATTATAGTCTGTATTCTTTCAGTGTAAACAACCAGTTTTGTTGATCAGAGTCCTTCCTGTTTAAATGTATCTTTGATATCACCTGGAATAGCATTGGGACCTCTTTACATAGAGTTATTTGAGTAGTCTTCGGTAATGGTGTTACCAGACAGTTTTCTCGGTCTCCTTAATTAATAGAAATTGACAAGAGATCACACAAGAAATTCAGATAAGGCTTTATCAGGGCCCCTGGTGGAGCAGGTGTAAGTGAGAACAAGTAACAGTTTTCCTTGCTAGTTTGCTCAGTGAGGGTGGGACAAGCTTGTTCTTTTTAGGGGATGAGGGTCGCGGTAGGTCCAAGGTTCAGGCCACAGGAGTAGCCTAGGTGGTTTGTCCGCCCCTTAGGTGGGGCTGAGTGCAGGGGGCATGTGCAGTACCCTGCTTTTGTTTCAAGTAGCTATTGGGCTCTTTCGGTGTGTTTTGATCTTGGCGTCCATAATTTGTCCCAACTGTACATGTATGGAGTTATTTTTAGTCCCTCATAGTTTGTATTTTGTTGCTCAAAGAGGTATTTGCCCAAGTGCAAGCACTACACCAAGGATTCCAGGTCCCAGCCTCTCTTAATGGAACTAGTCTTGACCTGCATCAAACACCAGGCTAGTAACCATCTTTGACAGAGAGTAGAAGATAATATCTGGATTAAGGGTCACTGTGTCTACAAACTGTGGGTGCTGCTGTCTCTGTGTGAGTCTCTGTAGCTGATACTAAATATCACAGAGCAATTAGGAAGCTTTATAAACTAGTTCAGAAACACTCCTTTTATAAGTGATTTGACATATGTATTTCCAAATTCCTTCTAGTTTAAGAATATAGTTCCACCATAATCCAAATAATTTTACCCTTTGGTATGTCACCTTAGGACAGACTTAGAAGCAATCATGATGCTACTTTCTTTCTTCTTTAGCAGCCCATCTTAATATCTCATGTGTCTTCTCAAATTGAGAAATCATTTCTCTACTGGTTTGGACGTGATGTCAACACCATTTATCAGAGTACAGGTGGTGAGTGTCATGACCTGCCATGACAGATTACATTTTCTCCTGCAATATTAATATAATTAAAATTGAATCCACCTTTTTCTAGGACAACATGCTAGCATACACGTATATTGGATCTTTTCCCCAAGTAAATGCAAACTCTTCCAACTGTCCTTTGTAACAGAATGGGAAAAATTAGTGGGAACAAGGTCAGTACCAGCATACCATTCTCTTCTAGCCAACTGAGCTTCCACTTCTCAGAGATTAAAAGTATATGGATTCTAGAGCCAGACATCCAGGATTCTTATTCTAGCTCCACTTCCTAGGAGCTGTATGACTTTGGCCAAGTTACTTAAATTCCTTGTACTTCATTTTCCCTAATCAAGAAAGTGAGTTTCAACAGTATCTACTTCATAGTGTTTAACTTTAAAACAGTTAAAATACTTCAAGCACATAAAGGAGTGCCTATAAATACCAAGCACAATATCAGTGTTTATTACTACTCTTATACCTAAATCCTTTGTACATACCATTTTTTAAGTAGAAACTATACTTCCTGAGGTCTTCCTGAGAGCCATTACTGTTTCAGATTCCCCACTGGTTTTAGCTTTAGTGAGATCGGAGATTTCTACTAAGCATGTCCTCTTAAACCTGAAAGGAGATCAGGCACTCAGCATGTCAGCCAGGTCTTAGCTTTTGGTTATAGTTAGTTCCCACATCCCCACATTGTAATCTTAACATGTCATAGAACAGAGCTCATGTTAAATGTTTTTAGCTTCTCCTTTATCTTTGACTGTTCACCACTACCAACCCACTTCAGTTCAGCATTACAGCAAAGCTCTTGTCTATGTTTTGAACTAATATTAATCCATAGAACCCAGAATCCTCTTCCATAGTGTTCCTGCAACTTCTGTTGACTCAGTCTTCTCCAGAGCAATGCAGCATGTTTTTTTTTTTTCTTTTCAAAGTCTGATATAATCTAAGGAGCCAGGTCCCTAAGAGATAAGTTCTTCATACTCTACCAGAAATTCTAATTGTCATCACATATCCTAATGTCTGAGTCACCAAATAGTATCAGCTCAACCAAGCATTACAATCCCCCACCTCTACTCTCTTTATCACCCTGGTATCTTTCCACCAAGGTTTGCCCCAAATTGCCTATGATTTCCATAGAAATGTTTTAAACTGCTCATATACAAGTGTGTGCAGTCAGAATATATGACAAAGAGAAGCTGCTTTCTTCCTAAAAGATAGTGATATAAAGTTCTTGAACTTAAAAATCCTCATGTGCTCCAGGAAATAATAATATGAGAGAGAAGGTCATATCAAATCACTAGTATGTTCAAATGAGCTATTGAAATTCATCTTTATATTTAAAAGGCTAGAGTCATTGTATCGGGTTGGCCAAAATGTTTGTTTAGGTTTTTCCATAAGATCTTACACAAAACATGAACAAACTTTTTGCAATAACACCTATTGAAATCTGAAGTAGGCTGTGCCTCTCTCATTAGTCTCAGCCTTGGGTAGTGCTATATACCAAATGCCTACAGAGTGAGGGAATCCACAGAACAGAGACAGGAACACGATCCCTCCTCATGTGTCAGCTGAAGCCTCCCAGACTCAAAAAGCCGAGCATTGTTATTGAGTCCAAGCTCATGCTGCTCACATGAATATATCAAGAGATGAGTTGTTGGGGCAAGGAGTAGTGAGTTTATTTGGAAAACCAGTAGGCCAAGAAGATGGTGGACTAGTGTCCCAAAGACCCATCTGACCTGCATTATAATTCAAACTTCTATTCTACTAAAGGAGGAGAGAGTAAAATCAAACACTTCCTGTTCCCCATCAGCCTCAGGATGGGATGTATTCATTTCTTCTTCCCTGTAGTCACTCACAGGTGGGCCTCGTCAGGATGTTTTCTGTGAGCTAAACAAAGGTATTTTAGCTTAATCCTCCATAATCTTACCTGGGAAACAAGGTTCCCAGGGATGGGCCATTATGGTCTAATCTAAGCTTATAGGCAAAACCTTTTAATGATTAACTTGCAATAGAATATAAATGTTCTTCCCTATTACAGCATAAGTGTGTTCTTGAACTCAGAATTGCAGTTACAAGAGTCACATACAAGTTTCTGGGCATCTGGATCTCAGCCCCTTAGGTAATCACACAGCCTATGCTTAGTACTCAAAATTTTAAAATAAACTTGTTAAACATAAAATTGTCAAACCTGTCATATGTGATCAAATTATTTGTATTGACTCATTTGTGCTGTGATTTGTAAAAATTAAGTATAGAGTGAGAAGTTGCATTATTCTCTAATGATTTTAATAAACTAGGAAATAAAATTTCTTCTTAGAAGATGCTCAGTGACTCTGAGTGCTTTGAAGGCAGCATGCCAAGCTTGATAAAAAGAGCATGGCATTGTTACCAAATCAAACTTGGATCCACTTGCCCACATGCAGTAAAGCCAAATCTACTGACACCAGGCTGTGGTAAAGGAATGTATACTATTTATTGCTGCTGCCAGGTAAAGAGAAAGGGAACTCATAATCAAAAAGTCCCCAACTTTCCAATGGTTTTAAAAACAGTGTGAGGGAGGGGGCTGCAGACGGTATGATCATTTCATACACAATTCTTGGATTGGTTGGCATCAAGGTAAATTTTCAAGTAATGTCAGTCTTCTGGTTTCAACTGCTCTAGTGTTTATGATCTTGTGGTCAGCAGTTTTCACCTGGATGGAGCTTGCTTCTTGTAAAAACAGTTTAGGAATATGTGTTAGGTCTTTATGTATCTTTCAGGGAACTGGGAGTTTGGTGATTCTGCCACGTGGTCAATTTATTCTAAATTGTTACCAGTTCCCCAGCCCAACAGCTATTCTTTTTTTCTATATTTTCCCATTTCTAATCTTCAGCTCTGGAGCAGCATTAAGAAACTCACGAGAGGCCCTAGAGACTAAAAGCAAATCCTTTTTACTTTTTCTTCAAAGGACAGGGACACATCAGCTTCTACATGGTTTCTATCCCCTCTTTTCTTTCATACTCCTCAAGAACACATTCAGGGAAAGAAAGGAAATAAAGTTTTGGATAGAGAGGTTAATCATAAACTCAGGAGAGGAACTCCTTTGGGGAGATTCAGCTTCATCACTGACAACTCTGGGTAAAAGTCCCTAGGCTAGCTCTGTGAAACTTTGTGTCTTCTCTCTAACTAGTTTTAACTTAACTCAGTATGTTTGTATACATGTGACATTTCTTTTTCCCCAGAAAATCCTGTACACTATGATTGAGAACTGCAGAGATTAAAAGGGAGGGATGATAGAATCACCTGGAGAGGAATAAATAACAAAGCACAGAAAATAGAAATGGGAATTGGCTAAAACACCACTTTTGAAATCACTAAGAATAACAGTAGACATAAGACCAAGATTTAAAGATTTAGGAGAGAAGGATTTTGTTCTCCTGGCTCCCTGCCTCCCCCTCATTAGAAAGTAAGCTTCCTTTCAAGAAGAGTCTTTGCTAGCTTGCTTCTTATAAAACCAATACCTAGAGCAGAGGCTAGCAATAGCTGGTGCTTAATAAATATTTCATAGATAAATGAATCAAAAAGTAAAAGTAGCATAGAAAAAGTAGAATTTGAAGATTAGAAGATCAGTTTAGCTTTGGACAGAGAGAAGTCTGCTAAAAATGTCAGGTTGCTAACATATGCAATGCCCATTTATTCCCAAAGTAAATATTTACCAATTTGGGAAAAACTATGTTGCTATGTAACAGTAACATCACACTCATATAACACCTTCTTGACTAGTTCCCAAATTAGCAGTATGGCAAAACACAGATGCAAACAATCAAATTGACAAAAGACAAGAAGTTGCCAAACAACAACTTCAAAATATTCGTTTTATCTGATGGTTTAGTCCTAACTGGATTGAAAACTTCTTATGGACAATAGTAGTATATCATCTGTCTTTGTTTCCTGGTGGTGCACAGTATCTGATTCAGAGAACACACATTTATTAATGTAATTGATCTAAATCCTGAGAAACTTTCTCAGTAAAGCAAATATCATACCAGATCAAATAAAGCTTGTCCTAATCTCTGCCAGTAAACGATGCACTGTTGTTATTTCTTTAAATCTCCTTGAAACAGGTAACTCTTGGCAATTCCTCCTCTAGTTGGAAAGAACCATTGTACTGAAACTGAGTTGATTATTTAATGTCCATATACTTTTTTTCCACTTTTTTTTTAAACTGGATGATAATTGCTTTGCAATATTGCTTTCGTTTCTGCCATACACCAACAGGAATCAGCCATAGATCATATCTACTGCCTTCCCTCTTGAAGCTCTGTGGGGAGACAGTAAATTAGCCAAGATGGCACATTGAGGGTCTCTTGCCCCATGTTTTGTAAATGATGACTGTGGAACAGCTGAGATCATCTGTAGCACTGCATATGTGCATCACAAGGTCCTCACTTGGTCACAGGTTACTGTGTGAGGCGCGCCTGGCTCCACGCATAAAGCTGTGTCATGGCTGTGATTGTTGGGTCAGATAGGAGAGGAGAGAAAATAGCGCGGATACTACTATAGCGGCTGCGTCAGCCAGGAGAGAAAACTGTTACGGCCGCTGCGTCAGCCAGGAGAGAGGTTATGTGTGGTTATGTTGTGTTATGTCTGCGGCTACGGCTGCTGCGCCAGCTAGAAGAGAATAAACCTGTCTGCGGCAACTAAGGCTCTTCACATCGTCTTCCAGCCTCTTAGCTCCTGCAAACAGCGTCAACAGCAAGACAACTGACCACACGAACAGAATGAAGAGCAATACAACCTCCCTCCCACCTTTCACATCATCCCACCCCTCTGAGTTGTCACAGAGCCCTGGGTTTCAGCTCCCTGCATCATATAGCAAATCCCCACTATGTAGTTATGTTACACATGGTAATATATGTGTTTCAAAGTTACTCTTTCAATTCGTCCCTCCCTCTCCTTCCTCCACTGTCTCTACAAGTCTCTTTTCTATGTCTGCGTCTCCAGTGTTGCCCTGTAAATAGATTCTTCTATGCTATCTTTCTAGGTTACACACATATGCATTAATATACAATATGTATTTCTCTCCTTCTGGCTTCCTTCACTCCGTATAGTAGGCTCTAGGTTCATCTACCTCATTAGAACTGACTCAAATGTGTTCCTTTTTATGGCTGAGTAACACTCCGTTTAATATATGTACCATGATTTCTTTATCCGTTCATCTGTTGATAGATACCTAGGTTGCTTCCATGTCCTAGATAGTGTAAATAGTGCTGCAATGAACATTGGGATGCCTCTGTCTTTTTCATTTATGGTTTCCTCAGGGTATATGCCCAGTAGTGAGTGGGATTGCTGGGTCATATGGTGGTTTTATTCCTAGTTTTTTAAGGAATACACATCCCTGGTGGCTCAGATGGTCAAGTGTCTGCCTGTGATGCAGGAGATCTGGGTTCTATTCCTGGGTCAGGAAGATCCTCTGGGGAAGGAAATGGCAACCTACTCCGGTACTCTTGCCTGGAAAATCCCATGGATGGAGGAGCCTGGTAAGCTACAGTCCATGGGGTTGCAGAGAGTCAAACACAACTGAGTGACTTCACTTTCTTTTTTTCTTCCTTTCTTTTTTAAGGAATCTCCATACTGTCTTCCATAGTGGCTATATCAATTTACATTCCCACCTGCAATGCAAGAGGGTTCCCTTTTCTCCAAACCCTCTCCAGCATTTATTGTTTATAGACTTTTTGATGATGGCCATTCTGACTAGTGTGAAGTTGTATCTCACCGTAGTTTTGACTTGCATTTCTCTAATAAGGAGCAATGTTGAGCATCTTTTCATGTATTTGTCAGCCATCTGTATGGCTTCTTTGGACAAATGTCTGTTTACGTCTTCTGCCCACTTTCTGATTGGGTTGTTTGTTTTTCTGGTATTGAGCTGTCTAAGTTGCTTGTATATTTTGGAGGCTAATCCTAATTAGTTGATTAATTTGCTATTATTTTTCTATAATTCTGAGAGCTATCTTTTCACCTTATTTATAATTTCCTTTGCAATGCAAAAGTTTTTAAATTTATGTCCCACATGGTTATTTTTCTTTTTGTTTTCATTATCCTAGGAGGTGTGTCACAGAGGATCATGCTGTGATTTATTCCTATCATGTTATCATCTAGGAGCTTTATAGTTTCTGGTCTTACATTTGGGCTTTTCTGATAGCTTGAGTGGTAAAGGATCTGCCTTACTATGCAGGAGACCCTGGTTCAATTCCTGGGTGGGGAAGATCCACTGGAGAAGGGATAGACTACCCACTGCAGTATTTTCAGGCTTCCCTTGTGGCTCAGCTGGTAAAGATTCTGCCTGAAATGTGGGAGGCCTGGGTTCGATCCCTGGGTTGGGAAGATTTAACGTCCAAAAAGTTTAAAGAAAAAGAAATAAGACATAATAGTCTTCTGAATATATATTAAATGTAAATACATCCTCTAATTATTATAGATGGTAAATTATCCAATCCTCAATATCTGTAAATTTGTAAAGTGTGCTTTGATATTCATATCCTGTATTTCTCATGATAACTTCTTTATTTGCATGCTTTTTTTTTTTTTCCTTCAGATCTTGGGCTAAAGGAGCTTCAAAACTTAGAATTTAAAAAATATTAAAAATTATTTGGCCCAGTCTTTTCATTTTACAGATGTGAAGACAGGGATTCAGAGGAACTAATTCCTACAACTGAATGGAATGATTTTCCAAGGCCAGGTAGCTCACTATAATATGGCTTAGACTAGAATTCCAATCTTCTGATTCCCTAGTCCTGAGCTCTAAGTGACTCCATATCTTACTAAACTCCTCCAAAAGAATATCATGACATTTATTTGATTTTTTTAATGTGTACCATTCTATAATCCCATCATTTGAGGAATGCGCTGCAATCCCATGTTGTTTGGCAGCTTTCTGCCACCCACTGCCTGCCAGTCTCTCTCAGAGGATGAGAGTTCCTAGAGAGAAAGTGCATTCACATCTCTGTGATTCCCTCAATTGGTTTAGAAAAGTGCCACTTCTAACACAGCACAGCTTCTGAACCACGGGGAAACTTCATTCTCTAGTCCCTTGGGCTTCAGTCTGATTTGTGTTGAACGGTATTATCTGTATGAACCAACTGAGACAGGGAAAATGGTACACCAGGAGATACAGGCTGACATAAATATTTTAAGTAAAACAGTAACAGTGGGAACTGAGATAATATATAGAAACATGGGACCTTAAAGTGCTCTAATTCTTTCCTTTTAAAGATAAGTAAACCTTTCTAAAAAGATTATGGGCTAATAAGGATCACATAGATAAAAAGTGGTAAGAGTAAAATTACAAATGAGAAACCATATATCCCATGCATTGCATTAAAAGTATTGTTTCCAATACATTTGTTAATGGTTTCCAAACTAGAACTTTGAAGGACTAATTCTATCAAATGTGTAGACACTAGACACATGTAGCTGAAACTGAGATTTAAATTAACTAAACTAAATTACCAATTCTGGTCCTCAGTCATAGTAGCCACATTTCAGACATCTACTAACCACAGGTGGCTCATGGTTCTTCATTGGGCAATGAAGATGTCGAACTTTCCATCAATGCAGAATGTTCTTTAGGACATTACGGGACTGAAGATCCTCTTTGCTGATGGTTGTGTGCTCATATCAAATTAAGTATTTCTGAAAGTTTCTTCAACTTAAATGTATTTGACTTTGGTACTTTATTTTAAAATATGCTTTAAAACATAATGTAAATATTCACACAACTTCTTGCCTTTGTTTCTGCTCCTCTAGCAACATAGTGACTCGGCAAGGTGACATCACAAAATATGAATCCCTGGAGCTGGATGGATTATTAACTATATTTTCCATAACTGACACGTACATAGTTCTTATTCACCACATCCATAAAAATGGGCATTAGTAGTACTTTAGAACCTGCCTGCCAATGCAGGAGGCATACGAGATGTGGGTTCAATCCCTGGGAAGATCCCCTGGAGGAGGATATGGCATCCCACTCCAATATTCCTGCCTGGACATGGACACATAGAAGCCAGGTGGGCTACCAACCGTAAGGTCACAATGAGTTGGGCATGCCTGAAGTGACTTAGCATGCACACATGCAGTAATCTATTTCAATAAAAATTTCAAAACATCCATTTTGAAATAATCATAGGTTCACAAGAAGTCACAAATATATATTCAAGAAGGCCCTGCATACTCTTCATCTAGACTCCACAAGATTTATTTTCTAGAATGCTACAGTACAATATTGAAACCAGGAAATTACCATAATTCAAAATGTAGAATTTCTTCAGAATTTAGCAGTTAGACATGGATGTGTGTGTGTGTGTGTGTGTGTAGTTCTATATGATTTTACACATGTGTAGCTTAGTGTAGCCACCATCATAAGGATATTTAACTGTACCACAGCAAGACTCCCTTGTGTTATAGCCACATCTACTTCACCCTACCCTCTACCATTATTACCAAGTCCAGGATAAACATATAAAGCAAGAGACAAGTTGTTAGGGCAAGGAACAGGGGCTTTATTTAGAAAGCCTGCATACTGAGTAGATGGTGGACCTGTGTCTCCACCAACCATCTTACCTGGGTTAGAGTTAAGTCTCCTTTTATCCTAAAAGGAGATGGGGTGTGGTTGGTTATTGCAAGCTTCTTGGTGTTGGAATCCTTTTTTCTTATAGCTGTCCACATAGGTTAGGTCACAATGTTCCTGTAAACCTCAAACAAGAAAAATTTTATTTTCTGTTTTGCACTTTTTAATCTCTATATGAATGGAAATGTGTTACACCTTTAAAGGTCAGAGCCTTGAGAATGGACTATCAAGTATATTTCAGGTTATAGCCAACATTCTTGTAGCAAAAGTAAAGGGATACAAATGTTAAAGTAAAATAAATGGATCTGGTATTGAGTGAGATTTGCTCTTCCTTATTATACCGTGGCCATCAAAATCCATCATGATCCATACAATCATGTTATTTAACAAATGTTATAGAAATGAAATCATGCAACTTCTGTTCATCATAGACTTTTTACACTGATATTAATTTTCTTGAAGCTCATCTAAGTTGTGTGTATCAGTAGTTAAATTCTTATTATTGCTGAGGAATATTCCATGATATGAATGTTCTACAGTTCACTAAATCATTCATTCACTGGAGAATATTAAAGAAGTTTTCTATTTCTGCCAATTAAAAATAAAACTTTTATGTTTCACATACAGGTTTCTACATGTTAAAAGCTTTCAGTTCTTTGGAATAAAAGGCCAAGAGTACAAATCCTGGATAATTGAGATCATTTTTAATTTTATCATCATTTAGTTTTATTACTGTCAAATTCTTTTCTTAATGTACAATTTCACATTCAATTAAGCAAAGTATGAATCATTCAATTTTGATAAATCCTTACCAGCTTTTTGGCTTTATCACTATTTTTAGCCATTCTTATGTTTGTATAATGATAACATATTATGTTTTTAATTTCCATTATTCTAAAGGCTAATAATATTGAAATTTTTTCCATGTTTGTCATCCACATATTCTCTTCAGTGAAATATCTATTCATATCTTTTGCTTGCTTTCTAACTGCATTATTTATTTTATTAATACTGAGTTTACGCATTCTTTATACATTATACATATGAATCCTGTGTTAGATGTGGGATTTGTAAGCATTTTCTCCTAACCTGTAACTTTTTTTTCTTTAATCTCAGGGTTTATTACAAAGCAAAGCTTTAATTTTGATGCTTTCAATTTATCTATTTTTCCTTTTATGGATCATGCTTTTGATGTCAAGTGTAAGACATTTTGCCACACATGTTTTCTCTTACACTTTTTTTAAAAGCCTTATGTTTTTAGTATTATGTTTTATATTTAATCCATTTTCCATTATGTATTTTTGTATAAATTGTCAGATCAATGTTTAGGTTAATTTTTGCCTTGAGTTGTCCAATTGCACTAGAACCAATTCTTGAAATAATTTTAGTGTATCTATTCTGTTACACTGATCTAAATCTTTCTCTTTAGCAGAATCATACTGCCTTGATTCCTCTAGACATAGAATAAGCCTTCATGTTTAGAAGAATGTTTCTTCTCACTTCATTTTCTTTTACTGTCTTCTTTTAAAAAATCTATCTTAAGGAAATTCCACAAAATTAAAAAAATAAATTTGTCTACATTTACAATAAAAGCTTGTTGATTTTCTGACTGGAACTTTTGGTGGTGAGCATACTATAGTGCAGGAGAATAGTATATCAAGAAGAGATAAGAAAGCTTTCTTAAGTGAGCAAGGCAAAGAAATAGAGAAAAGCAATAGAATGGGAAAGATTAAAGATCTCTTCAAAGAAATTAGAGAGAGATACCAAGGGAATATTTCATGCAAAGATGGTCATAATAAAGGGCAGAAATGATGTGGATCTAACAGAAGCGGAAGACATTAAGAAGAGGTGGCAAAAATACACAGGAGAACTGTACAAAAGAAGTCTTAATGACATGGATAACCATGATGGTGTAATCACCTATCTAGAGCCAGACATTCTGGAGTGTGAAGTCAAGTTGGCCTTAGGAAGCATTACTATGAACAAAGCTAGTGGAAGTGATGGAATTCCAGCTGAGCTATTTCAAATCTTAAAAGATGATGCTGTTAAAGTGCTGCTCTCAATATGCCAGCAAATATGGAAAACTCAGCAGTGGCCACAGGACTGGAAAAGGTCAGTTTTCATTTCAGGCCAAAGAAAGGGCAATGCCAAAGAATGTATAAAGTACTGCACAGTTGCTATTATTTTGTATGCTAGCAAGGTAATGCTTAAAACGCTCCAAATTAGGTTTTAACAGTATATGTATTGAGAACTTCCAGGTGTACAAACTGGATCTAGGAAAGGAAGAGGAACCAGAGATCAAATTGCCAAAATCTGTTGGATCATAGAAAAAGTGAAGGAATTCCAGAAAAACATCTATTTCTGCTTCATTGACTACGCTAAGCCATTTGACTATATACATTACAATAAACTATGGAAAATTCTTAAAGATATGGAAATACCAGACCATCTTACCTGCCTTCTGAGAAACCTGCATGCAGGTAAAGGAGCAAAAGTTAGAACCAGTCATGAAACAACTGACAAAAATTGGGAAAGGTGTACGTTAAGGCTGTATATTGTCACCCTGCTTATTTAACTTATATGCAGAGTGCATCATGAAAAATACCAAACTGAATGAAGCTCAGGCTGGAATCAAGATGCCAGGAGAAACATGAATAACCTCAGATATGCAGATGATACCACTTTAATGGCAGAAAGGGAAGAGGAACTAAAGAACCTCTAGATGAAGGTGAAAGAGGAGACTGAAAAATCTGGCTTTAAAACTCAACATTCAAAAAATGAATATCACGGCATCTGGTCCCATTATGTCATGGCAAATAGATGGAGAAAAAAATGGAAATAGTGATAGATTTTATTTTCTTGGGCTCTAAAATCACAGTGGATGGTGACTGCAGCCATGAAATCAAAAGATGCTTGCTCTTTGGAAGAAAAGCTATGACAAACACAGACAGCATATTAAAAAGCAGAAACATCACTTTGCCGACAAAGATCTGTCTAGTCAAAGCTATAGTTTTGCTAGTATTCATGTATGGATGTGAGAGCTGGACAATAAAGGAGGCTGAGCGCCCAAGAATATATGCTTTTGAACTGTGGTGCAAATAGCTGAGCAACTGAACAAAACACACAATAACGTATGAAGTCAAAATATAATGCCGTACAAATAAAACATACAAAGTTATAAACAAAGATTGCTGTTGTTCAGTCACTAAATCCTGTTTAACTTTTTGTGACCCCATAGATTGCAGCATGCCAGCCTTCTCTGCCTAGCACTATCTACTGGAGTTTGCTCAAATTCATGTCAATTGAGTCATGATGCTATCTAACCACCTTATCTTCTGCTACCCCCTTTTCCTTTTGCCTTTAATCTTTCCTAGCATCAGGATCATTTCCAATGAGTTGTCTTTTCCTATAGATGGCAAAAGTGTTAGAGCTTTGGCTTCAGCATCAGTCCTTTCAATAAATATTCAAGGTTGATTTCCTTTAAGATTGACTGGTTTGATCTGCTTGCTGTCCAAGGGACTCTCAAGAGTCTTCTCCAGCACCACAGTTCAAAAACATCAGTTCTTCAGTGTTCAGCCTTCTTTATGGTCCAACTCTCACATCCATACGTGAATACTGGAAAAGCTGTAGCTTCGACTAGACAGACCTCTGTGGGCAAACTGATGTCTCTGCTTTTTAACATGCTGTCTAGATTTATCATAGTTTTCCTTCCAAAGAGGTAGCATCTTTTAATTCCATGGCTGCGGTCTCCTTCCTCAGAGATTTTGGAGCCCAATAAAATAAAATCTGTCAGTTTCCCCTTCTGTTTGCCTTGAAGTGATGGGACTGAATACCATGATCTTTGTTTTTTGAATGTTGTGTTCTAAGCCAGCTTTTTCACTCTCTGCTTTCACCAAGAGGCTCTTTAGTTCTTCTTCTCTTTCTGCCATTAGAGTGGTATCATCTGCATATCTGAGGCTGTTGATATTTCTCCTGGCAATTTTGATTCCAGCTTGAGCTTCATCAAACCTGACATTTTGCCTGATGTATTCTGCATGTGAGTTAAATGGAGTGAGAATATACAGCCTTGCCATACTCCTTTCCTAATTTTGAACAAGTCTGGTGTTCCATATCCACTTCTAACTCTTGTTTCTTGACCTGTATACATGTTTCTCAGGAGACAGGTAGGTGGTCTGGTACTCACTTTTCTTAATAATTTTTCATTTTTTTTGTGATCCACACAGTCAAAGACTTTCCCATAGTCAATAAAGCAGAAGTAGATGTTTTATCTGGAATTCCCTTGCTTTGTTTATGATACAATCTATGTTACCTATGTTGGCAATGATCTCTGGTTCCTCTACCTTTTTTAAATCCTGCTTTTACCTCTGGAAGTTCCCATTTCATGCACTGTTGAAGCCTAGCTTGAAGAATTTTGAGCATAACCTTTCTAAAATATGAAATGAGCACAATTGTACAGTAGTTGGAACAATCTTTGGCATTCCCCTTCTTTGGGACTGGAATGAAAACTGACCCTTTCCTATCTCGTGGCCCTTAATGAGTTTTCCAAGTTTGCTGACATATTGAGCACAGCATTATGACAGCATTATCTTTTAGTATTTTAAGTAGGTCAGCTCTAATTCTGTCACCTCCACTTCCTTTATTTGTAGTAATGCTCCCTAAGGCCCACTTGACTTTACATCCAGGTTTTCTGGCTCTAGGGGAGTGACTACACCATCTTACTTGAGTCATTAAGAACTTTTTGTATAGTTCCTCTGTTTATCCTTGCCAACATTTCTTAATCTTTTCTGCTTCTATTAGGTCCTTAAAATTTTATCCTTTATTATTCAAAATCTTCCATGAAATGTTCTTTTAGTCTCTCCAGTCTTCTTGAAGAGATCTCTAGTCTTTCCCATTCTATTGTTTCCCTCTATTTCTTTGGCCTATTCATTTAAGTAGAGCTTCTCATCTTTCCTTGCTATTCTCTGAAACTCTGCATATTGTTTCTTTCCCTTTTCCTTCCTTACTTTCCAGTTCTCTTCTTTCTTCAGCTATTTGAAAGCCTCCTCAGACAACCACTTTGCCTTCCTACATTTATTTTTCTTTGGCATGGTTTTGATCACTGCCTTCTGTACAGTGTTGCTAACTTCCATCCATAGTTCCTAGGGCACTCTGTCTACCAGATATAGTTCCCTGAAACTATTTGTCACCTCCACTGAATAATCATAATGGCCTAGTGGTTTTCCCTGTTTTCTTCAATTGAAAGCTGAATTTTGCAATAAGGAGCTCATGATCTGAGCTATAGTCAGCTCCAGGTCTTATTTTTGCTGACTATATAGAGCTTTCCATCATCATCTGCAAAGACTATAATCAATCTGATTTTGGTATTGACCATTTGATGATGTCCATGTGTAGAGTAGTCTCTGTGTTGTTGTCAAAGGTTGTTTGCTATAACCAGTGTTTTCTCTTGACAAAACTATGTCAGCAGTTACTCTGCTTCATAACCAAACATTCCAAACTCCAGGTATCTCTTGTCTTCCTATATTTGTATTCCAATCTCCTATGAGGAAAAAGATATCTTGTTTTGGTGTTAGTTCTAGAAAGTCTTGCAGGTCTTCATAGAATCAGTCAGCTTCAACTTTTTCAGTATCAGTTGTTGGGGCTCAGACTTGGATTTCTGTGATGTTGAATGGTTTGCCTTGAACATGAACCAAGCTCATTCTGCTGTTTTTGAGCTTGCCCCCACGTACTGAATTTCAGACTCTTTTGTTGACTATGAGGACTAATCCATTTCTTCTAAGGGATTCTTGCCCACATGAGTAGATGTAATGCTGATTTGAATTAAATTTTCCCATTCCCTTCCATTTTAGGTCACTGATTCCTGAGATATTGACATTCACTCTTGCCATCTCCTGCTTCACCACTTCCAATTTACTGATTAATGGACCTAACATTCCAGGCTTGCAATATTGTTCTTATAGTATTGGACTTTGCTTTCATCACCAGACACATCCACAACTGAGCTTCGTTTCCACGTTGGCACAGTTGCTCCATTCTTTCTGGGGGTACTTGTAATTGCCCCCTGCTCTTCCCCAGTAGCATATTGGACACCTTCCAATGTCATTCCCTCCTCGAGGTAATGAAGGCAATTCAATTGGAAAAAAAAAAAATAACCTCTGCAGCAACAGAGAAAAAAATCCGTATAGATGAGTTTAACAACTGATGTCTTTACTCAGCTGTGTGTTTAAATCAATGGACATAATATGCCTTTTCTAGTATTTATGGCTTCTTTGATTTTTTTCCTTGATATCTTGTTATTTTCTATATATGAATTATATACAAGTATTATTAGATTTATCCCTCATATTTTATTGTCTCTGGAACAACTTTAAAAGTTTTTGAATCCTTAATTTCAGTCTTTACTGGTTCATTGTAAATATATAGAAATGCAGTTGATTTGTGTGTATTGATCTTGTATCTTATGACCACACTGAATTCAGTTGTCAGTTCTAGAACCTTTCTTGCAGATTCCTTGGAAGTTTCAACATATGAATTATGTCATCTGAATATTTCTCCTTTCATCTCCATCAGTTTTTACTTTATCATATAACAGTATTACTGAGATAAAATATAATGCCACAAAACAGCTGCTTAAGTGTACAATTGAATAATTTTAATATATCTTAGTTGTGCAAATACAATCATAATCAATCACAGAAGACATTCATCACCTTAAAAGAAAATCAGTTCTTACTAGAGATCATGCCACCCAATCCTCCCTGAACCTCTAATATACTTTTATATCTCCCTAGCTTTGTATTTTAGAAATTTTATATGAATGGAATTGTTCAAGATATGGTCTTTTATGACTGACTTCATTTAATTAGCATAATGTTTCAAGGTTCACCCATGATAAAGTAAGTAACCATTCTTTAATGATTGAAAGTTACATGGCTATCCTATGTTGTAATTATTCCTTCACTAGATGTTAGACATCTGAATATATCACATTTTGGCTATTATGAATAATGCTGGTATGGACAATTGTACACATGGTTTTGTGTATGCCTATATTTTAAGTCTTGTATGTATACCTAGAAGTGGGATCTTTGAGTCATTTGATAATTCTATATCAATATTTTATGAAGTTTACAGACTATTTTTTCATTCTGATTATATGATTTGGTGTGAAGTGGAATCTCATTGTGGATTTTATTAGCATTTCCTTCATAGATAATTATCTTCTGTAGCTTTTCATGGGTAGACTGGCCATTTTTATATGGTCTTTTTATTGCTTTTATAAGTCAATTGAGATGTAATTGACATTTTATTGTACACATTTTTTATAAAAGTTAATTCAGTATAATTGACATATTACCTTATTGAGTTTAATGTGTACATTGTAATGATTTAATGCATATATATTTTGCTTATTATTTACCACAATAAGGTCAGTTAATATATTTTACATCTCACAAATTATGATTTTTTTTCTTTATTGCTGGTGTAGTGAGAACCTTTACAATCTAGTTTCATAAGAATATTCAAATGTACAATATAGGACTGTGAACTATGGTCACCATTCTATGCATTCAATCCCTGAATTTTCTTATCACTAGAAGTTTGTACCTTTTGATGAATATATCCTTATTATCCCGAATTTCCCAGACGCAGTCCCTGGTAAACACTATATAATCTCTACCTTTACGGATTCTACATACACATGAAATCATATATTATTTGTCTTTCTCTGTTTCATTTCACAGCAATAGTGACTGCAGTTTTCTTTCTTTCTTTTTTTTTTTTTTTTGGAGTTATAACATTCCATTATGTGTGCGTGTGTAGCATTTTTTTAAACTTTTTCTGGAAGAGTCTGTTAAACAAAGAGTTGCCTTATTAATATGCATGATTAATACAAACTATAAAGTGCTAAGAAAATTTAATACCTAAGTCATAGTAAGCAGGTGGCAATTCAACATCCAGGGTCAATAGAATACTTGGGGAGACTGCAACAGATTAGACTTCCATGGTGGAGGACACATTTTCAGAGGTGAAGTGGGTACAAGTGTAACAGCTTTTCAAGTTCCCTCTCATCACAGAGGATCATCAACAGCACTCCATTCCAGGAAAGGTATGCTATCTGGTGCTCTTGAGGCTGGATGAAACTCAAAATCTAGTGGATTGAAAGGGAAGAATTTTTCTATTTCCGGATAAGTGTTAACTGTGGTAGGAACTGAGCTTTTCGCTTTAATGACCTTTTCAGTCATGTTTTTGGTAGAGAAGGTTGTGTTTCTATTTGAGTGGTTCACTGGTCTTTGTTGACTTTTCTGAGGTTGACAGTTTCCAGTGCCTTTCTGGCAGCTCTGGGTAAGGTGGGTGGAGCATCAACATTTTGCCAACATGTGGTGTTGAAACCTAAGATCTCCCCTCTAAAGTTTTACAGAAGGCTCAGACCCCAGCTTCACTTTGTAAGTAGAGTTACCAATTGCTTACAATTCACATCTTTACCATTTTTAAGAGTGCTCTTTAACCATAATTTCCTCACATTCTGTTTCAAATAAAGTCAGATTTTTCTGTGGGTGATTTTGGAGCTATATCTATCCTTATGGCCTCCTTTTCCTCTTGTGACAAACATCAGGTTACTTTCTGGAACTGGGAATAGGGACAATAACTCACCTTTCTTGAGGTGACACTAAGCTGATGATACAGTCTCCAGTGCAGAGGTCCCAACCTTTTTTGGCACTAGGGATTGATTTAATGGAAGATAATTTTTCTGTATCAGGGGTGGGAGAATAATTTGGGGATGACTAAGTGCATGACGTTTATTGTGCACTTTATTTCTAATCTAATGTCACTGATGATCTGACAGGAGGTACTGGCCCATGGCCTGGAGGTTGGGGACCCCTGCTCTAGTGTTCTTGATTTTTTTTTGCACCTTGTCTGAAAGTTTAACTTGCAAGTAAATTGGGCCAATGCTGAACAAGGCCCCAATATTTTCAGCTTGTTAGACTAGGGTTGATTTTTTGTTCTATAAATGGGTTGCTATGGAATTCAGTTGCTTTATTCAATATATCAGGCAATAAACATTTTATAATGTACAACTTAAGTTGTATAGTAATTTTACCCAGTGTAGTCAAGAGTTTAGTCTCTGCAGGTAGTAAACAAATCTACTTTTCATTTAAACAATGTTTTTCTTGCCAAATATGACATGCATATACTTCTAAGTCCAGTAGGATTTAATGGAGGTTCTTCTATTACCACTGGAATAATAGGCCTGACAAAGACAGTGGTAGGGCACCTTATACTGCAACCCAGACATTTTGTGAGTCAAATAAATATCTATCCCATTATCAATATTGCTTATTTAGACACTTCTACAATAATACTAAACTCTGAAATTTAAATGTGTTTACCATAAGTTCTGTAGATGACTGTCCCTCATACCTAGATATATTCTACACATTTTGCATAATATAATTTTTCCCACAGTTCTCTGTGCTATGTGCATTTTTTCCTAGACTTCAATTATTGAAAGTGTCTTATTTTTTACAAGTTAAAAGATTTTGTCATTGTTCAGCTGCTAATTAGTGTCCAATTCTTTGCGAACCCATGGACACATGCCAGGCTTCCCTGTCCATCATCTCCCGCGGCTTGCTCAAACTCATGTCCATTGAGTTTGTAGTGCCATCCCACCATCTCATCCTCTGTCATCCCCTTCTCCTCCTGCCTTCTGTCTTTCCCAGCATCAGGGGCTTTTCCAGTGAGTCAGCTCTACACATCAAGTGGCCAAAGTATTGGAACTTCAGCTTCAGCATCAGTCCCTGCAATGAATATTCAGGGCTGATTTCCATTAGGATTAACTGGTTTGGTCTTCTTGCAGTGCAAGGGACTCTCAAGAATCTTCTCCGACACCACAGTTCAAAAGCATCAATTCTTTGGTACTCAGCCTTCCTTATGGTCCAACTCACACATCTATGTGTGACTACTGGAAAAACCATAGCTTTGACTACAAAGACCTTTGTAAGCAAAGTAGTGTCTCTGGGTTTTAACACTCTGTCTAGGTTGGTTATAGCTTTTCTTCCAAGGAGCAAGCATCTTTTAATTTCCATGGCTACAGTCACAGTCTGCAGTGATTTTGGAGCCCAAGAAAATAAAGTCTGTCACTGTTTCCATTGTTTCCTCATCTATATGTCATGAAGTGATGGAACGAGGTGGCATGATATTCATTTTTTGAATGTTGAGTTTTAAGCTTTTTCACTCTTCTCTTTCACCTTCATCAAGAGGCTCTTTAGTCCCTCTTCGCTTTCTGCCATGAGGGTGGTGTCATCTGCATATCTGTCGTTATTGACATTTCTCCTGGCATCTTGATTCCAGCTTGTGCTTCATCCAGCCCAGCATTTCACATGATGTACTCTGCATGTAAGTTAAATAAACAGGGTGACAACATACAGCCTTGACACACTCCTTTCCCAATTTTCAAACAGTCTGTTATTCCATGTTTGTTTCCAACTGTTGCTTTTTTTACATAATAATAATAGATCTTATGGGGGGGAAATCCCAGGAAAGTTTAAATGGGAAAATATTTTAAAGAACAAAACTTGAGCTTAGACATTTTCAGAAAGGATTCAAAAATGGAATTTCTAAGTAACATACTTAAGTATTTCCAGTATAACTAGTATATGTATTTATTCTTGTATTATAATTTTCTTTAAAGATTACAACTTTTTTGGATGGTAATTTTCAGTCCAAAAAATTATAACTGACATCAGCAAAATTCAAAACTGAGGTAAAATTAAAGGAGAAAATGAATACAGTTGAATAACATAGTGAAAATTTGTATGCACAATACATACATGTAAGATAAATCAAACACAAGTAATTTCATGTTGGATGTTGGAGTAAGCATAAACTTACCACACTGTTAACAGAAATTTTAATAAAGTTGTAGATACTTTCAGTGACAAATGGTATACTTTTTATTTGATGAGTTAATCTTAAAACTTAAATATAAATATCACCAGATATACTGATGTTTTTCTGGAATACAACAGATGCAACATCTTTTATTTATTTTATATAAACATGCTCTTTGTGTCATGGGTAATATAAAAAGGACCAACTGCCTCTATAGTTAAATAAATATAATGTATAATAATTTGGATTTTAATTATATATGAAAGGGATCATTCTTTAACATAGCAAACATCATGTTTACATAAGCATTTACATTTAATTTGAGATGGCAAATGTTTAAAACAGCATCATCTATCCAAATGTTCATTATGTCTATTAACTCTAATACTTTAGAGAGTTAGAGAATATTAAATAGAAGACACCTGCCTGCATAATGCTACTTTCAATTATCACAGTTTAATAGCATTCAAGGCATACATTTTTGCCATAATGATTTTGGATTCTCAGAAAGTTCAACATATGCTCTGAAAACTACTTTGAGTCCAATTAAAATAGTACCAGTCATCTCCCATATGTTTATTTACTGCCTAATATGTGCTTGCCGCATACAAACTCTTTTTTGTTTGCAGTATAGATAAGACAAACGAATATTCCTGTTCTCATTTGATTGCATAGTATGTATGTTTTGGATAAGGTTATATAGATAATAAACAGAAAATAAATTATGTAGCATGTTAGATATAGATTCAATTATGGCAATAATATCAGCAAAAGTGATAGGCATATTCTGGAAGATGATCTCAAATTTTAAATAGGGTGGTCAGAAAAATCTCACTAGTAAGCAGATAAATGAAGAAAGTAAAGAGATAATTTGTCAGAATGTCTGGGGAAAAGTGCTCCAGGTAAAAGGACCAGCAAGTGTAAAGATTCAAGACTAGGGATGATATTTTAAAGGAAAAGAAAATCTGATATGACTGGAGATGAATGGAATGGAAGTGTTCATGTGATGATCACAGGATCAGAAAGTTAATGGTATGTTACATTGTATAGTTTAATGTAGACAATTTAAGAAAATCCTAGGGTCTAAAAGAACAGAGAACTACCATTTCCTACCCACTGCCCTGCTTGCAAAGCCGGAGGGTCACTCTGAAAGTAGGGAGTGACTATTTCCAATACCAGTTTCAGATGTATGACTCAGATTATTTTGCAAATCATTAGGGTAGGGGAAAGGCAGATCATAAAAACAGAGAGCAACAGACCTATTCTCTTAAATTCTGACTTTTCTACAGCAGAGTGTAAAGGGACTTAAACCTGAAGGCTCTTTTTAAAACAATAGATTTTAGAGGTAACCAAATAAGAGGAAGCAGGTAGTTCCACATGGGTAGGGAACTAAATCACAGGTCAGCTAATTATTCAGAGATAACCTGGAAAACTGACACTAAGGAAAACCAGATCATAAAAGACCCTAAGACAGGACTCAAAAGCAGCAAAGGAAAAAATATTAAATTATTATTAAATGATTTAATTAAAAATCATGTTGCCCTAAAGCAACAAAGGCAAAAATATTTTTTCACGGAGTGAAAAGATCATGAAAGGAATTCAAATGTAACCTTAGAAAATAGTCACCCAATTCAAAAATAAGCAGTAAAGCAAAAGAAGGGAATAGAAAAGACGTGAGACCTATTTAAAAATAAATGAACAAATAAGGAGGAAGATATAATTCTAAGGATAATAATAATGCATTCAATGTGAATGGATCAAATAATCCAATCATAGGGCAGATATATTCAGACAGGAAGAGAAAAGATCCAAATACACATTGTTAAAAGGAAATATATTTCAAATTGAAACATACAAATATAAAACAAAAGGGTGGAAAATAGATGCAAAAGCATTAAGAAGGCGGCTGGAGACAAATGAGAGTTTACTAGTATCAGACAAATGAGAATTGAGTAAAAAAAAAGAAAGAGAAGATAAAACTTCCTGCAATGTCCCTGTCAGTGGGATTCAGTTCTTCTTTACATGGTTTCCTGACCAGGTTTACCGGATTTCTGGCCTCTCCCCCAGCACCAGAGCATTCTTTCTCTGTCGTTTATCTACCTGTGTCTTGAGGCTGAGTGCTTGCTATCCTACATCAGAGTCAGACGGTCTGCTTTCACTCCTCTTGGAAACAATGAGTTCTTGCCTGTTCCTGGGGGCAAGAAAGACGGCTGCCCATTCCTTAGGGACTTAACATTTGGCTTCCTAGGCGAGAAGAGTCTCAGCAAGGGCACAAGGATAGCTCCCCACAGCAGCCGGTCACCTGACTCACAGCACCTCCAGGGAAGCTCCTCCAGTTTCCCACCTGCCTCTGATCTTATATGCACCTGAAAGGATACTGAGTGTATGAATTCCTTCTGTGCTTGTGCCCCCAGCCCCAGCCATTCCAAACTCTTACGGTAGCCCCCACAAGCCTTTAAAAAGTTGTTAAACTTTTTGCTGATTTACTACTGCCTGCTTTTATGTAGACTATCAGAGTTAAACAATCCCTTGTTCCTCATTAGAAATGAGTTTACCTATTGAACTTGCAAACCTAACTCTACACTATGCTCGGGCAAAATTATGATTTTGACAATTTTGCAACTTTATCTCTTTATTAGAGTGGGGGTGAGAGTGGCTTTCTTTGAAAATTTCTTCTTTCTAACAAATGCCAGAAGCTTCATTATTTTCGAATTATGTTGTTTCATTTTCATCTTATAGACAGAATGCATAGATTCTGTACCTTTCAATTTGATTCCTTTTTTAAAGTGCTGTTTGTGAATACTTGTATAATATATGTTTATTAACTCTTATTTACATATTTATAGCTGATGTATTTGAAAATTTTATTTCTCAATTTATTTCCAGTGAATTGAGAATGTTTTCTCTATAACTTTTCTTTATTAAATTTGAGTCTGTAGTTGGTTTTAAAAAATACTACTAATTGTTAAGAAATATCAAAGAAGTGATTTTTGGAGATATTATAAGTGTGAAAGTGAAAAATGAAAATGTTGGTCGCTTAGTCATGTCTGATGCTTTGCAACCCATGGACTTAGCCTGCCAGACTCCCCTGTCCATGGGACTTCACAAGCAAGAATACTGGAGTGGGTTGCCATTTCCTTCTCCAGGGGATTTTCCTGACCCAGGAATTGAACCTAGGTCTCCTGCATTATAGGCAGATTCTTCACCATCTGAGCTACCAGGGAAGCCATTATATATATATGTAGAAAATAACTTTTTGTATGTTCATAAATATATATTTATATGCATGTGTGCATGCATATGTATTCATTAGATGTTCAGTTCAGTGTCCGATTCTTTGTGACCCCATGGACTGTAGTACGCCAGGCTTCCCTGTCCATCACCAACTCCCGGAGCTTATTCAAACTCATGTCCATTAAGTTGGTGATGCCATCCAACCATCTCATCCTCTGTCATCCCCTTCTCCTCCCACCTTCAATCATTCCTAGCATCAGGGTCTTTTCAAATGAGTCAGTTCTTCGCATCAGGTGGCCAACGTATTAGAGTTTTAGCTTCAGTATCAGTCCTTCCAGTGAATATTCAGGACTGATTTCCTTTAGGATGGACTTGTTGGATCTCCTTGCAGTCCAAGAGACTCTCAAGAGTCTTATCCAACACCACAGTTCAAAAGCATTAATTCTTTGGTTCTCAGCTTTCTTTATGGTCCAACTCTCACATCCATACATGACTACTGGAAAAACCAAAGCTTTGACTAGACAGACCTTTGTTGGCAAAGTAATGTCTCTCCTTTTCAATATGCCATCTAGGTTGGTCATAACTTTTCTTCCAAAGAGCAAGTGTCTTTTAATTTCATGGCTGCAGTCACCATCTGCAGTGATTTTGGAGCCCCCCAAAATAGATTTTAGCATTACATTATTAAGCAGTTATTATTATTCTTTACCATCTGAGCCACCAGCCACCATTGGCAAGAATCCACTTGTCAATGCAGAAGACACTGGTGGCACAGGTTCAATCCCTGGGTCAGGAAGATCCCTTGGAGAAGGAAATAGCAACCCACTTTAGTATTCTTGCCTGGAAAGTCCCAGGGGTTGCAAAGAGTCAGACATGACTGAGCTAGTAACAACACTCATTATTGCTATTCACACTTGCAAAGCCTTACTTTAGCTGATTTAATAGAGTCTTCAGAGTCAAGACTCACTAGTCTTCTGCTTCTTTGATTTTTCTTACTTCTCTGCAGTTTATATTTTACATGTACATGGATGCTATAGTTAGTAGGTATTGCACAAATACTTTGAAGTTATATCCTCATTTTAGTTGATTATTAGAAAAAAACATATATTTGGGTGTGTAGAAGATGAAGATTCTGTGAACTACAATCATTCTACAAACTTATGCTAGAATCTTATATATAATAAATCATATTTAAATAAATCTTATCCTAGATTTAAGGGAAACTTAAAAGTACCAACAAGATATGTTTGAATGTTAAAATTTAGTTCTTCAATATTGTCAGATATGCTTCCATTTTTTCATATGCCCAAACTGAGACACTCACACTCACATATGTCCAAACTCACACACTAGTGTGGTTTTCAACTACCACATTATGTGAACCTGCATGATGTGTGGCATATCTCCACCAGTATAGATAAAACAAAATCATTTAATATTTCTGTCAATAATCAATGGAGAAGGAAATGGCAATCCACTCCAGTGTTCTTGCCTGAAGAATCCCAGGGATGGCGGAGCCTGGTGGGCTTACGTCTATGGGGTCGCAGAGAGTCAGACACAACTGAAACGACTTAGCAGCAGCAGCAACAATCAAATTTTTTAAACTATACAAAACTAGCATACTATATGTTAATATCCTTAATTTAATTGATATATTTATTTTTCTTAACCTATAATAATAATTATTTCCCTAAAAGACAATTAATATTTCAAGATGTGTATTGATCTAAAGAAAATGATGAATAATACCTTATTCCCGACTTCAGATGTGGCACATTTGTTATACTTTGGTAATAGTTCTGAACAAAATATAGAACCTTGAATTAGAAGCAAAACTTGTTTGAAAATAAGTGTGTAGGATTTCCCTGGTGTTCCAGAGGTTAAGATTTTGCCTTGAAATACTGGAGTGCGGATTTAATCACTGTCAGCTAGCTAAGATCCCATGTGCCTCCCGGCCAAATAACCAAACTGTAAAACTGAAGCAATATTGTAATAAATTAAATTAAGACTTTAAAAATGGTTCACTTTAAAGAAATGTTTAAAAAATTAAAGAAAGCAAAGTAGGTAGATAAGCAGAGGTATAGAAGAGTAACTCAATGACTACCCATTTGTAATAGCTATATATTTTCATATATGGAGAGTCCCTTTCTTGATTATCATGGGACTTTTCACTTGGACTTTGTAACACTGAAGTATGTAGACCGAGGTGTAAAAGAACAGTGTAGCTTTTCATGGAAATGCAAAAAAGAATTTATACACGTGAACAAGAGGAACAGATTTCAAACTGAAGTAGCAGTATACTCTTTCGACATTGATACAGTTCTGAATCTTCTTTTAAAAGTGGCAAAATGCACATGTAGAGACAGTTTTCAAGACATTTATTAGAACAACATATTCGGTTTTTCAGTCTGTTCTTTCTCAGTTTCAGCCAAATTATTCTATGTGCAAGATTTAATTATGAACTTGAACACAAGTCCTAAAACATTGACAATTTTATCATCACTGAACTCTAGTATAAAAGAAAAATGGTGAAAACTGTTCTAATTCACCAACTGTTAGCTGCACATTACTGTGAGATAGCTACATAGCACTCTTTACATTCCACAGAGGCAGGGACATTTTGTTGATGAATATTTTTGAGAAACTGTGCTTTTCTATTTACTAATAGGACTATATAACTTATTAAATACAAACAAACAAAATCATATTCCTGCACTAAGATTTAGCCTTCTAGGAGGATGGGAAAAGGTTAATGTGATTCGAGTCTACAATCATCAATTTATATAGCATGATTTTCAGAACATATTTCTGTGCTTGAAGATTCCAAGGAGAGGTAAATGATATTAGGGTGTGATTGAAAGAAAAGTGAAAATAGGCTTTTGATAAGATGTTGCTCTTTTCTCTCTTACCTGTTCACACAGGAACAACAGCTAAATGGTAGATGCATGGACAAGTGACATTAGAAGTGACCTCTTATGAATTCTTAGGATTGTGACATTTGGGGTGTACATTTCATGTTATTTTAGTCATGTTAATTTTCATGATAGCCCTATTGTTCTTGAATTGTTTCTCACTTTTAAAATTTGCATAATATGATAAGCTGTCAGATATGATTAAACATATTGTTTCATCCTGTAAAATCTGAAATACTTAATGTAAAATCCAGTCAAGTTCACTTATTTTTTAAAAGAAAACACTCTGAAGACCTTTTGAGTGGGAGTCTTAAAGGTGATAAGATTCTAAAATTATACTTTTAAAAAACACTTCTATTTTACTTTTATGTTATTAGACAGACAATGGAATAATGCCTGAAAATTGTATTAGTTTGCTATAATACATGATGACACTACTCTGGAAATATATTCCATGTCCATCATTCTTATTTGTCTTTTTTCTAAGCCTTCCTTCTCTCTCTCAATCTGCTTTTCTTTCATGGCTCTCATATTTTTACCACTGATGTCCTTATTGACACCTGCTGATTTGTCTCTTTTTATGATCCATATTTATTCAGTTGCCATCTCAAGTATGTTTCCTTTACACACCCTGTCTTATATGCATGCTTGTGTGCTAAGTAACTTCAGTCATGTGTAACGCTGAGACCTTATTGACTATAGACTGCCATGCTCCTCTGTCCATGGAATTTTCCCAGCAAGAATACTGGAGCGGGTTGCCATGCTCTCCTCCAGGGGATCTTCTAGACCCAAGGATCGAACCTGCAACTTCTGCATTGGCAGGCAAGTTTTTTACCATTAGTGCCATGTGGGAAACTGATTTCTCTTTTTATCATCCATGTTTATTCAGTTGCCATCTCAAGTATGCTTCCTTAACATGCCTTATCTTCAGTTCAGGTGCACAGTCATGTTCAACTCTTTTCGACTGCATGGACTGCAGCATGCCAGGCTTCCCTGCCCGTCATCAACTCCCAGAGCTTGATCAAACTCATGTCCATCAAGTCAGTGATGCCATCCAACCATCTCATCCTCTGTTGTCCCCTTCTCCTCCTCCTGCCTTCAATCTTTCCCAGCATCAGGGGCTTTTCCAATGAATCAGTTCTTTGCATCAGGTGGCCAAAATATTGGAGCTTCAGCTTCAGCATCAGTTCTTCCAATGAATATTCTGGACTGATTTCCTTTAGGATTGACTGGTTGGATCTCTCTGCAGCCCAAGGGACTCTCAGGAGTCTTCTCCAACATCACAGTTCAAAAGCATCAATTCTTCAGCACTCAGCTTTCTTCATGGTCCAACTCTCACATCCATACATGACTACTGGAAAAACCATAGCTTTCCTTAGATTGACTTCTGTTGGCAAAGTAATGTCTCTGCTTTTTAATAAGCTGTCTAGGTTTGTCACAGCTTTTCTTCCAAGGAGCACGCGTCTTTTATTTTCAAGGCTGCAGTCACCATCTGCAGTGATTTTGGAGCCCAAGAAAATAAAGTCTGTCACTGTTTCCATTGTTTCCCCGTCTATTTGTCGTGAAGTGATGGGACCAGATGCCAAGATCTTAGTTTTTTGAATATTGAGTTTTAATGTTGAGTTTCAACTTCTCGTACATTATAGATCATAAACGTCCATTTTTTGCAGTAGCCTCCCAACTGATAACAGTTTGTCTAATTTCCATTCAAATCTTCATTATATTATTTTATTATCATGTTATATATATTATATTAGAAAAAAATGTTGAAATTGTTTTCACTGTTCTTTCTCTTTTTAAAAATTAGTCTTGAGTTCCTACTCTTTGGATTAAGTCTAAACTCTTTCCATTTTTTTCATTCTTCACTTCATGTTCAGTTGCTTCCGTCATGTCTGACTCTGCGACCTCTGTCCGTGGGATTCTCCAGGCAAGAATACTGGAATAGGTTGCCATGCCCTTCCACAGGGGATCTTCCCAACCCAGAAATTGAAACTGTGGGTTCCTGTCTTCTGCACTGCAGGCAGATTCTATACTTACAGAGCCACCTGGGAAGCCCTATTCTTCATTTCCCTCCCTCCAAAATCTGATCATAATCCATTTTTCATGAATTACCACGTTCTTTACATAAATATTAACTTTTTCTAGTCAATTTTGTTCAAAGACCTCCCCATGCTCTACTTCCATTCTTGGTTTCATACCTTTTCGTATTTCTTGCCTTTTATGGTTATCACACCATTATTACCAGATAATTTTCAGCAAAATTATGTCATTTTTTTGGCTACCTTGTTGCTGTTTTATCCTGTCTGTTAAAAATCTAATCTTTTTAGAGAACAGTGACATCATTTTATTCTAGTTTTTCTTAATGCTCAGTTTTCACACATACCCAGTTATTGATGAGATCATTATTTTCAGTATACTTTTATCAAGATGTGTGTAGAGCAGTGATGATGCCCTGTATGCCAGCTCTTACTTTTTCTCTCCACCACTGAAGAAAGAAATATCTATCTTAGAAAATATAATATTGCATTTTCTTATTTTTTTAAAGTATCACAAATGTCAATATTTTAAACATTACACTGTTAAAAACAGGGGCTCAGTATTTGTTTGGTTAACAGTGTAAGAATGTGGGGGAAAAGGGATTTGAATCTATGTTTATGTTCCATTCTGATATTCATTCATTCCTTTAATATACAAGAAGGTATTCTAAAGAAATAGACATCTTAAAAGGATAAACATCTTGCTTTACATATGAATATGAAGGGACAGAGCAACTTAGTATTGATATAATGAAGCTAAATTGTCTTTCCTTGATTGGTCTCCCTTTACCTGCCCTCTACCCCATCCCATCACTTTCAAAACAATGGGGATATCACGTCTGTGTTTGAAGCACTGGGAGGAAAAACAAAACAGACACGGGCATTCACATTAAAACACTGACTGATAAAAATAAATGAAAAAAAAAAAATAAATAAATAAATAAAACACTGACTGAACTCTCAAGGGTTAAAATGTAAGAAGTTTATTCTCTTTTATCAAGCAGTGTCTACAGACAAAGCAGCCACATGGTGTAAGCTACCAAAGAAGGATGTATGAGACAGATTTGGATTAAATCATTAGGTCACAGCCAGTTTATGTGGTTCATGTTCACAAAGAAGAAAATTGCTAAAAAGGAAAGCAGGTAAGTAGAAACATAAGCTAACTTCTGTTGTTCATTAAATCTGACTCCCATAATGTTTCCTTAAGCTAAGAAGAAATCTACTGTTATCACATAGCTCAGGATGCTATATATACATAAGATAGTACACACTATAAAATTTCAGGTTTCTAAGCAGTTTTACACAATTAAACTTGAGTAAAATTTGTATTTAAAAAAGACCTTATTGGATTACCTTCAGGAAATGGAGGTCATTTCAACAGTACATTAGCATTTTAAGCGACAATAAAACAAAAATATAATAAGTAAAAAGATTCTCCAAATAATGTAAGCTTTTACTTTAAGCCTGGGTAATAATCTGCTTATTTCAATAAACCAAGTCACTAGTTTTAATGCACTTCTACTGGCCTTTCTTTGCCCTGAAACATGAAAGCAATGATTTTCACTTCTATGCAGTGTCTCATATAAGAGGATTAGTTAGGTTTCGAACTTCGACACACAGTGAGAGAGTTGTTTAAGGATTATATAGGAGTTAAGCAGAAGTCATTTGGGAAAGTTATTAAGGAATGAAGTCCTTTGACGGATTATATTTAAATAGCAAAGGCGATGGAGAAGTACATCTTTTCTCACCACTGTGGTGCTACCCCCTAATTCCCAATTTCTGTTACTAATTGTCCTAAACCGCTAATGCTCATCAGTTCTCTAGCCAGTTTTTTTTTCTCTCTGTTGTTAATTTCCCTAAATGTGGTTTACTCTAAGCAGACACAAATAATGCTTCTATTGTGGAAATAAAAGTTCTTGCTAATGCAACACTGGACTACATTAAAAAAAAAAAAAGTTCTATTCCACTAATAAGAGATATTTATAAGCAGTTGACATCCCAGATAAACTTGCATTAAAAATATAATGCACTCTTGTGATTGAAAGCAAAATGAGTTAAGAATACACTGCAAACATATAACCATAATTATTTTCCTCCCTTCCTCCCCATTTTCCATAGCATGCTGCAGATTATACAGTGAGTGTCAAATAGAGTTTGTCACCTGTGTACAGCCTAAGGCCAATTTGTGTCTTCAAATGATATCCATTGAGGGTTAGACAAAATGACTGAAGGCTGGGTTTGGTGCAAAAGATGTTCAACTTTTCTCTTTAAATGATAAGAAATTTATAGTGATGAGGGTGGTCAGTATGCAGCTTTTAGCCTTCCTTTTCCTCTTGTAACATTCCCTTCAAGGCACGAAAGATTATAAACAATGGATGGGACAGAATATTTTGAATTAAGAATTTTAAGATTCCACATCTTATATCTGGTTAAAGCATACCAAAAGGACAGAAAAAAAAAAAAAATAGATCAATTACCCTCAAGATGAAATGGTGTTTAGAATCATTGGAAATTCCCTGCAGTTGAATTATTTTAAATTATTTAAATTCCTATTCTATTGGCAAAAACATAACTGTAGATTTGGTTCTTATAATTGAAGTAGTTTCTCATTAAATATTGTGTTAACTATTTCTAATCAACCAATGTTACTAATTGTTTATGTCTTTGTTTTAAAAAAAAAAAAAAACAACTATTTTATTTGGGCCACCCAATTAACTGATGTTTGGCTAGGATACAAACTTAGAAAGTTAAACTGGTAAATTTAAATAATGGATTAGTGCAGTGTATTGGAAAACTCTTGATTTAATAATTATTTAACAGGGCTCCTAGGCTTCTCCAACCCAGATGACTGTGTTTCCCTTCTCAACGTCAGTGATCTCACAGTTTAACTTATTGAGTCGTCCATCGAGTATAAAGAGAGAGTCCTTGGAAGGAGTCATCAGGTATTGACCAAACAAGCCACTGTCCTGGATTTGCCTGTTCTTCAGGTTCCAAGGCCATTCTTCTGCCTTGAGTGGTTCCTTAAGGCTTTTGATCATCTTAACCTTCCCAGAAGCAAGCTCCACAAAGAGCACATCTGTCTGTGTGCTTGAACTACCATAAATGTTGTACTGATGGGCTTCCGTAAAGGATGGCTGAAAGGCCAGGTCAGATATGTGCAGATTAGTGTGAATATCAAAAGCCTCCTGTATCTCTCCTCTGATGGTGATGTACTGGACCCTCACAAGACCTTTCACATCACTGATGGTGACAAGATAGTGTCCATCTGGGGAGACGTATGGAGTGCCCGTCACGTCACTGTTGAACCCAATGACCGAGTCGGTGACACCGTCCACCAAGAGCTGTGGGGGAGCCGCCCCAGTGCTGTCGGGTTTGCAGCCAACGAAGTAGTATCCTCCCAAGTGTGTGTATGCTAGTGACTGCGGGATGCACTGGTAGTCCTTCAGATTAATAGTCTTGATGTATGACATGGTTTCAAGGTCAATCTTTTGCAGTGCAGCTTCATCTTTATGAAGAATAAATCCAAACCTGCAAAAATGAAAATCAAAGTTAGACAGGAAGCTCCAAAGGGGTGAAGGAAATGCACTCTGGGCAGGTGGAAAGGGGGCTCACAGCCTGGGCATTTGTTGTCAGGCTGGGCAGGAACTGGTGGCTGAATCTTGTTAGAGTCCACTTTAAATCCCACTGTCCTCCTCCTTCCTTAGGTTGTCCTTTTGTTACAGCCAAACAATTATAACTCATGCTATAGGAAGCAAAATAATTTAAAGCGATGTATCTAGTTAACTGGAACAACGCATTTTACTTTTATCATCAAGGGCCAAAAAGTAAACATATTTTGCATGTTTCAAAACCCACTGATATTGAATCAACTTAGTTAATGTCTAGGAAAACCAGAAAGAATGAAAACCTTGAATATACATCTTTTCCACTCACTTCATTGACTTCTTATATTGCTTGTGATCATCAAATAAATTTGATACTCATCACTGTTTAGAAAAGTATTCATATTTTTCTCATTTTAAGCTGTCTCACCTTAATAAATTTGGGGAGTATGGAACTATTAGACTTCTATTTATTGCATTTTAGGATCACCTTAACCACCTTTATGATTTTAACATTTATTTTATTATGTTCTAAATCCAAGTTAAAGTTTCATTCTTGCCATGCTAATACTGTTATACTTATTAATGATACACCTGTGTTGTATTGATCATTTTATGTTGAATAATGATAAACTTTGGATATTTATGGCATTTTTCTACTAAATTTAATTTAAAAATAAATATATTTTAAAATATGTTTTGGTGATCTCTTTAATTATTTCAATGATTTTTGTCCTGAATGCTAGCTGTAGATGATCAGAAGTACCTGTGAAATGGAGAAGTCAGTTTTGTGGGGTTTTGCTTGTTGGAGGTAAATATATTTGGAAACCCTTGCCTATAACATGGGTGACTTCCTAGCAAAAATAAGATAAAATGAGATAGAAACTACTTTACAAAATTACACCCAAAATGCATATAGGCCAACAGAATTGTAAGGGACTTTTATTTTATTTTATTTTTAATAATATTGATTAAAGCACCTTCTAATATTTCCAAAATTTCCTTAAAAATAAAGATGAGAGATGTATTGTTAACTGACTTTGCTCCTAAATGAAAAAGTAAGATTAAGATAACTTTACTGTGAGTATTGAAACAAAAGGCTTCTCATGTGGTTCAGAGGTAAAGCAGGAGATGCAGGTTCAATCCCTGAGTCGGGAAGATCCCCTGGAGAAGGGAATGGCATCTCCACTCTAGTATTCTTGCCTGAGAAATCCCGTGGACAGAGGAGCCTGGTAGGCTACAGTTCATGGGTTGCAAAAAGAGTTAGACACTACTTAGAGACAAAACAATAGCAACAATTTAAAACAAAACAAACTCTAAGAATGGCCCATTTTAACTTGCTACCTAGGAAATTCATTTTCCGTTTGCTAATTCTTAATTTAGCAAATTCTTAATGTTTGTAAAAAAAAATTGCCACTCACACACATAGTATAGAAATATGGTACATTCAGGATAATAGCACCTTAAAATTTCAAATATAAGCATGTGACATGCTCAAAATTTGAATAAACACAGGCCTTTAACATCATAGAATAAAACAAGATAAATGTTCTTTAAAAAATCAGTCATCATGATGGAAGTCATGGAGTGCATAAGCACAAATATTTTACTAAAATAGACATAAGACTGTAACTGCTAGTATCGCTGATCCTGTTCATGAATGAGGCCAGTTGTCTTGCTTTTCACTGCACTCAGTGTTCGCCGAACCCATGGTAGGCAAAGGGCGAGCTAAGAGGCTAGAAGAAAATGCGAGGAACCATAGGAACTGCAGACTTATTCTCTCCTGGCTGGAGCAGCAGCCATAACAGCAAACACACTGTATTCTCTCCTCTGTTATTGACCCAAGGGGTACAGCCACGATGCGGCAGTATGCCGCTGCTTTTTAGGTGGAACTCATATCGCAAGTAGTCCGTGTCCACCTGAGTACGTGGTGAGGTGCATGTGCAGTGCTGTGAGTGATCTCAGCTGTGACATAATCATTATTTATAAAACGTGAGACAAAAGCAAGGGTGAGAGAGCCTGACCATGCCATCTTGGCCAATTTGCTCTTTCCCGACATTGCTTCTATGTTACTACATTTCATAGAGTTAGGAAACTATGCAATAATTTTAGATATATTTGAAGATTTGTGAGAGACTATTTATTGCCTTTGGAGAGAGAATGACTTTTTCTATACAAAAGAAGAGCTACCATGTATAACTACTCCTTTAAAAAGATTTTTTAAACATTTATTGACTGATTACTAAATAGAAAGCATTGGGAATACACTGGAGGTGAACATAACTCACCCTGCTTCCAAGGAGTCTAGAAATTTTAACAGATTAAACAACTGAAATTAAGTGATTAATGTTTAATTATAATATTCTGAAGTATTATTACTTAGTAACTATTACTTTTTCTATATATACTTGAAATGGAATAAAGTAATCATTTTGAAAATAATATTTGTAGAATGTTTCAGAATGACATGCACAAATTCTTATTAATTTCCTGGATCTTTATCTTGTCTTGTGTCAGTAATAACTGGGTCAGTGTTCTTTCAGTAAGCAAAGTTCTTACTATACCTAGTCAGGATACAATTTCAGTTTTGATTACAATGGTATGAAGACACCTTTATGATGTTAGCAATCACTTCCAAATGTTCCCATCAAAAAATGAATCACTGGTGTAGGTTTTAGGTACTTTGTTGTTGTTCAGTCCAACTCTTTACAACCCCGTGGAGGAGCACACCAGTCTCCTCTGTCCCCCACTATCTCCAAGAGCTTGCTCAAACTCATGTCCTTTGAACTTGTGATGCTATCTAATCATCGTATCCTCTATCACCCACTTCTCCTTTTGCCTTCAGTTTTTCCCAGCATCAGGGTTTTGTTCAGTGAGTTAGTTCTTTGCCTCAGGTGGCCAAAGTATTTGAGCTTCAGCATCAGTCCTTCAAATGAATATTCAGGGAATATTTATTTCATTTAGGATTGATTGGTTTGACTCCTTGTAGTGCAAAGGACTCTCAAGAGTCTTCTCCAGCACCAGTTTCAAAGAAGCAATTCTTCAGTGCTCAGCCTTCTTTATGGACAATTCTCGGATCTGTACATGACTACTGGAAAAATCATGGCTTTGAATATACAGAATTTGTGGGCAAAGTGGTGTCTCTGCTACCTAAATACTACCTGAGTGCTAAATAATTTAAAAGCTCTCAAAATAAAAACCAAGTCCAATTATTTTTGTGTTATCAGCCTCAAAAATACCATAAAATTTTAAATATAAATAATTTGGCTGGCTTATACTTGTTTTAATAAATAATGGACTTGGGTTATTGAAAAGAAGTGTGTTTCTATTCATTAACAGTGATAAAGGATATGTAAGTATGAAGATGTATACCTGTGTCTGGCATCATTTATGAATTTGTTAATTATTATGGAAGATACTATCTCTTTTCTGTTATATATGATGCATGTGCTCAGAGGCAAAAGCAGTAATTTGCACATTTCATAAAAGCCATAAACCAATCAGGACTTGGCATTTCAGTTCTCTTAACCTTGTGTCTTCTGTTCCCTTTGGGCAATGTTATTTGAATGCTAAAGAGGAAGAATAAGACAAGTTCTAACTACCTTGAACTAGTTTCACTCTGATACTGAAGGATGAACTCAAGTTTTCTGTGATACAATCCAGCCTCTTTTGGAGGTAATTAAAATTTTAAAAAATGGTTCAGTTAAAAATGCAAAAGCCCCTTGTAGGGTGATAAAATTACATTCCTTTTGGCATCCACATTGTATGCTCCTTCAGGACTACAGATCTAGCTGCATAAGCAGATGCATTGAGAAAGCCTTCAATTTTTCACTACTGATTTATTGGGCAGGAAGTAGTGTCTCTAATTCAAAATTTCCCCCTACTACAGACTGATATTCTGAAGTCTCCCACTGTTCATTAGTCTGTGATTATTATTTACAAGGCTCTCAACTGTCATGTCTGCTTAGTATCATAAAATTTTGCATGGTACTAGACCTAATAGTTTGTCTAATATTTGTCAGAATGTCTATAGGAAGTTGCAGACTATGAGAAATGAGAGAGTTAAAACTTATTCTTGTGATCACTTTGCTTATTAGGGAAATACAGCAACTAGGAAAGTTGGACCTCTCAGCACGGTGTTGTGTGGATTTGATGTCAGATTTGTTGAAGAGAGTGAGACTCTTTTCTTCTTTCTCAAATTATTTTATTTTTCTGAGTGTTTAATCAATTTAGTTCATCATAAAGTTTATAAAAAGATTTAACTTTAATTACTGCTTTTATGCTTTAAAGTGAGGTTATGAGGTGATTCATGTTCAGAGAACTTGTTGTTTTGGATGAAGTAAAAATTTTCAATCTGGGCTGATTTAGTTTCATGACCCAGTTTTTCAACATAATAGATATGTGACCTTACATAAAGCCCTTGACTTCCACAAGTTTCAATTTTCTCATCAGCAGAAAGATAATAAAAGTAACTCGTTTTGAGAATGAGAATAAATGTATGTTTATTACCAGGAAAATAGTACATTTTCAAGAAATAGAATTTGTCCATGTTTTATATCTTAAGTAATAAGAGTGTTAACAGTCTCAGTAGGGAGGCCAGAGGTCCCCAAGAGACAGAAGGAAATAAACCTCAAGGGGTAGATTTTTTTCCCTTCTCTGTTGAGAACACCTGGTTCCCCCCCAACTTAACTTTTCTCAAGCCTTGAACTAACTGATGCATGTTTTTCTTATGGAAATGTTTTTCTTAAGCTGTGTTAATGAAACTATGTATTTGCTTTCAAAGTTGCCTTTCTTCAAATCAGTACCACCTAACATATTTTTCTTTTCTCAAACCTTGGGCTGACAATGGCTCAGTTCAGTTCAGTTCAGTTCAGTCATTCAGTCATGTCAGACTCTTTGCTACCCCATGGACTGCAGCATGCCAGGCCTCCCTGTCCATCACCAACTCTCGGAGCTTACTCAAACTCATGTCCATCAAGTCGGTGATGCAATCCAACCATCTCATCCTCTGTTGTCCCCTTCTCCTCCCACCTTCAATCTTTCCCAGCATCAGGGTCTTTTCCAATGAGTCAGTTCTTCCCATCAGGTGGCCAAAATATTGGAATTTCAGTTTCAGCATCAGTCCTTCCAATGAATATTCAGGACTGGTCTCCTTTAGGATGGACTGGTTGGGTCTCCTTGAAGTCCAAGGGACTCTCAGTCTTCCTTAACACCACAGTTCAAAAGCATCAATCCTTTGGTGTTTAGTTTTTTTTACAGTCCAACTCTCACAACCATACATGACCACTGGAAAAACCATAGCTTTGACTAGACGGACTTTTGTTGGCAAAGTAATGTCTCTGTTTTTTAATATGCTGTCTAGATTGGCCATAGCTTTTCTTTCAAGGAGCAAGTGTCTTTTAATTTTATGGCTGCAATCACCATCTGCAGTGTTTTTGGAGCCCCCCCAAAATAAAGTCAGTCACTGTTTCCACTGTTTCCCCATCTATTTGCCATGAAGTGATGGGACCGGATGCCATGATCTTAGTTTTCTGAATGTTGAGTTTTAAGCCAACTTTTTCACTCTCCTCTTTCACTTTAATCAGGAGGCTCTAAAAGACAATGGCTTAAGAAACCAGTATTCATGTCAATTGTTTTATGGCCTGGGGTGCTACACCGTGTGCCATTCTATCTCAGAAACGCATACTGTGGGGGCGGGGCCTGGTGAAACTCCCTCAGCCTGGAGGTGTCTCTTATCTGATCAGCAGCTCACTAACAGGCTTAAAACACCTTGCTAAAAACTAGCAAGCAGGCCCTCTTTCTGTCCCCTTCGATGTCTGTGTCAAAAGCTTTCTGTACCTCTACTATACTTTAATAAAACTTGGCTGCACCAAAGCTCTGGGTAGTCAAGACTTGTGTCTGGCCCGAGATGGAAATCCTCTCTTCTTGAGCTCACGAATCCTGGTGTAGCACACAGCTTGCAACCGCAACCTTTCAGTAGCATAATTTTCCCTTTGGTATCAAATATAATATTTCTTATGGTATAATAGATTTTTAGAATAGATTTTCCATAGGTGGAAAAACAAGAACAAATGTCAGTTTTTTCTATATAGCCAGTATTCCCACAATGTTAAAAATAAGCTTGCACTGTTATCCAAATATGATGAGATTTCTCCATTTTTTAATTCAACAGAGATCACTTTAATAATAGAAATTCATATTTTTCTTCTTGCCCTCACTTGTATCAACAGGATTTATGCCCAGTCCACACCTCACCCAATCACCAGATAGTTCACTTGATCAGGAACAAGGGCAGCCTAGCTCACTCAACCATCTTTTAGAGTTTCTGTTTCAGTTCTTAGGGAGGGGGTGGAGCAGGTGGCAATGGAATATAGGTGACTTTGAACTCTGCACAGATAATGGGGTTTGAAATTCATATCTGTCTTACTCAAGGACTTTCACTAAAAATACCAGAAAATTTTGTGGCTGACTTTAGGACCTGGATCTCTAAGAAGACGAAGAGTTGCAGTCATAGTTTATGTCATGACAATTCAGGAGCCTTGCAGAGGAAGTGATTTGGCAGAGAGAGGAAAAGCACAGATACTTAGAGAGAAACATGATTGAAACATCAAGAACCCTAATAAAGAGCAACTGCACAAAGACCTCCAGATCCCACAAGACCAAGATATAGGTCTTGCATTTGAATAATGAATGATTTCCCCACATCTTTCGCTAGACAGTCCCCAAATGAGTCTGATCACATAGAATCTCACAAAGCAGTTTTTAAGTCACTCACTCTACAGTATCTGCAATGTTATTCTGCTCCTGTTCTGCTTTCAAATCCATCACCTCAGATGCTCCTGAAGGAATCTCATAATTGCAACTAATGACTTGTATTAATTTGCCATATGGTCAGTCCCAAGAGCAATGATACTCCAAAGCTTAGAGTAAAAGTTACTCCAAAGATTTGCATTAAAACAATTATTTTACCTCCTGAGTTTTAATTTAGGGTTGCCTTTTACCAGAGTCCATGCAGATTCCCACCTGGACAGTTCTGTTTAAAGCTGACTTCTAATATTAAAGCTGATTTCTGGTCACTAAGGACCAGTCCCCATCTTAGAAGCTGGGAAGTGTTTCTTTATTAAAAAAAAAATTATTGGAGTACAGTTGATCTCCAATGTTGTGCTAGTTTCTACTGTAGAGCAAAATGAATCAATTATACATATAGCCACTTTTTTAAGAGTTTTTTTTCCCATGTAGGTCATTACAGAGTTTTGAGTAGAGCTCTCTGTGCTATACGCCAGGTTCTTATGAGTTATTCACTTTATATATAGCAGTATGTATATGTCAGCCCCAATCTCCAAATTTATCCCTCCTCCCCTTTTCTTCCCTGGTAGCCATTAGTTTGCATTTTACATCTGTGTCTATTTGTTTTGTAAATAATTTCACTTGTACACTTTTATTTATTTATTTATTTTAGATTCCACATACAAGCAATGTCATGTCATGACATATGTATCTTTATGTGTCCAACTTACTTCATTCCGTAGCCTAATCTTTAGGTCCAAAAGTTTGTTCTTTTTATGACTGAGTAATATTTTATTGTATATATTATAGCATATCTTCTTTACCCACTCCTTTGTTGATGGACAGGGATTCCCTGGTGACTCAGATGGTAGAGAGTCTGCCTGCAATGCGGGAGACCGAAGTTCGATCCCTGGGTCAGGAAGATCCCCTGGAGAAGGAAATGGCAACCCACTCCAGAATTCTTGCCTGGAAAAATCCCATGGATGGAGCAGCCTGGCAGGCTACAGTCCATGGGGTCACAAAGAGTCGGATATGGCTGAGCGACTTCACTTTCACTTCTGTTGATGGACATTTAGGTTTCCTCCATATCAAGGCTATTACAAATAGTGCTGCAATGGCTTTGGGGTGTACATATTAATACCTTTTTGAACCATGATTTTTTCCTGTGGGAAATCTTTCTGATTTACCCTCCCCTTTGCTATATGATCTCCTTCCTCAAACCTTGTCATCTGCACCTCCACATATTTTAAAACAATCTTTCTATGTATATCAGTGGATGTAAATGGGGAGCAGTAAGTGGAGATTGAGTGTATTTGAGGTTTTATTTAGCCAGATACTACACCCTATTAGTTTTTTTAAAAAATGCTGCAATCCACATATAAATAAAATCATTTCCCCAATCTTTTCTGATGTCTCAATTTTAGAAACTATATTGTTTGAACTGTATAGAAAATGTATGATCAAGTAAATAATGAGTACTTCATAAAATGCCGGATTAGTAATATCTTGTTTTTCTAATTGGATGATAACGCATCTTGCTTTTCCAATTGGAAGGTAAGAAATGTTTAACAGATAAGGAACTAAAAGTTCCTCTCCTTGTAATGGGCTTACCCTGGTGGCTCAGATGGTAAAGAATCTGCCTGCAATGTGGGAGATCCAGGTTCAATCCCTGGGTTGGGAAGATAGCCTGGAGAAGGGAAAGGCTACCCACTTCATATTCTTGCCTGGAGAATCCGATGGATAGGGGAGCCTGGAGGGCTAGAGTCCACAGGGTCACAAAGAGCCTGACATGACTAAGTGACTAACATACACACTCCTTGTAATTAATATATAGCTCCACATACACGATGTGCTGTTGAAATAGCATCCTCCATTGTGTTAGAGTTAGCACAGAGTTTTCATGGACACACACTATAAATCTGACATGAGCCATCATTCACTAGTTTATGAATTCTTTTATATTTAGTTGTTTTCTATTATCCCAGACTGACCCTTGTAAGAAAAGATTGAATGTTGTTACTACTCAAGTACCAGAGGATTTAGTTTTAATCTGAACTTCACATAAATAGCTCAAGAAACTATACCTGTTCATAAACAGTGGTCGTAGTTGCATTGGGAAGAGGGGAAGCATAGAGAAATAGAATTGACACGTTCAGTAGAGATTTATAACAAGAGCAAGGACAGTCTCTGAATTATCCTAAAGCTTAGATGTGTTTGACAAATGATAATACTTTGATGTTTTCTGTTTTCAACACACTGGTTGAAAAGCTGTAAAATGAACACCAGGATGCCCTCCTGCCTGAATTTTATAAGTATATTTTAGAAATTCTGTATTAAAGATTTTAGGTACATCACCTCTCCCTTTCATTTTTTTTAAAGAAGTAAAATGTATATATGAATATGAAATCTAATATTGTCTTCCTTCTCTCATGTCTTATTTTTCTGTGGTGTCAAGAATTTGATTCTTCTAGAAAAAACTGACAAATATATATATAATTTAATTTCACTATATTAAGAATGTCTAATTTCTTGACAGAATTAACACAGCATCTGAAAGCCCATAACTTCTAGTGAGTAACCAGGGCATACAGAAAAAAAAATCAGATTTATTAAGAATTCTGTGCACACCACGTGGACTGTAGTCCATAGAGACCATAGAGACCATAGAGACCATAGTTCGAATATCGAAATTATCCACCATATTTTGAAGAGTTTAAGAGCTTAGGGGAAAACATGACAACTATGCCTTAATATGGTATTTTTAAAGACTGGTTACTCTCCCCAATTTGATTTTGGAAAACAACATGAAAATCTGAAAAAAGCAACCTCCCTGATTTTGCCTGTTCTTCTGATTAGAATGTGTTTCATGCAAAAGTTAGTAAATGGATCAGAGGTGATATACCAGAGGTAGAGTTAGTAATTAGCAGAGTGAGAAATAATTTTTAAGCATAGAGTGGATACTAGAAAAAGTAGATAAAACAAAGGCAAAAAACAAATTAAAATCTTTCTAATCAACTAAAAATATTGCCAAAATGTCTACTGTATACCTGTAAGACAGAAAAGGAAGTGGAAAAAAAAAAAAAGTTCCATGAGGAACCATGTTTGGCATGTTTTGGGATCTGGAGACTATGTGATCACAAACAGTAATTATTCACAACCTACTATGTGCAGCACGCTTTATAAAACCTTAGGAAGAAAAGGGAGAGGAAATAAATGCTTTCTCTCCTTTATGTAATTATCCTTAAGCTCAAGCGGTGGGATGCTTTTAATTGTGGGCTTTAACTTGCAAAGTGTATTCAGGGAAATGGTGCAGAGAAAAGATGGGTGTAGCTACATCCCTGTAACAGTTATTAGCTTGCATTTTTGTTATGCTCGCCTTTCACTTAAAGAGAGAGCGTATATCAGTCTGGATCCCAAAAGGAAAAGAACAAACTCTAATTAGAATAAATCAAAGGGGTTTACAAAGCAATGCAAATTGACTACACGGGTTAGTGCAATAGTGTGTGGAGAGCAACAGTAAAGTTATTGTCACTGCTGTGTCCTGGAAGGAAGGAGCTATGTGGAGAGGTATGTTTTGTGAGGAGCTGGGACTTTCCATCGTAAGAAACAGATGTTCTTCAAGAAACCAGCAGACAAGGTGCTAAGGGCAGGGTGTATGGGGAGACATAACACGCTCTTGCCCTATCTTCTGCATGCAACCTCCATCCCGGCTTCTTACTGGCCGGAAAAACCAGCAGTCACATTACCCAGACCCCTGGGACAGAGAAAGGAGGTGAAAGGTAGAGTTTTTACAAAACAGCAGCACAGATTATCTTGGCCAAAGAGGCTGAAAAAACCCATCAAGTGAATGAACAGAACTGCCTGGAGTGAGGATTGTAACATACATAGATCTCTAATTGAGATCTTTTGACAATTGATATGAAATAAATATGTACATTTGTAAGTTGGGAAAAGGAATATTCTTGACTTTTTGCCTGAAATGAATGCTTCTTTGCATAACATTTTCTTCTGGTAAAGGTGTGGAAAATGTCTCTAATTTTTAGTTACTATTAAAATATTTTTAATAACTGCCATGTACTGAATGTATGTGTCCTATACACTCACTTCCCTCCAAATTCACATATTGAAGCTCTAATTTTTCATGTGATGGCATTTGGAGAAGGGACTTTTGGAAAGAATTATATTGTGAGGGTGGAGCACAGATGAATGGGACAATGCCCTTATGAGAGAGACATAAGAGAGATGATCTCCCTCTTTCTCTCTGCTGTGTGAGGATGCAACAAGATGATAGTGGTCTGCAAACCAGGAAAAACCCAGCTAGGCTGATACATGGCCTCTGACTTTCCAGCCTCAGAATGGTGACAAATAAATTTCTGTTGTTAAAGCTATCCAGGTTCTGGTATTTCCTTAAAGCACTTTAACTGACTAAGACAGACATTGGTACCAGAAGTGGAGATGCTATTATAAAAGTCTGACAGCAACTTTAAAGCTGAGTCATGGCTAGAGGCTGGGGGAGTTTTGAGTTCATGTGAGAAAAAGTCAATATTGCTATGAAAGGGTTGTTAAAGGTAACTCTCATGAAAGCCCAGGAATAAAAAAAGGAGAGAAAGCCTCTGTCTTCTTAGAGAATACAACAGAAACCATTAGAGAATGTGGAAATATGGATAGTAAAGGTCATTCTGATGAGGTCTCAGATGGTAGTGAGGAAATATCATTGGAAACTGGGGAGGACCATCCAAAGCCCTGGACGTACAATCCTTCACTCTCAGAGCTGCAGAGGCAGAACGGCCATTCCAGTGGGTCTGGAAGGCACACTGTCAAGCTAAAGAGTATATCTTGAGACCAAAATTTCATGGAGTTCACCATGCTGTGTATCAGACTTGCATGGGACTCATCATTATTTCTTTCTCTCTTATTTCTTCCTTTTGTTTTTTTTTTTTTTTTAATTTTTTTTTTTTTATTTCTTCCTTTTGGAATGGAGCATGTATTCTGTGCCTCCTCCACTACTGTACTTTGTGTTGCCCCTCAAAATTCATATGTTGAAGCCCTAATTCCCAATGTGCTTCTATTTGGATGTCAAGACTTTAGGAGGAAATGAGGTCATGGGAATAGTGCCATTATAAGAAGAGACATGAAAGTTTCTCTCTCTCTCTCTGCCATGGGAGGACACTGCAAGGAGATGCTGGTCTGCAAACAAGGGATAAGCCGAGCAGGCTGACACCCTGGTCTCTGACTTTCCAGCCTCTTAAAAATGAGGAATAAACTTTTGTTTAAGCCACTTGGTCCATAGTATTTTGTTAAACTAATGGAACTAAGATAGAAATCATGGAGTAAAAGTTACACAGATATGATTAATGTTAGTAGTTGTGTAATTATTTTCCCATTACTTTTTGCGTTTTCTTCAGACAAGACTAAAGCTGCATGAATAACTATTTTTTAACAGACGAAGGAGTTATAACATAAATTCTGAAATTTATTGTGTGTGTTCTTGGGTATGCAAGGGTAAGGTAAAGGATAGAGTTTTGTTCTGTTTTCTTTGGTTAGCATGCTTTATTTATATTAACAATCATAGGCCAGGTATCTCATGTTGTGTCTTAGTTTTTCTCTTTCAACACTACATTTTGCAGATATGTTCCAGTAGCACTGCGTAGTATGTATATTTATTCTATTGCTTTAAAGTTGTTCACAGGCATCTGCCTTATGAGTCACCATATTTCACGTACTCTATGCCATGATGTGTGTGCTCATGTGGCTTCGTTCACTGCTGGGTTGGTTGGTGGCTGAGCACAGTAAGGAAGCCTGGGGTGGCTGGGTCTCCCTTTTTCAGTGTGGTTTTCGATCCTCAAGGATTCAACACAAGACTTTCTCACAAGATGACTGTGGCTTTCTAACAGGGGAATCTCTAAAGAGTGAAGTTTCTGTCTGCCTCATGTTTGCTCTCATCCCTTGATACTAAGGGTCAAGCCTAGGGTCAACATGGAAGGGGGCCATCCAAAAGTATTGATACTAGGAGACTATTCACTGAGACCTTTATTATAACCATCCATTATATGTCCCTGGTGGCTCAGAGGGTAAAGCGTCTGCCTACAATGTGGGAGACCTGGGCTCAATCCCTGGGACAGGAAGATCTCCTGGAGAAGGAAATGGCAACCCTCTCCAGTATTCTTGCCTGGAAAATCCCATGGATGGAGGAGCCTAGTAGGCTACAGTCCATGGGGTCAAAAAGAGTCAGACACTACTGAGCAACTTCACTTTATACAAGGTAATATTTTGAATAGTGTTGTACTGAATACTCCATCATTTCCCACTAATTCAGAATGCTGCTTGTTGGCCACATGCCTTTAGTCTCTGTCTGAATGTTCTATTTATTTCATCAGCCTTTCTCCTTAAGCATAAGTTTTGCACTATTTTATTTATAGAGCCTATAAATATGTATAAATATCCAGGAAAATGAATCTTTTTTTCCCAAGAATTTATTGGGTATTTTGTATGCATAATGTTCCATAAACTTTATACTTTATCAAGTTATAACATGACGAGTATTTTTATCTTATGCTTGGTAATCAGCTTATCTAATTAAAAATGTGGATATTTTGAGGGGATTTGTCAAATCTATCCATTAACTAATGGAATTTTAGCATTTTTAAAAGCAATATGATATGTATTTCTATTTATTTAATTTATTTTTAACTTCAATATCAAGAAAAAGTCATCTTTTCTTAGATATATGCATAAGTATTTTATGCTCTTTGTTGCTAATGTTAATAGATTATTTTTTCCATTACTTCTACTGACTGATTTTTGTTGGTGTATATATAAATTTGCTAATTTCTGACTATTATTCTTAGGACTCAACATTCTAAATTATTTTATTTTTTAGTCAGTTTACAGGTGATTTCCTAGTGTTACCTATTTTTAACAATATCATCTATAAAGATGTATAACTTGTTACTTTCCCTTTGTAATTTTTAATCCACTTAAGTCTTAATCTTTATCATTATAGTGACTAGTACTTTCTTTCTATTTTTCAAATATAACTGTTTTGACCAAGTGGTGTTTTAGCAATACAGAAAACTATTGGTGGAATGGAATAAAGATTTCAGAAACAGACTCATGTCACATGGAGAATTAAAAGTATAATAAATATGCATAATATATAGTGTAGAGTCAGCTATTTGACAAGAAAATATATATATATCTCATGTCTGATACAAAATAATATCTAGATAGATGAAAAGAAAATTATAATAATGAAAATCACTAATTATAATAATTTTTAAAAAACAATATTAAAAGATGAATATGGTAACAGTATTACTGTTAAAAATAGCAAATATTTAAACTGGAGAAGATGAGGCCTTTTGAAGCAAGACCCCACATTTGATAAGTCAAAAGGTGGGGCTTGATAGAAATGACTGTATTTTGAAAAAAAAATGTCTAATGCAACCTATTAAAATCCTGATTATATAATGAATTACTAAAGTTACAAAAAAGAAAGAAGCAAAAAGAAAAAAATTAACAAAGAAATAAAGGTTATTCCTCACATGAAGGGAAACTATAATAGCTTACAAATGTCAAGTGATTCAAAGCTTCTTAATTAGGTGAATATTAAAAACACAACCAAAAGCAAGATATATATTTTATCAATCTTTTGATAACAATAATAAAGTGTATTTAGATCCAACACTTATTAAGGATGTTATTAAGTGTGTTCTCTTGCACACTATTGGCAGAAGCATAATTGTTTTACACTTTTTGAAAACTATTTTGGTTTTATTTCCCAAACTAAAATATAACTCTCCTTTAATGAAGTGATAATGTCTCAGTATCTTCCCTTAATAAGTGCCCATAAATGACTGCAAGGTAGTCAACTGGAAGTATTTTCATTGGAACACTGGCTGTAGTTATGAAAGTTAGAAATAATCTAAACTTCATCAATAGAGAAACAGTAGAGGAAAGTAAAAATAAACAATAAACCATCTACCCATTGAAATCTCATTCTGCAGTTATAAAAATGACAGCATATTAGTAATGACATAGAAGAATCTCTAAAAATGTTAATTTTTAAACAAGTATACACCAGTTTTCATTTCACAGGTGGTAATAGTGGTTAAGAACCCGTCTGCAAATGCAGGAAACATGAGACGTGGGTTTGATCCCTGATCCAGGAAGATTCCCTGGAGGAAAGCACGGCAACCCACTCCAGCATCCTTGCCTGGAAAATCCCATGAATAGAGGAGCCTGGCAGGCTACAGTCCATAGTGTCAAACAGAGTTGGACATGACTGAAGTGACTTAGCACAGAGGCACACAGGCATACAACAGTTTAAAAAGGATATACATATTTTTTAAAGTACTTGTATGTAATGGCTTCAATAAATGAAGTGAAAGATTATTCACCAGTCTATCTTTTCTTTTAGAGAGGAAGCACTATGAGTCCTTTTCTTATTATTATACATACTTCTGTGTGGTTTATTATTTTTAACTAAAATTAAAGCAGTGAGATGCCACATTCATTTTACAAATTAGGAATATATAATGTTAAAAATGTTCAATGAAATTGGCACTTTCTTATATTGCTAAAAGCCTTGTAAATTGCATGTAGACAATAATTAGTAATTAGCATTAAATATCTTTCACACACTTATGTCCTCTTTAATAGTAATTAATATCCAAGTTGACTAACTTAAGAAAACAATAATAAATATACATAAAACTTAATTCAGAAATGTATGTATAACATTTTATATATAGTAGTGAAAGTTTACAAGGAATTTGTATTTGTATAAATGATGATATAGCCACCTAATGCAATAGAATACACATGATGAAAATATATTGTAAAGCATTGATTTAAGATTAATGTACATACAATAAAGTTATATGAAAAAGCACAATATTGTATGAATAGTATAATTAAATCATTGACCACAAAATAAGCAAAGCCCCTATCTGCACTGATAAATATTCACAAAGATAAATATGCCCAAAGGTAACTTTGGTCAAGCTTAGAGATTGGATTAAATTAATTTTTAATTTGTTTTGTTTTAAATTTTGTAAATTTTTTCCATTCAGTGAGTATAATTTATTTCTGTAATAATGCTTAATAAATATATAGTATTAATTGTAAACTATGCATATATACTATATATGTATTATATGCATTTTATAAAGATGGGCACAATGAAGGACAGAAGGGGTATGGGCCTAATAGAAGCAGAAGATATCAAGAAGAGGGATAAATAAAGGTCTTAATGATCCAGATAATCATGATGGTATGATCACTCACCTAGAGACAGATACCCTGGAGTGTGAAGTCAAGTGGGACTTAGGAAGCTTTACTATGAACAAAGCCAGTGGAGGTGATGAAATTCAAGCTGAGCTATTTCAAATCTTAATAGATGATGCTGTTAAAGTGCTGCACTCAACATGTCAGCAAATTTGAAAAACTTAGCAGTGGCCACAGGACTGGAAAAGATCAGTTTTCATTCAAATTCCAAAGAAAGGCAATGTCAAAGAATATTCAAGCTACCATACAACTGTACTCATTTCACATGTCAGCAAGATTATGCTCAAAATCCTTCAAGGAAGACTTCAATAGTATGTGAACTGAGAACTTCCAGATGTACAAGCTGGGTTTAAAAAGGCAGATGAAATTGCCAACATCTGCTGGATCACAGAAAAAGAAAGGGAATTTTCCCTCCCTCCCACCTCCCACCAAAAAAAGAAAAAAATCTACTTCTTCTTTGTTGACTATGTTAAAGAGTTTGAATGTGTGGATTATAGCAAACTGTGCAAAATTCTTAAGGAAATGGGAATACCAGATCACCTTACCTGAGAAACCTGTATGCAGGTCAAGATGTACCAGTTAGAACCGGACATAGAACCGAGTGGTTCAAAATTGGGAGAGGAGTACATCAAGGCTATATATTGTCACCCTGCTTATTTAACTTATGGCAACCCACTCCAGTGTTCTTGCCTGGAGAATCCCAGAGATGGCGGAGTCTGGTGGGCTGCCACCTGTGGGGTCACCAGAGTCAGACACGACTGAAGTGACAGCAGCAGCAGAGTACATCATGTGAAATGCCAGGCTGGATGAAGAATAAGCTGGATTCAAGATTGCTCAGAGAAATATCAATACCTCAGATATGCAGATGACAGCACCCTAATGGCATAAAGTGAAGAGGAACTAAAGGGTCTTTTGAAGTTGAAAGAGGAGAGTGAAAAAGCTGGCTTAAAACTCAACATTTAAAAAATGAAGATCATGGCATCTGGTCCCACTACATCATGGTAAATAGGTGGGGAAACAAAAATTCCAGAAAAATGGAAACAGTGAGAGACTTTATTTCCTTGGGCTCCAAAATCACTGTGGATGGTGGCTGCAGCTATGAAATTAAAAGAGTCTTGCTTCTTGGAAGAAAAACTATGACTAACCCAGACAGCGTATTAAAAAATATAGGCATCACTTTGCCGATAAAGGTCTATATGGTCAATACCATGGTTTTTCCAATAGTCATGTATGGATGTGAGAGTTGGATCATAAAGAAGGCTCAGCACCAAAATATTGATGCTTCTGATCTGTGGTGTTGGAGCAGACTCTTGAGAGTCCCTTGGACTGCAAGGAGATCCAACCAGTCCATCCTAAAGGAGATCAGTCCTGAATATTCACTAGAAGCACTGATGCTGAAGCTAAAGCTCCAATACTTGGGCCACCTGGTTTGAAGAGTCAACTCACTGGAAGAATATCCTGATGCTGGGAAAGACTGAGGATAAAAGGAGAAGGGGGCAACAGAGATGAGATGGTTGGATGGGATCACCAACCCAATGGACATGAGGTTGAGCAACTCTGGGAGACAGTGAAGGACAGGGAAGCCTGGCATGGTGCCATTCTTGGGGCTGCAATGAGTCAGGCATGACTGAGTGACTGAACAGAAACAACAAATATATATTTGTTTAATAGTAAAACAAAATGTAGGAACTCTAGATTGAAAGCTCAGGTAGATCTCATTATAATTACTGACCATCATTTTAGTCTTAAATATACATTTAATAAGTGAGTAGATAAATGTATGGACTGTGATTAGTGTTTCAATAAAAAGTCACATATAAAGAGTCATCTTCTGAAAACTATACTAAAAAAAAATTAAGATACCAGAATATGTTTGGATATCAAATTAAAGGAAAAATTTTTGTAATACAAAGCATCCTTATATTGAATCAAGAGAGGAGATGATGGAAGATTAAACTCAAAGCAGAAATAGGAAATATATAGTAACTGAATATTAGAGGACCAACAGGACATGTTGTCATCTGTAATGTACACAAAGCATTTGACTAGTACTAGATAGTGACTTTAACTCAATTATCTTATTTTGTTCAGTTCTAAGAAAAACATAGGCAAGAACTAGAGGAAACCAGAGAATAAGATATGAACAAATATAGAATATCAATATCAATATAGAATATCAATAAATAGATATAAATTGTTAAAAGGAAACAAAAAATTCTAGAGCCAAAATTATAATAATTAGAATGAAATATTTGCTACAGGATTTCAACAGCAGATTTGAGCAAGCCAAAGAAAGAATAAGCAAATTTGAAGAAAAGTGAATGAAATGATCTAATCTGAAGAAAGAAAAAAGATAATTAGATAAACTAATCAGAGCCTAAGAGACCTGTGAGATACCATCAGGTGTATCAACATACATACTGTGGATGTCACCAACAGAAAGAAAAGAGGGAAATGGGACAAGGAATGTAATTAAAGCAACAATGAAACCCATGACTCTATGTATCCAAAGACCTCAACAAACTCCAAAGACAAATAAAGAGATCCACATCTGGACATATAATAGGCAAACTGTCAGAAGCCAAAATACAGAGAAATCAGAAGAGCAGCACAAAAGAGCCTCAGTAAGATTAACAACACATTTCTCATCAGAAACCATGAAGGCTAGAAGACAATGGGATGACCTATTCAAAGTGCTGAGAGAAGATACATATCAACCAAGAATTTTTTATTCCATGAAAAGACCTTTCAAAAATAAAGCAAACCTGAGACATTCTGAGATTTTAAAAGCTGAGGAAGTTTGTGCTATTATATCTGCCATTAAGAAATTCTAAAAGGTATACTTCAGCCTGTAGTAAAAGGATACTAGATAGAATTTGGACAAAATCCTAAAAAAAAAAAAAAAAGAAAACTCTCAAAACTTACATAATTTGTAGAAGCCATATGAATACCTAAAAAACCCATGTAAAAGAAGCTACTTAGGTAAATATAAAAGCAAGTATTAGTGTATTTTGGGTTTCTTTTTAGTTCCTAGACAACTATATAAGCAATAATTATAAATCTGTGTTTCTGGCAACACATTGTATAAAGACATAACTCTTGAAAACAACAACATAAAGAAGGAGGGGCAGAGTAGTGTAGAGTCAGGGTTTTGTATACAAATAAAATTAAAGAAATGTTGAAAGAAACTAACTTGTCTTAAGATGTTAATTATAAGCCCCAGGACTACCACTAATAAAATGACTAAAAAGTATATGAAAAAAGAAATGAATATAAGATATCAAAATTTTTCACTATAAAAAATCAGCACAAAAGAAAATATTAGTGGAAGAAATGAGGAACAATAATAATACAAAATATACAGAAGACAAATAGAAAATATGGAAGAGTCATAGTAGTAATTTATTTAAATGTAAATGGTTAAATATTCCAATTAAAGTTATATAAGGGCAAAATGGATTTTTAAAAAGAAAATAAACATGATCTACTCTATGCTGTCTACAAGACAGTCACCTTAGATCCACAGACAAAACTATATTGAAACATGTAGAATGGAAAATGATTTTCCATGAAGAGAGTAACAAAAAGATCTGGGATAGCTATACTAACAATATCAGATTTAAAAAACAAGCTTTTAATTAAAACTGTTACAAGAGAGAAGGAAGGACATTATATATTGATGAAAGTGTTCCAAAACATGTGAAGCAAATACTGACAGAACTGGGGAGAAAATTCCACAATAAGAGTTGGAGACAAATATCACATTTTCAATAACAGATTAAGCATAGAGATTTTTCAAAAAGAAAATAGAGGACTTGAACAACACTATGGAACAATCCCACCCACAAAATAGTAGAATTCATATTCTTGTTAAGAATATATGCAACTTTTCTATGATAGTCCATGTTTCAACCACAAAACAAATCCTATCATTTTTTTTTAAAAACTGAAATAATACAAAGTATCTTCTCCAACAACAGTGAAGTTAAACTAAAAATCAATAACAAAAAAACTGGAAGATCACAAATATGTGGAAATTAACTCTAAAGAACTAACAAGTGAAAGAAGAAATTAAAAGGATACTAGGAAATAGCAGTTTATATTAATAGAATAGAGGAGTTCATGGTCATCAAAATTGATGCAGAAAATCATTTCAGAATATCCAAAATCCTTTCATGATAGAAACTCTCAGGCAACTAGGAAGAAGAAGGAATCTCCTTAATATGATAAAGGACATTTGTGAAAAAACTCATCGCTAACATCATGCTCATCGTCACTGAAACTCTTTCCTTCTAAGACCAGGTACAAGATAAGAATGCCTACTTTTATCACTTTTATTCAAGATTGAACTGGAATTTCTAGCCAGAGCAATTAGGCGCTAAGAAAAAAAATGAAAGTTATTCTTAATGAAAAGGAAGAAATAAAAGTATTTTAATTAAAAATGCCTTGATATTATACATAAGAAATTCTAAAGAACACACACACATATACGCACATCTTTATTAGGGCTAATAAACAAATTCAGGGGAACTGCAGATAAAAGAATAGTAGTCAAAACTCTACATTGTTTCTACATCCAGCAATAACCAAGCTGAAAATGAAATTTAAAAATTTTTCCATTTACAGAAGCATAAAAATAATAAAGTTCTTAAGAATAAATTAATGAAGGGACTGTAAGACTTTCACGCAGAAAACTACAAAGCATCACTGAAAGACATTAAAGAAGGTTTAAAAATGAAAAGGCATTCCTTGTTTATGGACTGAAATACATCTTACTACTAAAATGGCAACACTCCTCAAAGTGATCCATAGATTCAGTGCAATCCTTATCAAAATCCCAATGGCTTTTTTTTTTTTTTTTTTTTGTAGGAATGGAGAAATTGGACCTTATATTCATGTGGAATTGAAGGTAACCAAAATAGGTCATCAATCTTGTCAGAGAAGAAAAAAGGATGCAGGTCTCTCGTTTCCTGATTTTAAAAGTTAATAGCAGTCTACTTTATTCACAATTATGTGTTTCTAGCATAGGAATAAAATTATAGGCCAAGGAATAGTATTGAGAGCCAAGAAATAAACCAATGTATGTATGGCCAGATTATTTTTATCATGGGCTCTAAGACTATTCAATTGGACAGGATATTCTCTTCAGCAAATGATGCTGTGACAAATAGAGACTCACATGAAGAGAATGAAGTTGATCCCCTTCCTCTTACTGTATATAAAATGTAACTCAAAATGGATCGGGTGGAGAGGAAGGTGGGAGCGGGGATTGGGATGGGGAATACATGTAAATCCATGGCTGATTCATATCAATGTATGACAAAACCCACTTAAAAAAAAAAAAAATGGATCAAAGGTCTACTACTATGAAACACTTATAAGGAAACAGGTATAAATCTTCATGATCTTGGATTTAGCAATGGTTTGTTAGATATGACCCCAGAAGTAAAAGTAGGAAAATAAAAATAATTTGGACTTTATCAATTTAAAAAACTTTGTGAATCAGAGGTCATTAGAGGGAAGTAAAAATACACCCCACAGAATGAGAGAAAATATTTGCAAATCATATATCTGATATTGTCTAGTATCCAGAATAAAGAAAGAACACATACAATGCAAGATCAAAAAGATAGTCCAAAGTGAAAAATGGACAACTGACTTGAATAGAAGTTTCTCTAGTGATGATATACAAATGACCAAAAAACACTAAAAACACATTTACCGTCATTAGTCATTAAGTAATGCAAGTAAAAACCCAATAAATAGCATAAAATATACATCAGGATGGCTATCACCAAAAAGATGACAGATATTGGCAAGGGTGTAAAAAAATTAGTACTTGTATACATTCTGGACAACTTGGTGTCTTCTCAAAAAAAAAAAAAAAATCCAAACATGAAATGTCATATGATACAAGACATAATCCCTCCAAACTTATAAACAGGTATTCAAGCAAACAGTTGTACACAAATAGTAGTAGTAGTACTATTCAGAGTATTCAAAGTGGAAATGACCTACTTATTTATTAATAAATAAATGGGTAAAAAATGTGGTATATCCATATAACAGAACATTAAACCCAAAATGAATGAAGTATTGACACATGTTGCAATGTAGATGAACTTGCAAAATGTTAAGCTCTGTTGAAAAAACCAGATACAAAATGTTACATATTGTATCATTCAATGTATTTGAAATACCTTAAATTATTATGTACACAGATTAAAAACAAATTCGTGGTTTCCAGAGGCTGAGGCAGGGGGAGATGGGAAGTGACTCCTTAGTGGGCACAGGTAGGTTCACATTAGGAGGTGAGGAAAACATTTTGGAATATTCTGAAACTAGAGGTAATGCTTAAATAACATTCTGAATATACTAACATAATGCACTGTACATTTTGAAATGATTAATTTTGTATTATGTGAATATTCACCTTAAAATATTTTAAAGAGCAACTTAAATTTGAATACTATTGAAGACTAAGCTAAAACTGCTGTTGTTGGTCTTTAAGTCACGTCGAATTTTTTTGCGACCCCATGGACTGTAGTCTACCAGGCTCCCCTGCCCATAGGATTTCCCAGGCAAGAATACTGGAGTGAGTTGCCATTTCCTTCTCTAATGGATATTCCCAAACCAGGAATCAAACCTGAGTCTCGTGCATTGGCAGGTGGTTTCTTTACAACTGAGCCACCTGGCAAGCTCAAACTAAAATTAATAGCAAAAAAGAGTGGCAGTTGCTGACAAATTTAACTCAGTTTAACACTGATGAATCAAGAACTCTGTCCCTGCTTTGTGGCATATTCGAATATTAGTTTCACCATGTCATCAGTCTTTATCACATCTTTAGCTATAATTAATGGATAAAAAAGCATAATAAAGACATAAGCACTCCTTTGTTGTTCATTTGCTAGGTTGTGTCTGGCTCTTTGAGACCCCAAAGACTGCAATGCCTCAGGTTTCCCTGTCCTTTGCAGTCTCACAAAGTTTGCTCAAATTCACATCCACTAAGTTGATGATGCCTTCCAACCGTTTCATCCTCTGTCACCCCCTTCTCCTCTTGCACTGAATCTTCCCAGCATCAAGGTCTTCTCCAACAAGTTGGCTCTTCACATCAGGTGGCCGAAGTATTGGAGCTTCAGCTTCAGAATCAGTCCTTCCAATGAATATTCAGGATTCATTTCCTTTAGGATTGCCTGGTTTGATCTCCTTGCTGTCCAAGGGAGGACAGAAAGATTTTAGAGAAAGAGTCTTCTCCAGCACCACAGTTCGAAAGCATAAATTCTTCGGCACTCAGCATTCTTTATGGTTCATTTCTCACATCTGTACATGATTATCAGAAAAATCATAGCTTTGACTATGACCTTTGTTGGCAAAGTGATGTCACTGCTTTTTAATATGCTGTTTAGGGTTGTCGTAGCTATTCTTCAAAGGAACAAGTGTCTTTTAATTTCAGGGCTGCAGTCATTGTCCAAAGTGATTTTGGAGCCCATAAAATTAAACCTGTCCCAGTTTCTATTTTTTCTATTTGCCATGAAGTGATGGGAACAGATGCCATGATCTTAGTTTTTTTCAATGTTAAGTTTAAGCCAGCTTTTTCACTCTCCTCTTTCATCTTTTTCAAGAGGATCTTTAGATCCTTCTCCATTTCTACCATTGGGATGGTATCATCTGCATATCTGAGGTTGTTGATATTTCTCCTGGAAATCTTGATTCCAGCTTGTGATTCTTTCAACCTGGCATTTCATATAATGTACTCTGCATGTAAATTAAATAAGCCAGGTGACAATATACAGCTTTGACGTACTCTCCCATTTTTGAACCAGTCCATTGTTTCATGTCTGATACTAACTGTCGCTTTTTGACCTGTATACAGTTTCTCAAGAGGCAGGTTAGGTGGTTTGGTATTCCCATCTCTTTAAGAATCTTCCATAGTTTGTTGCGATCCACACAGTCAAAGGATTTAGTAGTTATTGGAGCAAAAATAGGTGCTTTCCTGGGATTCTCTTGCTTTTTCTATGATTCAAATGATTTTGGCAATTTCATCTCTGGTTCCTCTGTCTTTTCTAAATCCAGCTTGTACATCTGGAAGTTCTAAGTTCATGTACTGTTTAAGCCTAGCTTGAAGGCTTTTGAGCGTTACCTTGGTAACATGTGAAATGAGAGAAATGCTATGGTAGTCTGAACATTTTTGGCATTGCCCTTCTTTGGTATTGAAATGAAAACTGACCTTTTCCAGTCCTGCGGCCACTGCTGGCATTTTGAATGCAGCACTTTCACAGCATTATCTTTTAGGGTTTCAATAGCTCACCTGGAGTTTCAGTACCTCCACCAGCTTTGTTCATAGTAATTCTTCTTATGGCCCACTTGACTTTACACTCCAGAATGTCCGGCTCTGCGAGAGCGACCACATGCTCATGGTCATCACAACCTTTTTAGTACAGTTCTTCTGTGCATTCTTGCCACCTCTTCTTAACATCTTCTGCTTCTGTTAGGTCCTTGCCCTTTCTTCAATTGTGTCCCTCTTTGTTTGAAATGTTCCCTTAGTATCTCCAATTTTCTTGAAGTGATCTCAATCTCTAATCTTTCTTATTCTAGTGTTTTCCTCTTTCTTTGCATTATTCACTTAAGAACACTTTCTTATCTCTCCTTGCTATTCTTTGGAACTCTGCAATCAATTGAGTATATCTTGCCCTTTCTCCTTTGCTTTTTGTTTCTCTTTTCTCAGCTATTTGTAAGGACTCCTCAGCCAACCATTTTGCCTTCTTCCATGCCTTTTACTTTGGGATGGTTTTGGTCACCTCCTCCTGTACAATGTTATGAAGGTCTGTGCATAGTTCTTCACGTACTCAGATCTAATCCTTTGAATCCATTTGTCACCTCCATTGTGTCATCATAAGGGATTTGATTTAGGTCATACCCAAATGGCTTAGTGGCTTTCCCTATTTTCTTCCAAAATTACATCTGAATTTTGCAGTAAGATAGTCACTTCAGGTCTTGTTTTTACTGATATAGAGCTTCTCCATCTTCAGCTGCAAAGAATACAGTCAGTCTGATTTCAGTATTGACCATCTGGTGACGTACATGTGTAAAGTCATCACTTGTGTTGTTGGAAGAGGGTATTTGCTATGACCAGTGTATTTTCTTGGCAGAATTCTGTTATTCTTTGCCCTGCTTCATTTTGTACTCCAAGGCCAAACTTGACTGTTACTCCAGGTATCTCTTGACTTCCTTCTTTTGCAATCCTATCCCCTCTGATGAAAAGGATATCTTTTCTGGTATTAGTTATAGAAGGTCTTGTAGGTCTTTACAGAACCATTTGAATTCACCTTATTTGGCATTAGTCTCTGGGACATAGACTTGTGATGCTGCTATGCTGAAAGGTTTACCTTGGAAACAAACTGAGCTCATTCTGTCATTTTTGAGATTATACTCAAGAAGTGCTTTTGGGACTTCTGTTGACTCTGAGGACTACTCCATTTCTTCTAAGGGATTCTTGCCCACAGTCAAAGGTTTTAGTGTAGTCAATGAAGTAGAAGTAGATGTTTTTCTAGAATTCTCTTGCTTTCCCTGTGATCCAGTGAATATTGGCAATTTGATCTTTGGTTCCTCTGTCTCTTTTAAGCCCAGCTTATACATTTGGAAGTTCTTGATTCATGAACTCCTGAAGCTTAGTTTGAAGTGTTTTGAGCATAACCTTACCAGCGTATGAAATGAGCCCAATTATATGGTATTTTGAACATTCTTTGGCATTTTTTTTTTGTGTGTTGGAATGAAAACTGACCTTTTCCAGGCCTGTGGCCATTGCTGAGTCTTTTCTGACATATTAAGTGCAGCATTTTAACAGCATCATCTTTTAGGATTTTAAGTAGCTCAGCTGGAATTCCATCATATCCATCAGTTTTGTTGGTAGTACTTCTCCCTACAGCCCACTTGACTTCACACTCCAGAATGTTCAGCTCTAGGTACATGACCACACCATCGTGGTTATCTGCAATATTAAGATTATTTTTTGTATAATTTTTCCTGTGTATTCTTGCCACCACTTCTAATCCCTTCTGTTTCTTTTAGGTCCTTACCATTTATGTCATTTATGGTGCCCATGCTTGCATAAACTCTTTCCTTGATATCTCCAATTTTCTTGTAAAGATCTGAAATCTTTCCCATTCTGTTGGTTTCCTCTATTTCTTTGCTCTGTTCTTTAAGAAGGCTTTCTTATGTCTTTTTTCTATGCTCTGGAATTCTGTATTCAGTTGGGTATATCTTTCTGTTTCTCCCTTGCCTTTCAATTCTCTTCTTTCCTCAGCTATTTGTGAAGCCTCCTCAGACAATGTTTGTCCTCTTGCATTTTATTTCCTATGGGACGGTTTCCCATTTTACACCACCTCTTTTACAATGTTAAGAACCTGTCCATAGTTCTTCAGGTACCTTTATCTATCAGATTTAATGCCTTGAATCTATTTGTCACCTCCACTCTATAATCATAAGGAATTTGATTTAGGTCACACCTGAACGGTCCAGTGGTTTTTCCTACTTTCATCAGTTTACTTCTAAATTTTGCAATAAGGAGTACATTATTGGTGCCATAGCCATCTCCTGGTCTTGTTTTTGATGACTATGTAAAGATTCTTTATCTTTGGCTACAAAGAATATACTCAATCTGATTTCAGCATTGACCATTTGGTGATGTCCATATGTAGAGTCATTACTTGAGCTGTTGGAAAAGGGTGTTTGCTATAACTAGTGTGTTCTCTTGGCAAAACTCTGTTAGCCGTTGCCCTGCTTCATTCCATACTCCAAGTCCAAACTTGCCTGGTATTTCTAGCATCTCTGGCCTTCCTACATTTGCATTCTAGTCCCCTATGATGACATGAAAATCTTTTTTGGTGTTAGTTATATGAGGTCTCATAGGTCTTCATAGAACTGGTCAGCTTCAGTATTAGTGGTTGAGGCATAAACTTGGATTACTTTGATATTGAATAGTTTACCTTGAAAACAAGCTGAGATCCTTCTGCCATATTTGAGGCTGTACCCAAGTACTGCACTACAGACTCTTTTGTTGACTGTAAGGGCTACTCCACCTCTTCTAAGGGATTCTTGCCCACAGTAGTAGATATAGTGGTCATCTGTATTAAATTTGCCCATTCCAGTCCATTTTAGTTCACAGATTCTTAAGATGTCAACGTTCACTCTTGCCAGCTCCTGTTTGACCACATCCAATTTACCTTGATTCATGAACTTAACATTCCAGATTTCAATATTTTCTTTATAGCATCAGACTTTACCTTTACTCCCAGACATAATCACATCTGAGTGTCATTTCTGCTTTGGTCCAGTCACTTCATTCTTTCTGGAACTATTAGTAATTGGCCTCTGCTCTTTCCCAGTAGCATATTGGTAACCTTCCAACCTGGAAAGGTCATCTTCCAATGTCACATCTTCGTGCCTTTTCATACTGTCCATGGCATTTTCTAGGATAGTGGAATAGTGGTCAGTCCAGAATACTGGCTACTGATAGATCTATCTACTCTTTTTTGCACTCTTTTGTCATATAGATCATTACAGGGTACTGAGTAGAGTTTCCTGTGCTAGATAACAGGTTCTTGTTAGTTGTATATTTTACATGTAGCAGTGTGTAAAAACAACACATATAATCTAAGGACTCTGCTTCTACATGCCTTGGTGTAATTGTAAAATTTTACTCAAAGGGATCATGGGAGTATAAGTCAGGTGTCTTAAATATTTTTATCTTTTATATTTTATATATGAAAACAACCTAGATCTTGTATAATATTCATCAGTAAAACTCATCGAAAAGGGAGGAAGACTGTTATAGGTAGGGAATCAACAAAACCAAGGAAACAATTTCAAAAACAAATACAAGTGGAGAATCATAATTACACAGCAGCAAACCCAGAAGATATTGACTCACATTCACATTCCTTTTTTTTTTTTTTAGCATATGAAAAGAATTAACTGATCTATTATTTCTTTCCTTTCAATATTGCTATGAATTCTACCATAGAACAAGAATATTCCAACTCTTGCTCCTAATGTTGCCCATACAGAAAAATGTGTGTTTTTGGAATCAAGTGGTCTTGAATTCTTGACTATGTGAATTGCAACAAACTGTGCAAATCCTTAAAGAGATGGGAGTACCAGACCACCTTACTTGACTCCTGAGAAACATGTATGCAGGTCAAGAAGCAACAGTTAGAACGAGACATGGAACAATGGGCTGGTTCCAAATTGGGAAAGGAGCTCAAGGCTGGATTGTCACCCTGTTTATTTAACTTATATGCAGAGTACATCATACAAAATGCCAGGCTGGATGAAGCACAAGCTGGAATCAAGATGGCAAGGAGAAAGATCAACCTCAGAGATGCACATGATAACTACTTGTTGCAGAAAGTGAAGAGGAACAAAAAAGCCTCTTGATAAGGGTGAAAGAGGAAAGTTAAAAAGTGACTTGAAACTCAACATTAAAAAACAAAAAACAAAAACAAACCAAGATTGTGGCATCTGGTCTCATCTCTTTATAGCAAAAATATAAGGGGAAAAATTGGAAACAGTGACAGATTTTATTTTTTTGGGCTTCAAAATCACTGTGAATGGTGACTGCAGCTGTGAACAAAAGACATTTGATCCTTGGAAAGAAAAGCTATGACTAACCTAGACAGCATATAAAAAAGCAGAGATATCACTTGCTGACAAAGGTCCCTATAATCAAAGCTGTGGTTTTTCCAGTAGTTATGTACAGATATGAGAGTTGGACCATAAGGAAGGCTGAGTGCCATTGAATTTATGCTTTTGAATTGTGGTGCTAGAGAAGACTCTTACGAGTCCCTTGGACTGCACAGAGATCAAACCACTCAATTCCAATGGATATCAACTCTGAATATTCATTGGAAGCACTGATGCTGAAGCTGAAGCCCCAATACTTTGGCCTCCTGATGAGAAGAACTGACTCATTGGAAATGACTCTGATGCTAGGAAAGACTGAAGGCTAAAGGGGAAGGAGGCAGCAGAAGATGAGATGGTTAGATATCATCAGTGACTCAATGGACATGAATTTGAGAAAACTCTGGTAGATAGTGGAAGACAGAGGAGCCTGATGTACTGCAGTCCATGGGGTCAAAAAGCGTCAGACATGACTTAGTCACTGAGGAATAACAACTAGGCTTGTGAGATCTTGAACAAGTTATTTTATCTCAGTTTTGGTTGTTTTCTTTGTTGCATATTCTAATAACACATAATCAGTGAAGATTTGAGAAATCCATGCATGAAGTCTGGTATATTCTATTCTTATTTTTTATTTTTTCATTGCTGTGTGCTCAGTCTTGTCCAACTATTTGTGATCCCATGGACTATACAGTCCTTGGAATTCTTCAAGCCAGAGTACAGGAATGGGTAGCTGTTACCTTCTTTAGTGGATTTTCCCAACCCAGGAATGAAACCCAGGTCTTCTGCATCACAGGCAGATTCTTTACCAGCTGAGCCACCAGGGAAGCCTAGTATATCTTAGGTGCTAAGTAAATTACAGTTATTCTCATTAACAGTAATTGCAAGATGTCAAAAGAATATATTAAAATTAAAATAATGCAAATATCAATCAGCAGTTTGTTCATTTCAATAATTTAGATAATTTCCCTAAGAAAGAAAGACAAATACTTTTAACACATATTATTCTTCCCCTGAGCAGGTTTTTCTAGCCCATTCATCTTTTCTGAGGTTGACTTAACAATTTTGGCCTTGTATTAAATTCCTTATCTTTTATCTACTCAAAAAGATACATGTTGCATAAAAAGGGTTAAATATCTGGAATTTTAGAGAACCAGCTGTTAATTTGTTTTGACATTGTTCTTTAATTTAAGGTCTACAGCGTTGGCTGAGTGAGGGACAGCCTGCAAGACCATTTCTTTATTCAGAGAACTTAACACTCAGATATTCAGAAATGCCATATGGAGAATATATCTGCCTAGTACATCCAAGTATCTGGACCTATGTTTACTTTAAGCCTGATTCGACATCTTGATTTATTTATGAGATTTTCAGTGTCTTCAGCATCAAAGCGTGGGATTCTTGAGGCAAGAGTACTGGAGAGGGTAATCATTCCCTTCTCCAAGGGATCTTTTCTGATCCAGGAATTGAATCTGGGTCTCCTGCATTGCAGGCAGATTCTTTACCATCTGAGGCACCAGGTAAGCCCAAAAGCATGTATAATCTTGGACGAATAATGTGGGCCTTGATGCCGGGCAACCTACCGTGTACAGATTCTACCATGTACTATTTGTGTGCCCATCAGTGATCTATTTTCTTCATCTGTAAAATGAATATAGTGAGACTTCCCTGGTGGTCCAATGGTTAAGACTCTGTGTTCCGAATGCAGTGATCATGGTTTCCATCCCTGGTCAGGGAACTAAGATCTAGCATACTGCATGGTGTGGGCAAAATAAGTAAGTAAGTAATAAATACATAAGTAAGTAAATAAAGTCTCCAGTCATTGATGTTAAAAATAAATAAATAAATAAAATAAAATGAGAATAGCAATAACATCTGCTCATAGGACTTTTGCAAAGATTGGATTAATTCGTGTAACACAAATGAAAAGACGTCTTGCACATACTCACTGCCATATGTTTGTTTCATAAATATTTAAATGCTTAGTAATGAATACATGAATTACATCATGTGCATTAGTCACTCAGCTGTGTCTGACTCTGTGACCCCATGAGCTGTAGGCCACCAGTCTACTCTGTCCATGTGATTTTCCAGGCAAGAATAGTGGAGTGGGTTGCCATTTCCCACTCCATGAGATCTTCCTGACACAGGGATCAAACTCAGGACTCCTGCATTGCAGGCAGACTCTTTACCATCTGAGCTACCAGGTAAGCCTGAATTATTTACTTTAGGGTAATGTATTAAGTGCTCTAATTAGACATAGCTTTCCATTGGAAAATGGACAGTCACAGAGACTGACAGAAATTATGAAAGTTTTCCAGAAGGAGATAAAGCAAGTGTTGGAAGACAGTGGTCAGATGCAGAACAGGGGAAACCCATTTCAAATATGGTGGTGGTTTAGTTGCTAAGTCGTGCCCGGTTCCTGCGACCCCATGGACTGTAGCCTGCCAGGTTCTTCTGTCCATGGGATTCTCCAGGCAAGAATATTGGAGCAGGCTGCCATTTCCTTCTCCAGGGGATCTCCCTGACCCAGGGATCAAATCTGGGTCTCCTGCATTGCAGGCAGACTCTTTACCAACTGAGCTACAAGGGGAGCCCCATTTCAAACATAGGGGAAAAATAAGCAACGTAGTTGGTGATAGTGAATACAAGCTGCCTTGCACTACAAAAGCAACATGCATAAAGTGGAGATATTTATTTCATTCTGCTTTGAGCTCCTTGAGAGGCGCGTGTTGGGCAGCATATCTGCAGTCTTTGTATCTATAACACAAAGTTTTACATGTAAGAGGCACTTGTCATCTCATGCATTATTCTTGAGATAGTTTCCTAAACTTCTCTCGAACACTTCTCTCAATCACATTTCAATCTCCCTCACGCAGAGCTTCCAGGATAACCCACGGCACACACATAATCCCTCAAAAGAAGAGCAGACACGAGAACTTCAGTGTCTGCCTGTTACAGATGGCCCTGAAAACACATTATTGTTCCAGCACGGGCCCCATTTATCATACCTTCTCTATTCAGCCCCTCTGTTCCTCCATCTAAATCATATATATTTGTCTATACACATGAAACAATTTTTCTAACTATAACAAATATATTTTTGTATTGCAGTATTTAATTCTAGAGGCTAAAAAATAGTGCATTGGGAAAAGCAGGGAAAACACCAGAAAACAGAAAGAATATGCTCATAAAGGGAAGAGATTAAGTTCCTGAATATTGACCAGTTCTTAGAACTATGTCCTTGAGGACTCGTTGCCCTGAAGGACCTGTCCTTGGATCAAACTCCTACGTTAGTTTCCTAACTGTTCTCCACTCCTGTCCTCTGGGACTATAACCTCTACACCAACTACAGTGGCATCACCCTAATGAAGATCAAGGTCTCATCTGATCCCCTCTCTTTTTAATGGATTCTATGGTACTCAGAATACAATGTAACCTGCTCTCCTCTAAACCCATCTCCTCTCTCAAGCCACACTGGCCTGTGGGCTGCATGGCAGACCTGTCAGAAGGATTTCTCTTCAATAAGTTTGAGCTCACAGTTACCTATGATAAGATACTTGGCTTGATTGTTCTCTCAATTTTTTCCAATTAGTACCTTTTCACAAACACCTTCTACATTATTGTTGTCAATAACTTCACATTCTACTATTTTCCCCAATTTTTGATGCATTTTAGTGCACCTGAGTAGTTGCTTGGATTCTGATCATCACTGGGTACCTGTAGATATTAGTCTCCAATCTTTGAAGTTAGAAACCTGGTCCTGAATCCTGTAATCTCATCCAAGAACTAGTTGGGGAAGTTCTGCTCAGTTACAGCAGGCTGTCCTTCAGTCAGCAGTATATAGTTCCCATTTTTCATTCGCTATCAATGTCTATAAATTCCTTCTTTGAAGGACTATTGAGAGCACTGTAATATTGTACATAAAGTACCTACTAGACTGCTTGGCACAAAACATAAAGGATATTTACTGATAGAGTTATTGCTGTTTTTTTTTTTTTAAATAAAAATGTTTATTTGTCGGTATCATGCCTCGGTTTCAGCATGCGGCTCTTTGTTGCAGTACATGCATTCTCTAGTTGAGGCACGTGGGCTCTGGAGCACGCAGGCTCAGTAGTTGCATCATGTGGGCTTAGCTGTCCCTGTGGCATGAGGGATCTTAGATCCCTAACCAGGGATTGAACCCACTCCTCCTGCATTGCATGGTAGATTCTCAACCACTGGACTACCAGGAAAGGGTCATGAGATTTCTGAACAGGAAATCTAGATTTTCCTCCTATACTAATGGGAATCTTCTTAAGGCCCCAGAACCAATTTTCTTATTTATATTGCCAGATTATTCCAGAAACCAGCTAGGTTTCGGGTTATGCCAGAGAAATTGAAGGTAGGCATCCAAGGGGGCTAGGCAAATGTATGCAGGCCCCAGCATAGCTCAGGAAACCTGAGCTTCTACATTGGGCCTTAGGGTTACCTGTATTGCCTGCTCTCAATTTCATTTAGCTGACCGTGTAACCAAAAAAAGGAACAAGAAGAAAAAGCGGGCAATTTGAACATTTCCTGCAGGAGGCGTAAATGCTATTCTTCAACACATCTTTAGGAGTTTACTTTTCAAAAACACATCACTCCGTAATGCAACACATTTATTTCTTGGAGAGGAGAGTATAAGCTTTCAAACACATGGCTTCTTAGCCAGGTGCTGCCTTGGAAAGGACCTGTTGCCTGAAATGCATTGCAGCATATTACAATCCAATCGCAGCTTCACTTATCTGTTGGAAAGGCATTTATATTGCACTTATTACCTAGTACCTGTTAAAGCTGTTTATGGAGACCACAAGGAAGAAATAATTTTTATGCTCCTTTTAGTTTGCTATAAATTCAGAAACAATTTTGCCTGAACAGCTGATCTGTGAATTAATAATAAGGGACTATAACTTTTTTTCACTACAGTATGTCAAGTACTTCCTTTGTGTTTAAAAATTGATGAGGCTCAAAACTCCATTTCTTTACAGGAAACAAATTTCAAAGGCCTATGGGGGGTAATCACCACTTCCTTTATATGGAAATTTCCTTCTAAGATCACACTTTGGCTGGTACAAAATAAATAAAAAGTTTAGCTTTGAGTTCAGTATGACATAAAGTATTATAATCTTTTTTAAGGACTTCCTGAAAAAATTCTGTGAAAAACCATGTGAAGAATAGTTTCTAGTCAAATAGATCATGCTTTATCTCAGAAATGCTAGCTATCTAAAGAAATAATTAACTGAGACTTTTCATCACGTGAATAACCCTCTCAGTTGCTTTCATTGGCTCTGTCTCTTTGGATTTCCAAAACTACTATTGTTGAAGTGAAATGATTCTCTGTCTCATGTTTTTTTATTCAGCATTATCTTGCATTTCCAAGACTAAGACATTGGTGAAAGGAGCATTCTACTGTTGGGATCATTAACCAGATACAGGCCATGATGAAAAGATCCTCTTCTCCAGATATGATGTCTTATTCCTGTGCAGAGATGCATGGCAGCTGAACCAAAGTCAACTTGAAGGTACCCAAGGCAGGAAGCAAGATGTCACCTTTTCTAGTAATTTATACGGTTTATCATCAGATGCAGGTGTTGTTCAGGAGAGGGAACAACACTTTTGCCAAGGTCCAAAAATGGTCCAGATTACTCCTGTAGTAAGACTAATTCTTAAAGTAGTGTTAACATAATTATTTTCACATTGGAAATAGATTGTTCACTTATTCAAAACATTTACTTACTCTTTACTGGAGTCATATGGCACAAAATGAATAATATAAAGTCCTGAAGGGAAATAGTCTACCCTTCTTAAAGTTTTATTTTTGAGAAGCAGTGAGAAAAATTATTGAATAGGGTCTGTAGGAGGCCTGAATTGTCCTTTATATAAAGATAAGCTTATACTTCTTTTTCTCTACTTCTTATAAATTAAAAAAATGCTTTCATTCTGCTCTTTTTCCATTTTAACTCTTTATTTATTTTCTTATAGAAAGAGAATCTTGCTTTTTCCCCATTTTTTTTTCCCCTAGCACTCAGTATGCTGATAAGATTTTGTAAATATCCAGTCTCTAAAAGTAGAGATTGGAAGTTAAGTCAGAAAGGGGCAAAAACACTACTTCGGATTTTTGCAAATACATACTCTACAAATGAGCTTCAACATTGAGCAGTTTAAAATTACAAACAAAATTTATATGGTGTTGGTAGAGTTTTTAAAAGTAGACACTGAAGTTAGAGAGAAACTGTATCTAGGAAAGAAAATATTTTTATACCATAACATGTTGCTACCTTGACTAATGTTTAAGTTTTCCATATTTAGATATTAACTATGCTACAATTTGAAAAATATCAAATCCAATGATCATGAGGTGTGTCAGCTTCTGGCCTAATGCCACTCAAACAGGATAAGTTTATTGTTGATTTGTCATGAAAACTGCATTTGGTAACGTGGTGAATTGAGCTGTGTTACCGACACCACAGACATTTGGATGATTATGTATTACATTTTAACAGCTATTCATTGCTGAGGAAGTCTTTATTTCAAAGAACATTTGTCCCCTTTGAGAGAATGATTAACACTTGGTAGTCCTTTTATCTATATAGGACTGCATGGTGACCATGAGGCGTTAGAGAGAAGAAGAGCGCAGAGCATGAGGCTCTGGTTTAAGTCAGTCTTAAGACCTGAGAGTTTGCTTTGAAGCTGGAGGGACTTTGGAGATATCTGACTCAATTCCTTCATTTTACAGATGAAAATCTTGAAACCCAGTGAGATTAAAGGATATACCTGAAGTCACACAGTTCACTTATTGAAGAGCTTGGACTGGAGTTTGTGTTCTTAAATTTTATTCTGCTCCTCTCTCAGGAAAGGGATGTTAACAGGCAAAGCTTAAAACTACTGTGGGAGATATTTTTTAGAAGATTGGCTGCACTTAATTTTTATTTTTTGAAGTATAGCTCATCTATGATGTTGTATTAGCTACAGGTGTAAGCCAAGTGATCCAACCATACACATATATATCTATTCTCCTTCAGATTCTTTTCTTTTACAGGTTATCACTAAGTGTTGAGTACAATTTTCTGTACTATATAATAAGTCTTTGTTGATTACCTATTTTATATATAGCAGTAAATATCTGTTAATCCACAAATTGTAATTTATTCTGTCACCCTCCTTTCCTCTTTGGTATCCAAAAGTTTGTTATCTATGTCTGTGGATTTATTTCCATTTTGAAAATATGTTCAATAATATTAATCTCAATCAATATATCAGTATTAATTAATATCACTAATTATTAGAGAAATACAAATCAAAACTACCATGAGCTATCACCCGACACAAGTCAGAATGGCCATCATTAAAAAGTCTATAAATAACAACAACAACAACAAAAAGTCTATAAATAACAAATGCTGGAGATGGTGTGGAGAAAAGAGAACCTTCCTATAATGTTTGTGGGAATGTATATTAGTAAAGCCACCATGGAGAACAGTATGGAGGCTCCTTAAAAAAAAACAAAAACAAAAACAAAAACCCTAAAAATACACCTACCTTACAATACCACTCCTGGGCCTGTATGTGGAGAAATAATTTTTTTTTTAAATTTAAATTAATTGTTGTTATCTCATTGCTCAGTCATGTACAACTCTTTGCAACCCCATGGACTGCAGCACCCCAGGGTTCCCTGTCCTTCTCTGTTCCTGTCATTTTTTACCCTCTATGTATTGGCACATAGATGGAAAAAAAAAATTAAGTATTTTGGAGTGTTTAAGATTATAGACTATCAAAAAGTTCCAGAAAAAGTACTTAAAGAAAAAAAACTACACTATTTTCTAGCTAGTATCTCAATCTATATTTGCTTACTATTACTTTCTTGTATAACTTATAGACATTTGTATATCTTCATATTCTTCACTATATGCAGGGATTCAACTTACTAAAATGAGTTAACTATATATAGCAATTCTGTTCACATAACATTTATTTAATAACCATTGTCTCTTAGGTATTGTATAAAGTGAATGGTTTTACAAATTCTACTAGCTTACCTCAAGAAGCTTACTATCTAGAGAGAGTGTAAGGATAAACACAATCCTCTGATATAAAAAAAAAATGTAATGTAGCTTTAATAGCTGTAATCGTAATCAGTTTTGAGATTTTAGAGTATGTGCAGAGAATTATAGATACAGTTAGGGGATAGTCCAGGCTGGAAAAATTCCTTAGAACTAACAGGCACAATTCGATGTGGGTCTTCAAGGAAAGGCATAACCTTGTAGTCAATATGAAGGTGGATATTTTTAGCACAGAAATTACTCCAAGTTCATTTCTATGACATTCCCCTTTGTTCTTCAAGCTTGGGGACACAAGTCGTTGAATAGAATTAAGCAGTCATACTTTCTTTGATCTCTAGTTATGAGTGACTTGAAAATAATTTTTTATAATATTTTCAGTTACCTAATGGTCTCTAGTAGTAGTTTAGACGCTAAGTAGTGTCCGATTCTTGTGACCCCACAGAGTGTAGCCTGCCGGCTCCTCTGTCCAATAAATTCTCCAGGCAAGAATACTGGAGGGGATTGCCATTTCCTTCTCCAGGGGATCTTCCCGACCCATGAATCAAACCTGGGTCTCAGTTAAAAATGGTTGCCAACTGTCTCAGAGAATTCGGCAAAATGTGGTTTTTGAAAGGACTTACATTCTCTACCAAAAATCATGTTAAGAATAAACTATGTCAAGATTCTGAAATTAGCTTTTAATGTGATTAAATGGTATATATGTATTATTGAGATTAAGGTACAAATGATGTATTACTATAGAAAACCAAGATTCACTACTAGGTAAACTTTATAAATATGCATTATAGTTTAGCTAGAAATAAGAAAACTCCTAAGTTAAATGCTAAATGTTTAATAGTAGAAGCTGACTTTAATATCTTGCACATGTGACCTCAGACATGAGAATAAGATCATCAGTTCTCATAATGGGGGGAGTTTAACTGACTGAAGTCTCAGCTGCTGTGCTTTTTACTCTACAGCTGCCTTTGTGAAATGATCGTGTTGTCCACCGGCTTCTTGGAGCCAATGCCTGAGTATAGTCCTTAGAGTAGTAAGTCAGGCTCATTTCTACTGATGTGAGCCATCTCTAAGTGGGGGTTTCGGCTCCAGGACTTCCAATGGCATTGTTAAATCTTCCTTAGGCTCCATGGTAGTCTAAGATGCTTTCCTCAAACTAATTTTCTTTCTGACCATTCTTCTTCACTCAGGCTTACAGGTGTACCATGGGTAGACATGCACCATGATCAGAAATACACCATGGACAAATAGACATCATGAACAGATATGCACCATGGACAAATAGACACAAAGGATAGACATAGACACAATGGATAGACATAGACCCCATAGGCGCAATGGATAGACAGATATCATGATCAGATGTATATCATGATCAGATGTATATCATGGGCAGATAGATCTCTCAGCCCTGCCTGGCTGTCTCCCCATTTGTTTTCACAAGTGTTTCTCCTAATATAAATTTCTTGCACAATGCTTCATATCTACCTTTCAAAAGACCCAGAATCAGACACATGCATATAAACTGTACATAAAGATAACCTCTGATTATAATAAGTCATATCATGAATATGACAAATTTTCAACAAAAGCAATGAATTATTATTTAAGAAGTTCAGTCTTCATAGAAAACAATCAAACTAGCCCATTCCCTGACAACTGTCAGAAATGCTATTCAAATTGGTCAATGAATGCAATGCTTTATACTTCTACCATACAGAAAAAACTGGACTTTCTCAAAGGAGTCAGAAAAGCTTTTTAAAGTTTGTTTTATTTTCTGTATGTAAAATAGGCCTTCCATGTTTTATTATGTACATGTGCTTCTGCACATGCTCTTTCATCTATCTAAAACAACCTCCCTCATGAATCTCCCCTTGTTTGGCTGACACCTTATTAAGATTCAACTTTTTGTTATGGTCCCAAGGTAATCATGATTAAGAGAAATTCTACAACAAATGCAAGCGAAAAGATGTTTACTTGTCAAAGGAAGGCAAAGGCTTGAGAACACGTCTGTATGGAGTCAAAACTTGATACAGAGGACACACAGCAGAATGCTCTAGTTGGAAGGGCAGTTCTACCAGTCCTCAGGTGCCCATAAGAACATGCAACTGCTGGTGATACCCCTTCAAATTTGGTAAAGATCTAGAAAAATCCTTCCATTTCTGCTTTTCATTCCAAGGGATCTGCATTCTTTCCCATATTCTTCCAAGTGTTTAGGCTATTTTGGCTATTGCCTGCTTGCCTGGTGTCAGAAACTAAGCATTTTTTAATGGTTCTTAGAGAAGGGGTGAGCTCATTTTCAATTTTCTGGGCAAACTATCCACCAGCATTTTCATGTCACAAGCTTTACATTCTGATATTTCTTCAAAATCCACTGTACACATTACTTCTACTGCTACTTCTTCCCTGACTTCTCCAAAATGGTTGCATCCTATCTTTCTCTTAGAAATGTCTTGATGCTACATCTATTATAGCACTTACCATAATGCATCAGACTATGTTTATATATTAAACTATTTTACTAGGTTTGGAAGACTTGAGGGTCAGTCCTCATGAAAACATATGTGTTAAAGTTTCCTCTATCAACTCTGTCCATCCCAGCCTATCTTTGCCTACAGATGATCAGATTGAACCTGTCAAAGAATTGGGACATTTTACTCTCTTACTAATTAGAAGGATTAACTCTTACTTGAGACAGAAAGAAAGTTAAAGCTTTCCCTGAGTAATTTCAATCTTGCAGCAGAAAGTTCCTGAAATAGTTTCAAATAACTTCTATTAATTAAATTCAATCCTTCCCTTACTGAGCATTCTGAATTGGCACCATGTGCCAGGCAATGAGCTAAGTGTTGGAGTAGGAATACAATAAAAGACAATGATTCTGTTACTCAGCACCTAACTCTGATGAAGACAAATATGTGAACAAATAATTTTTGAAAAATCACTTCTGCTATCATAAAACTTTCATGGAATTCTATGAAAGTATAATTTTGATGGGCTGGAATAAATTTAACAGAGGAGATTAGGTGTAGAGACAGTGACCCATAAGAGAGTCTAGCATAGTAGAAGCCTAGTGAGCAGAGCGTCTAAAGCACAAGATGAATATTAGGAAGTAGCAGCTAGCAAGGATGAAAAGAAAAAAATGGAAAAGAACTAGATCATAAATGGGCATAATCCAATGACAATTTCTTTTAAAGTTAATGAGGATTATTACTATCTTGGAAGCACTGCCTTAGTTCTAAATGCAATATAGCAATTGAGACAATTAGACAAATAAGAATATATATTTTTGGCAGCAGAATTTAGAGCTTGTCTTGATCTTGTGAAACTGGGGAGTGACATGGAGGGTGAGCCGTCCACACGGAAGCAGAAATCACTCTGCAAGATTCGGTCTCCTGAGGAATTGTTGCTCAGGCTGAGCTTAGACGTTGTGAGATAACAACAAATAAGACAAGCTTAACGGGATGAGATTGAGATGGAGGATTGCCGCTGCTGCTGCTACTAAGTCACTTCAGTCGTGTCCGAATGTGTGCGACCCCATAGACAGCAGCCCACCAGGCTCCCCCGTCCCTGGGATTCTCCAGGCAAGAACACTGGAGTGGGTTGCCATTTCCTTCTCCAGCGCATGAAACTGAAAAGTGAAAGTGAAGTCGCTCAGTCCTGTCCGACTCGTAGCGACCCCATGGACTGCAGCCTACCAGGCTCCTCCGTCCATGGGATTTTCCAGGCAAGAATACTGGAGTGGGGTGCCATTGCCTTCTCCTGAGATGGAGGATTATACATTGCTAAATGGGGGCTTTTTTTTTTTTTTCCTCATGTTGATTTAGGACCAATGATGGTGAAGGCAAATCGCTCCCTCCAAGGCCCTAGTACATCAGGGCTGCTCAGAAAGAGAATGCCAGGCACATGTGCAAAAGTTGCCTCAATAAGGAGAATGAAGTTTCATTAGAGGCAAGGAGGTGCAGAAAAATGTTGGTAGAGGTCTGTGGATGTAAGGGAATTTACCTCAAATAGCTGTTTGTAAAAGTGGGATAATGTCAAGGCATCTGAGGTAATTTCCTGCCTAGAAGTCCGTCTGAGATTTTTCACATTTGTCTTTAAGTGGGCCAAAGTCTCTACCTATTTTTTTTTTTTAATATCTTATGTTCATAATGTACCAGAGAGAAAATAAAAACAACTTTGAAATAAGTGAGCAGCTCATTGCACTGATTGCATTGGTGGTGAAAATGAATACACCATTCAACAAAATACTTTATCTAAAATCTTTCATATGGAGGCTTCTGAATGCCCTTTTATTTCTTGTTGATGATAAAGAAAATAGGCTGCCCAATTAGCATTGTATATAGCTATAGAATGATACTTTTACAAAGTCCTATGAAAAAAAATTCATAAATGTCTAACTGACACCAGGGGTTATTTTTCAGTTCTGCAATTCATAAATGTAAATGAACAAAAGATAATTGAATTGAATTAAAATATATCATTACTGGACTAAGTTTCGAAAGTAAAATTATATTGATGGATCTACATTATGAATTAACTACTATACTCCAGATGCTTGAATTTTTTACAGAATAGTTAATTATCATATAGAAAGCAATGCTTTGAAAAGAGATAAGCAGTCTATTCTGGTACAATAGATTAGAAACAAAAATCTGTTTTGTAGTCATTCCTTTCTCTCATACTTGAAATGTATCCTTTCTAAGGCTTATGCCAGTAACATTTCATAGTGAGGACAAATATTATTGATCACAGAATATTAACTCACTGGCAGCTATGAAGGAATCTCTCAAATGATGATGAAAATAGGGAATGAGCAAGCTTGTTAGCTTGTTTTCTACTGGAAGTGATTTAAGCATTAAACACACATTATAATCAATATAATTTAGTTGATTAAGTATAATTCAATTAATTGATTCAAAATCTCCTCTTTTTTTTTTTTTTTTTTGCAGAGAACACAGCGAGACTGATTACATATCTGAATATCTTGATAATGTATTTGGTTCTTTTCTCCCTATATTATAATATGCTATTTTTTTTATAGATTAACAAAGAACATGTCTCCAAAAATGTCTCATGAAACAAGAAGCATCAGAAATGTATCTAAAATGCAAATAATAGTTCAACATCTTTCCACAAAACAGAACAAAAAGAGATTCATAGTAAGCAAGGGCAAATCGTAAATAGAGGTCAGTGTGTGTATATGTGTGTTGGGGGAGTGGATGGGTAGGGGGCATGGAGTGTCATCAGCCAGCAGAACCAAATGTTCAAAAACACTCAGACTCAGCATTCAAACAATACTGTGTCCATATACAACCCAGTTGAAATTTAATAGCAGCATAACATTAAGAAAGCATACAAAGGATGAAACATTGCCTTGCAAAATTAAATGTTTAATAAAGATCAAACATTTGTGAAGTGATTTAAAAACTATCTGACAACTGGTAGCACAGAGGCACCAATCCGTTAGAACACTTGACAACCTATGTACATCTGCTTAACAGAAGCCTTGATTATTTAATACACACACAGCCGAGCTATGGAAAACATATGTACACACAGGGTAATTGAAATCGATTGACACTTTCAAGTTTGTATTAATCAAAAATTAATTTAAACATGCACTGAATTGTAGAGCCACCCTTTTGTGCATCTAAGAATTGTGCCAGGAAAGTTCTCAAAGGAATGGCTAGAATGAGTTGATTCTGACATATGTTCTACAAGTGATTAAAGACGGATTATTGCCATTTTCAGAAGCTGCAGGTCCTGACAGATACAGATAATGCCAAACAGTACAATATCTGCTCGTATTATTTGTCTTGGCAAAGAATAAGGTGACTCAACATGTCATCTCACAATGACAAGGCTACTTTTTATTTTATTTTTTCCTTTTTAAGTAGCAAAAAGAACAGCTAAATATTTCAGAGAACACGCTGCAAATGAGCATGTCATTACTGACTCTGCAAGGAATTCACCAACATACAGATCTTTGTTCCTTCCATTGTTCTGCAGAGAACACAGCAAGAATGATTGCATATCTGGCCTTCTTGATAATGTATTTGTTTTCTTTCTCACTCCACCCACAGAAAGTCTCTGACAATCTCATTTACGGACAGAATGGGTTCTGTCTTGTTTTCCTCAAGCTGTTCTGAGTTTTCTAATGAACACCCTTCTATGCTGGTGATTTGTTCATTCTGTTCAAAATACTGACCTCCTTCAGGACCTGCCAGATGTCACAATTTGATGTCTTCTTATTTTGTAGATTCTTACCTTTACCACATTTTCCTTTCAGCCTTGAGGAAATGAAGGTCTCTATCATGGCTATGATTTCAACCACTAATAGTATTTTATTTTAAAGGGTCTGAGATGTCTTACACTATAGGATTGACATTTACAGTGGTGCATATTGATCATAACAGAAATAACTTTGATAGCTTATTTTTTTAACTTGTTTGGGGGACATACTGATATTCCTAGTCAACTGAGTAATACATTTTGAGAATGTTCAAGCCTTTGCCTGCTTGGTAGTCAATACGTAATAAGCGTGCAGATTTATCTTGACTACCTTGATAGTAACATTTCAAAAATTCCCCAGTAATCCATTTGACAAGTATTTATATAGAATTCTTCCATGTGATCTTTGTTACAGAATGTTTTTCCTCTAAATTTTTTTTTTGGCCAAAGATAAGATTCTCAACAGAGCTCACAGCAGTTGTGTAAAGCATCATTGCTCATGACTGACAAAAAAAAACAAAAAAACCCACAAAAACAAAAAACAACAAACTATTCTTGGTTTTGAGCCTCTATTTCCTATTTGTTAAAGAGTATGATTTACTCTCTCTACAGCACCAATATTAAAATAAATAAACAAGACTTCCTGAGTTTTATAAGTCAATTACTAAATATACTAAACGTCAACTGCAGATGACTTTGTTCTTCATTGTGTTACAATTTGATAAATTCCATCTTAAAAAACAAATTACTCTTTTTTGAAAAATATTAGTCATGGAGTAGGTAGGATTCTAGTTTACTTGTAAATCTTATCAGTTATTCAACATTGTTGTACACTACATTGATGCTAAATTAAAACCGAGGAGTCTAATGAAATATCAATGAAATATTTCTAATTAATGATATCTCTAATGAAATATCAACTCCAATATGCATGCTTTGAACCAAAAAATGTATTGAGTAAATGTCTCTAGAGCATTTTCAGAATGGCATGAAAGACGTAAATCTCAAACAAACAATCTAGGAGATTTATAATGAAATCTACCTGAGAGAGAAGAAAACAAAAAAAGATTCTTTAGACCTTAGAAGAATTACAATGTGTCCCACCTTCAAGGTTTCTTCAATCTGTTTTAGTTAAATCCTAAATGACAAAGGCTTCCCTTTAAGAAAGGTCCTAGTGAATTTTCTCTTCTTATCACTTAGAGGAGATGAGGATTTGTGCAAGCTGTAGAGATGGATGCCCAGACTGAATAAGTGAATCACCCCATTTATAACTGCCATAATCTAAAGAACTCTGAGAAAAATTCTTAGATGGCAATCTTATAGGTTTGGTGTTACCCTTGAGCTGACTCAAGTAATCAAAAAATCTTCAACTGAGCTGTCTCCATACAATGTTACACAAGTAACTGATACATGTTTACTCTCTTCCTCCACAGCACATAAGGCCATGGGGAAGTTTTCAGCAAGCTATAAACCAGGCACATTTTTTCTTTTATGAGGAATCACCATGCCAGATAGACACTCAGAGAAACATTACTAAGTGCAGCATTTTTTAACAATTATTTACTGAGTGTTCATTAATGTAACTACTTTAGTGACAATATGACCCCCCCCCAAAAAAAAAAAAATTTCATCATCCCAAGGGAAAAAGAAACAGCATTTGTTTATCACTTACTATGCGCCAGGAACTACATAAAATCCTACAATCAACAAATAGTGTGAAGCAGGTAATATGTGTATTTTAGACATAAGGAAACCCAATATTAGACTTTCATTTTAAATAATAGGATATCCAATACAAATATCTTAAATGAAAAAAAAAAAAAAAAAAGGAGAGCTCATAGAAGAAATTCTGGAATGAGCTCAAATATAGCTGAAATTTGCTCTACAGTAATGTAATCATAACTCATTTTTTTTCCCATTGATCTATTGGTTTTGTATCTCCTTTCTTGGTTTCAGGTCTAAGCTTCATGTGGTGTAATAATAGCTACTGTGGCTCTAGATCCTCTAGACAAATGTACACAAAAATCAAAAGTCTCTTTCTCAAAAGCCTCAGTAAAATGGATGGGTTCTGAGAGGGTTACCTGCCCGTGTTTGAATTAATTATTGTGGCCAGAGAGAATTTGGGGATCTATTGGTCTAAGCCTCTGTCAGTTGCTTCACCTCACCAGTTAGTAAGTGAAAAAACTTATGCAAAATTGAGACCTAATACAAGGGCAGGAAAAGCCTCTAGCAAACTAATGTGCTTAGAATCACTCTGCAGTAAGTGTGATTCACTAAATTTGCATCTATGTTCTTACGGTTCTTTTTAAAAGCAATTTTTAAAAAATTATACATAAGCATATTTACAAAACAGAAACAGAATCACAGATTTGAAAACAAAAATATATGGTTACCAAAGGGGAAACATGGGGGATGGAGGGATAAACTAGGAGCTTGGAATGAACATACACACACTACTATATAAAAATAGATAATTAACAAGGATCTACTCTATAGCACAGGGAAATCTACTCAATATTTGGTGATACCTTATATATATAAAGAGTCTGAAAATAAATAGATACATGTATACATATAACTGAATCACTTTTATTACACCTGAATCTAACAACGCATCATAAATCAACTACATTCCAATAAAACTTATAAGATGATTTAACTTTTATTAACTCTAGTTCCATACATATGTATAAATGAAACAAAATCTAGCCTCAGTTTCCTATTGGAGCATAGCATCATGTCCATCATGTGAATAATTGAAGTTTAATACAACCACGTGAAATAAATAAATAAACTTGCTGTGAGGCTGAATGCCTTTAATAAGAAGTACATTCCACTTGTGATTTTGGCAGCTCCCAGAAGTCTAGGGGGGTTGGGGGTAGAGTGTGCATGCTGAGGCTACTGGAGTTTGTAGTGTTGATTCTATTTGCCATCACAGAAGCAGACAAACTAGCCAGGCTTTGGCCTCGCTATCATCGTTGAACAGACAGACGTGCTTTGGAAGGGGAGACCTGACCTTTCAGTACAACATCTACAGTGTTGGCTCAAGTGCTACATGAGATGTGGAGTTGCCTGATGATTCCTTCCTTCCAGAAGACTTCAGCATTGTCTTGGGAATAATCAACATTAAATGGGACCAGGCTGCTCCTGCTAACAATGTCTCTCACGTCGTGGCCGTGCATCCTCTCAAGGCTGGTTATTTCAGCTTCACCTCAGCAACTATCCCTTACCTGGCCCAAGAGGACAGGCCCATAGTGATGGACTTTACCAGTGCTCCTGAACGGGGAGGAATCCTGGCTCAGCATGAGTTGAATTGGAGATTTTCCCCCCATTTCCTGGACTGGGTAGGCTTCTGGGTCATGACTCTCCCTTCAATGGGCATCCCCATGCAGTCATGATACTCCAGCAAGAGGAAATAAGACACCCCCCAAGCCAAAAAAGAACTGAGTGGGGCTTCCATGGCCCTCCCTTCCCCAAAAATCCAGGTGCTTTCTAGACTCCCAAGGGTATCTCAATGTCATCTCTTCTCCCTTAACCCTTGGCTACCTTCTCCTGGGTCCTGCCTGCTCTCAACCAGGGTGAAGGATCATGTGGGAGTCTGTGAGAGCCTCCTTGGTTCCATCGTGAAGCCATACAAACAAGAATGCCTTCAAAAACTACCTTGATCTTTAGGCCCCATGGTGTACCACTGATGTGTCCTGGGGTATGTTGCTAGCAATGTGAACTCTCTCAGGGGTCCAGGAGCAGGCGCTTTGGAGACTGCCTGACACCACCCCCATCCCCTGCCCTCCAGGCTCAGAAGAGAGTGGAAGATAAGACGAAAGCTGTGGGATCCTAGGAGGCTACCCAGTCTCTGTGCTAGCTTAGGAAAGCTCTTACCATGTGGGGTATTCTAATAAAAACAAATGCCACCATGGGGGGAAAGAAACAAAAAAAAAAACCAAGAAGTAAATTCTGAGGAGAATGCCATCATAAATGACAAAGGAATAGAAAAAGTTGCATGAATTCGAGAGTATTTGAGTTTGGCCAGGAGACTGATATAAATTAAGAGGATCCAAATCAGGATCAGAAAGAGCATTTTAGACAACATGGAAACTATAAAGTACAGATTCTTTTAACTTACAATGTGGTTATGGAAGTAAATACCACAAGTCAAAATGAATTGAATAGCCCTAACCTACCAAAGAGTAGGCCTAACCTAACCTTAATCAAAGTGTTAGTTGCTTAGTCATGTCCTACTCTTTACGATCTCATGGACTGTGGCCTACAAGGCTCCTCCGTTCAGGGTCAAATCAGGCAAATTTCCCTAGACAAGAATATTGGAGTGGGTAGCCATTCCCTTCTCCTGGGGATCTTCTTGACCAAGAGATTGAACCCAGGTCTTCTGCATTGCAGGCAGATTCTTTACCGTCTGAGCCAGCTGAACTTCAAAGGGTTCAGAACCCTTAAGTTTAACCACAGTTGGGCAAAATCATCTAACACAAAGCCTATTTTATAATAAAGTATTGAATATCATATGTAATTAATTAAATATTACACTGGATGTGAAAGAGAGAATGGTTGCAGAATGGTTATGAGTGTGTGAGTTGTTTACCCGCAATGATGGTGGGGCTGACTGGGAGCTACAGTATCATGAGAGGGGATTCCACCATGTATCACAATCCTAGGAAAAGAGAAACACTTGAATTATGTTTTCTACTGAATTTCTCTCACTCTCACTCCATCTAATATTGAAAAATTGTTAGTCTGGATAGGGGCTACTCAGGTTCCTTGACTGGACCATAGTATTTGTGCAGATCAGTCTTAGGAGTTAAGCCTGCTGAAGGCAATAGATTCAACATTGTTCATTATTGTTGTTATTATTATTATTGGTTACACCTTGTGGCACGTAGAACTTCCCTGACCTGGGAGCAAACCCAGAGTACTATAATGTCTTACATTCTAAGATAGTGCCCTCTGCAGAGGAAACATCAAGTCTTAACTACTGGAACACCAGGGAAGTCTAGCTTCAGCATGCTTTGAACTTAAACTATATGTGATAGAAAATATGTTAAGGTTGCATTTTCCTTCCAATGCAAAGTTGTATCACCAAAGCTCTGAAGTTAGTAAGAAGAGTCTAATGGTTCTCTGGTGAATTGAAGTATGGAGAAAATAAATATGGAGAAATAGTAAAGGAGTAGTAATTTTGTTAGTAAGGTGAGAGGGATCAACTTAGGGCTGGGTCTAGAGAAAGAAGAACATGTTAATAAACAGATATCAAATGTTAGACAAGAGTAAAGAACAAAAAACAAGTGCAGGGTCTGCGGAGCTGAGTTTTGTTGTAGCAGAGGTACACAGAAGCAAGAGATGGGATGTTTTATAGGTGACATTAGGATAATTTGCAGAGCACGTTAGCTAGATTTTACTCGGAAAGTGAATAAAGGACTTGAGTTCTATAATGTATTGAGTACTAAGGCACTGAATTTAGACAGAACAGAGTTTATAGCTGGTTCCAACACTTATTAGTTAAGTGATTCACCATATGTAGAATCGGGATAAAAGTTTATGGAGCTGCTAGCTTTAAATGAGGGAGTGCATAAAAATTCTTACTTCATTGTCTGGTTTATAGTAAGTGCTCAGTGTTTGTTAATTACTATTAAGATATTAGACAATAATTATAGTAATAAGAACAAAACTACACCTATGCCATACAACCTGAGAAGGAGTACATGATAGAGAAACTCAGCCAAATGCAGAAAATTATACTGTAACTTCTATATTAAAATAAAAAAAGATTATAAGGAACCACTTTAAATGATTCTTGTACATAGGACAATAGGAAAGTTAGACATTACTGATGAAACTGTTAAACAACATGAATAAATGGTAGTGGATTTCCTGCATTTCCAGAAAATTTCTCAACTGTCTGGTCTACTTTTCCTTAACATTGTTGCTCCTTTATTTCTTGCTAAAATATGAATTCATTTCTGTGCATGCCTTAGGAAATCTGGAGTTTATTATAATATAAGGTCTGAATATCTATGTTATTCACATCAAAGACTTAAATGAAAAAATTAAGACATTTTGTATTTCACTTGTATAAATACAGTAACAAAAACTGTTTCTCTGATGAATTTGCAATTTTAATAATGGCTTTATGAATCAGAAGAATAAATACAATTTATCTCCTTCCTATAAATCCAAATGTTATAGTGGTTCCAAAAGTGTTTTCAAATTTTAGAAGATGGTAAAAATGGATCACTTTGAAATTAGATAAGGGATAGAAGAGGTATCAAAAGGATTATCATTATATCTTAATTTCATATTGGTAAAGCACAGATTGGATTCAGGAAAAAAAATGTATTAAATAGGTTAATGTAACTATTTTCATGAGGTTGCTGATAATGATGATATCCATGAAGCTATTTATTAATTCAAAAAACATAAAATATTAAGTTATGGAAACAATGTATAACTCAAATGACTGTTGCCAAATGGTTTATATTCCACTCTACTTCTGTTTATTAAAAAGTCATTTGTGTCTAAACAAATCTTTTTGAATTAGATCTCTTTACTTCTCATTGTAAGTAAAAATTTGGATGGAAGTAGAGATTTTTTAATGTTAAAAAAAGACAAGCAAAGTAAGTTTACACAAAATCAGGAAGGCATATTTATTCAATATTAAGATCCATGTGCTGCAGTCCATGGGGTCACAAAGGGTCAGACACCTAGCAACTGAACAACAGCAGTAAAGATACATGTATCTATGATCTATTGAAACATTTCTCAAAAGCATTTTTATATAAATGAATCATTTATGTTCAAGTTGTTTTCAGGTATCAATTAAATGAGTTTTGTCTTTTGTTTTAATTAAAAATTATTCAGAGTTCAAAACATTCTGATTATTTGATATAAATTCAACAAAGTTTTACAGCAGGGCTTAAACAACATATACTTTAATTAAACAAAAGCAATGTTTCCTTTTACTCAAACTGATGAATAATCTTGATTTATATTATTAAGGAAAAAGTCTAGATTTTTTAGCATTTTCTTGGCTACATAAGTTACATAAATCAGCAACTACTTTCAAGGCATACACAAACTCTGATTCCCTTTTGTTACAATGACACTAACAACTATATTTACATTTCAAAAATTACATAAATATAGAAATAAGCTTCTACATCATGGCAAAAAATTAAATTACTAAAATTTTATATTGGTTTTCTTGAAAATCAGATGTCAATATAGAATAAAAATCTACATATTTTATTACCTGTTCCCCTCTCAAAATAAGAAAGGCAAAAAAGGTAATGTTTTCACAGCATAGAAAAAAGTTCAGCTAAATACAGAAGAAATATTAGGCATGCTAAACTCAACAGCTTTAAGAGTCACTTAAGGCAATTATTATTTTTATTTCCCTTGAAGTTGTTTTTATTCATCTTGTGAGCCCTGTATACCCTACACCATGCTGGTGTAAACATTGAAGAATAAAACCCTTGCTGTTTGATGTTCGTGATCTACCATTCTTCATGTAATCATGTGGTTATGTGAATGTGTCTATCATGGCTGATGACAGATTAGATTTAATAGAAGATTATTCAATCAACTAATTTGGTAGGTTCTTTTGTTATAGTTAAATTTTAAGGCTTTCTGACATCCTTTTCATGTCCTTCAGTTCTTACTTGAATCGCATCTCAAAGAACTTTAAAAACTGACATCTTGCTGAGAGATTTTTTTTTAAGAAATAGAACAGTATAACATAACAAGTTAATGTTAACAAGTGAGCATCTTTAATTTGAAGGAAAAAAGGAATCTATTTGTCTATATATTCTTTGATTGACTTGCTAGTCAATTTCTGACTCCTACACAGAAAACCATAGACAGGCTACAGTTACAGGTTTAAAAGAAAATTAAATGGGTACAAAATGTTAAAGTGAATTCACAGGGACTAGTTTTTATATAGTCAAAAACTCTTGTAAATAGTTTTTACAGCCTCAAATTATTGTAAAGATAATATCAGTGCACCTGGTGTTGCCCCTCTACAGAACCCCTACCACTACCACTAATTTTACATTTAAAATAACTTTGCTTATATGGCAAAAAAAAAAAAAAAAAGAGAGAGAGAGAAAAATGTGATGTATATATGAAATAAACATTTTAGCAATATTCCCAGAAACTTTCTAAAACGTTCTACTGACTGCTATCATTAATTTATGCATGTGCTCTTAAAGATAAAATTATTTATTTAATAGCATTGCTTTTTGAGCCACAGTTGGGGTCTTTCATTCAAAAGGCAGTTTTTTTTTTTTAATATAATACTTGTATTTAAAGTTTTAACATCTAAAAAAGATATTTCTTCAAGTAAAAATTCATTAATTCATAAAATTAGATGCTATGGTAAAATATATCATTTTGCTTCAACAGGAAAATAATAAATCCCTTTAAAAATAGAATTAAAAACTTCAATATTGTTTTCTATGCACATTTTATAAGAACTACTTAATGCTTTATTTGCTTCATTCAAAATATTGTATTCTAATCTATTGTATTTACATATGAAATAAGTCCTGGAGATGTGCACATTAGATTTACGTAAGAAATTTCTTAAGTTCTCAGGGTGAGCTCTGTCCTCATCTTGTGAAGTATTGCATTGTATCATAACTTGTGATGTATCTCTTCATGTATCTTAACTGTTATCTGAGTCTGTTTTAACTGTCAAATAAAGAAACCCAAGAAATCTAGACAGCCTATTGTTTACTTGTTTAGGGTAAAGTAAGTTTGTTTTACCATTTCCAGCAAAACCTCAAATCATTTGGGACAGAGGGGGAAAGTACGTGGAATTGTGCTATGTATACACCGCAGCTGGACTGTGTTTTACGGATCACTTTGATGAGTTAGCATAAGGACCTCTGAGGGAAGAAGCAAGAGCTATTTTACTTTGCATAATAAAACTTGAAAGACAGGTCTGTGATGTGGAGTGTTTCTAAATTACATCTTATTAGTGCTCCATTGATTTCTTCAGTAAAAAATGCTATAGGATGAATCTAGTCAGAGGCTTTATTAAAATCTAGAGCCTGGAGCCTGCTAATCATACTTGTACAAAACTTTTCCTTTTTAAAAATAATGAAATACTTATAGACTTCCCTGGTGGCTCAGACAGTAAAGCGTCTGCCTACAGTGCTGGACACCCGGGTTCGATCCCTGGGTCGGGAAGACCTCCTGGAGAAGGGAATGACAACCTACTCCAGTATTCTTGCCCATGCCCCTCAAAAAACAGGGGCTCCAAGAAATATTTCAATATATCTTGCTTTTAAATCCAACCTGTAGTTCCCTTGTGGCTCAGCTGGTAAAGAATTCGTCTGCAATGTGCGAGATCTTAGTTCGATCCCTGGGTTGGGAAGATCCCCTGGAGAAGGGAAAAGCTACCCACTCTAGTATTCTGGCCTGGAGAATTCCATGGACTGCAGAGTCCATGGCATTTCAAATAGTTGGACATCACTGAGAGACTTTCACTTGTTTCCCATATGACAAAAATGTTACATATACTAATAAGGGATAAATATTACATTACATACTAATAAAGGATAGTAACCTAAGTGAATATTCTGTCAAACAGGGGCTGGCCTATTTGGTTCATCTAGCTTGGGCTCTTTCCTTACAAGACTCAGATGGAGCCTGTTAATAAGGGGTAGAGACCAAGTCGGAGAAGGCAATGGCACCCCACTCCAGTACTCTTGCCTGGAAAATCCCATGGACGGAGGAGCCTGGTAGGCTGCAGTCCATGGGGTTGCAAAGAGTCGGACACGACTGAGCGACTTCACTTTCACTTTTCACTTTCATGCATTGGAGAAGGAAATGGCAACCCACTCCAGTGATCTTGCCTGGAGAATCCCAGGGATGGGGTCGCACAGAGTCGGACATGACTGAAGTGACTTAGCAGCAGCAGCAGAGACCAAGTTTGGGATCAGACAACATTATATCACTCAAGAAATAATGAGGATAGCTAACTGAACACACATACACACACAAAACACACATAACACTTGGCTGCAAGCACCTAGTAATTTTCTGTCTTAGGCATTTTATATTCCATGTGTGGGTTTACCAATATGCCAAAGAAGGTGGGAAGTACTGTTTAAAATAAAACCAAATCCAGTGAACCAGTAGTGTGTTTACTCCTTTAGAAATAAGATGAAGAAAGTTATCACATGTTTGAGTAGAAGAAACTTTAACCCTAGTAAGAATCCTGGAGTGTATGCCAACAATGAATTGCACGTATGTGTGTGTGTGCACACAGTTGTGTCTGACTCGTGATCCCAGGAACTGCAGCCCAGGAGGCTCCTCTGTCCATGGGACTTCCCAGGTGAGAATATGGAAGTGGGCTGCTATTTCCTCCTCCAGGGGATCTCCCCAACCCAGGGATTGAACCCACATCTCCTAAATTGGCAGGTCGATTCTTTACCACTGAATCACCTGGGATATGTAGTATTGAAAGTACATATTTGTTTAATAAACAATTTATGTCTGTATTTTTTTTTTTTAATTTGGTAAAGATAGTGCACTAAGCCCTGGGAGTCTAAGAATTCAAGAAGTCCTGACAATTCAGTTTCTGTTTTTGTAGAGCAGACAGGGACTTCCCTGGTGGCTCAGACGGGAAGGTCTGTCTACAATGCGGGAGACCTGGGTTCGATCCCTGGGTTGGGAAGATTCCTTGGAGAAGGAAATGGCAACCCACTCCAGTACTCTTGCCTAGAAAATCCCATGGACAGAGGAGCGTGGTGCAGGCTACTGTCCATGGGGTCGCAGAGTCAGACACGACTGAGCGATTCTTCTTTCTGTTTAGAGCAGACAGGGAAGGAAGAAGCAGCTCAGAGAAGCTGAGAAAGCAAAGGTCATGATTGCAGGATTTCTAGGTGTTTTAGGTATTCACTAAAAGCAACGCTAGACAGAAAAAGTTCCAGCTCCTGAAAATCTATAATACTTCCTGTTAGTTTATTTCTTTTTGTGGGAGGAATTAGCATATAAGAAGGAAGGGAGCAATAGAAAAATTGAACCTCACTGAACTGTGATTTTGCAAGATCTTTATCTAGGAACCATTTGGAAAAAATTTTAGCTGCTGCTCTTCATCCTGATGGTATACTTTTCCTAAAAAGGTATGAAACAACTGATATTTTCAGTTTCTGATGTGCTTGGCTTTAGATGTAACTGGACAATCTTAGTGCTAAAACTGTATCTCTATACACCTGGCCTGTCCATGAATCAAGTCACATGTATAGAGTTCTCTTGATATATGGCCAGCCAAATATATATATATATAATTTTGCTCCAACAGATTTGATAAAATATGAGGGAGAATGATATACTTAAACTTTCACAGAATGTTTATTTTTCCGTTGGAGAAGCTTTAAGGAAACATATATCGAAACCGATCCTTTCTTAATCATTTTCTTGCTATAATTTACAAAGAAAAAGAGTGCTATAGACCTCTCTTCAGACTATCAGAATGGTGCCTGCTCCTTGTTATTTAATTTTTCTTCATCCCTTGAGTGAAGCCACAGCCATTGGCTGTGCAGAGATTATGTCAGATCTGACTCTGGGTAAGTCCTTAGACTCTTACCACCATATTTTTGCAAGCACTCATTCAACTTTCCAGTGACCTATAAGAGTATCTCCAGTTGCCACCCTTGTCCTTTCCAGCCCACACAAAGTGGACCTTCCCTGAGGTCCACTTTCATAAGATTCCTGAACTCTCTATCCAAGCTGAGACATTCACTGGAATCTGTTTTACCCCTGGGGAAAGTGAAGAGTATCAAGGAAATTTAGGGGATATTATTTGTTTATTTGTCTGCTTTCGTTAGAAGGTCAAGTCCAGAGGAAGACAAAACTTTGGGTACTGTCATTTTCAGATTTTTATGTAAGTGCCTGTTACTTTCAAGGTCTACCTCTCACTGTGATGCACAGATACACTCTGCTCATCTTATTGTTTGTCATGTAATCCTTCATTGAAATACACACACACTCACAGACACCTTCCAACTATATCCATTAATTGTAAGACTAACCCTAACCCAGTCACCCCTAAACTGCTCCAATTTCCTCTCAAGAAATAGGAGTATTTTATAGGTAGATTTCTAGAGAAATGCAATCCAAGCAAACAGGAAAAATAGTTTGAGATTCTAGGCAGTAAGTTGAAATGGTGGTATTGAGGGATGATTTCAAGACTTTAAAAACATCATAAATAGCAAGTGTTACCTGTTACTGTCTTCCCTTCTGACTTTTACAGAACAAGTCCTGAGGTAGATACATAAATCAGAAATGATTTATTTCTTGTATTACTCTAAGAATCCTCTGTGCCAATTGACATTGCCCTATTTGAACCAGTTGGGATTAAACTCTAGCTGCCCTCCAGTTTGAGACAGGACAAGAGATGGGAGAGATTTGCAGATGTTATGAGCGTCAGACTGTAAATACATCTTTTCTCATCAATTGAAACCTGCTTTCAATTGTATCAAAGTTGCTATTTTAATCAGTGCAAATATTAAGAATTTCTACTTAGAGCTCTAAGTAGCCTAAATGTTAGCTGTGCCCTTTCATCTAAGTAAAAATATTTTGGCCGTTATCTTTATTCTTTTTTTATTCATGACAACTCAGTCTTCTAAGAAAGAATTCTGCTAATTTCTGTATTTGTTGTAGCTTTACTTTCTGGTCTTCTCAGTGTCTTGCACTAAGCTTTATCAAAGTCCTCTGCTCTGAACTACACTGGGCCCTTGTAGTTCTCACTTTCACCCCCCATCTACTATCAAAAAAAAAAAAAAAAAATCAGTTTTGGAAGAATTATCTAAGATTTTTCATAGGAGATCCAGTGGAAATATTCCTTCACTCATTGCCTGACTCTCTGCCACTTCATTAGTTTTGCCTTCTATCATGGCCATTCTCTTTACCCTCTGTTTTCATTCAGAGATTTTTAAAAATATGATACATGATAAATTACTGTCAAACTTACTGTTTTTATTCCTTGTAGACAAATTCTAGTAGTACTTGCACAGAAAGTTGCAATAATTACATATACTACAACAAGAAACTGACATTTAAACTTTTCTGTCTCCAGAATGGCCCTCCAAATAAAACACATTCAATTATGTAAATATCCATTCTCTCTAAGATTTGATGTGTAACCCAGCCATTATAACACATTTATAAAAATTTATAAAAAATTTATAAAAAATACATTTATTTTTAAATTTACTTTTTAATTTCTGGCTAATTAAAAAATTGATAACAAAAGTTATTAAATTCCCATGCATTGACCATATCATAAAAAATTAAGAGTATATGACCATGACCATATCATTACAATTCAAATATATATATATATATATATATATATATATATATATATATAATTTAGTCCTTTAAATAAAAATTATGAGTAAAATAATAAAACATTTGCTTTACATTTGTAGAGCACTTTTGATTAAAAAGATAATGAATTATAATTTCAATTTTTATGACATTAAATAGACATAATTGAATCTTCTGAGAATTACACACACATTTTCATATGTAATAGTCTCTTTTAATTTTTTATCTATCTGGACATTTGTATTGAGTTCAAACTGAAATACTTCATATAAGAAATTTATATTTTTAAGGTCATTACAAAATACACTTCTTAGAACTACATAATCTTTTCAACTTTAGAACTATGATTCACGGTTTGTTAATGACTTGTTGAAATTTAAGGTTTTTAAAGGAGAATTTTCTATTAACTGCCAATCTAAAAAAATTAATGTCTATTTAATATATATTGCCAGTTCACTGAAATGCACAATGAATTATTAATGGGAAAAATATGTCATTTGTTGAATATTCAGTGGACCTATTTTTGCAAAAAGTAACAGAACATGAGATATGAAATGTTTTATTTGTAAGTAAAAGTTGCTCAGTCGTGTCTGTCTCTGAGACTCCATGGACTATACAGTCCATGGGAATTCTCCAAGCCAGATAACGCGAGTGGGTAGTCTTTCCTTTCTCCAGGGGATTGTCCCAACCCAGGGATCGAACCCTGGTCTCCCACCTTGCAGGCAGATTCTTTACTAGCTGAGCTACAAGGGAAACCCATTTTATTCTTACTTGAAAGCTAAAAGGCATATAATTGTGGAATAATTGAAATCAATATATTTTAATAAACATCAGAAAATCATGTTTTATTAATTAAATTTCAAGTAATTTATATTTTCTCTAAATATCTGGGAGATAGATTAACCAAATATCTATTATGGAGTTTTAATAACCTTTAAAAAGTAAAACTTATAGTCAACAAGTGTTAATCAGTCCCTTTCAGAAGCTTAGGGATTACTTTACTGGGGGAGGCAGGGGTGTAACACGCCCTCTCTCATCTTTCAGGAATTTTAGTTCAACAAAACTATATTCACAAATAGAGCTAATAGATACAAGGCATATAGAATGGCTGCATGCTTCTCTACAGTTTTTTGCACCATCTCCTGAATAAGCACTCACATTCAAGGAAGAGACAAGAATGCAAGCTTGTTTCATTAGCCAGACACAACACCTTACAGACCATTATGATTTCAATCAACTGTATGTAGTATTGTATGTCTGGTTTAGTCCAGGCACAGGTTCATCTTTTGATTTTTATAGAGAAAGAATGGATAAATGAAACCCAAAGAAGGTATTTTCAATAATAACCTCTTCTAAGCTCTCCTGCTATAGAGTAATATATGAATAGAAGTAATAGTATGTGACCTGGGCAATGTCACTCAGAACGGGGTGGAATTCAGCTAGGGAACTGGATGAGTGAGTGGTACCAGATTTCATTCTCAGGCATTTATAAAAATGGAAATTAATCTCCTGAAATTAAAATTCCTCAGGCTACTAGGAAACAAACCTACTTCAGGCTCTGAAGAATTTTTAAAGTGCTGAGAACTTCAAATTGTCTTAAAAAATGAATGACTTTCCAAATATTTTGAAGACTGATTAGCTTTTTTTTTTAAAACTGCATGATTATAAGTATCAATCTTTTAATGTAGATTTAGGAAGTAGTTTTCTCTAAAGTTCTTTGATTTTTATTTACTTTACAGATGAAAGAAGCCTGAGAATTATAGATCTAAAAAAATGAAAATAAAGGAGAAAACAACAAAAACTTTTAGCTAAACTGTAGCTAATCACAGGGTAGCCCCTGCTACAGTATAGATGATGAGTAGTTCTGACATTTCTATCATGGGCAACATAATATTCACACATTATGTTGTCCCAGCTCCTAGAAAGAAAGGGATTAAGCTAAATTCACAATAGCCAATGGGAAATGGTGTTGCTGGGACAATCAGGCTGGGATCTGTCAGGAGACATAAGTTCTTCTTAAAGCTACTTACTGCTTCCACACACATAGCCATTCCTGTGTATTTGATGCTGTGCCCATCACCTGTCAGATATTGTGTTAACTGCTTAGAATCAGGTGCATAAGAAATGCCATCCTCCCTCAGTACTATGTGGTCAGATTTAGGAACAAGTGTAACACTAACTTCTTTATTTCTATTCTTATGAGAAACATGAATGAAGTGCCTTCCAGTTTTTAAGGACTAAGGACAAAAAATCTTGCACAAGTCCGTGTGTCTCTTAAACACCGACTCAAGAGTTAGTGTTACTTGCTCAGTCACGTCAGACTCTTTGTGACCCTATTGATGGGCCGACTAGGCTCCTTTGTCTATGGAATTCTCCAAGCAAAAATAGAGTGGGTAGCCATTCCCTTCTCCTGGAGATCTTCCCAAATCAGGTCTCCTGCATTGCAGGCAGATTGTTTACCATCTGAACCAGCAGAGAAGGGGAAATGTGAAGATGTACAAAGTAAGAATAGCTGTTGGGCCAGGAAACATAACAATTTAGACTATAAATTAGCCACATGGCCGAATCACCAAACTCCCAGTTTCTTGAAAGATACAGATAAAGTCCTGACACACATTCCTAAGTTGGTTTTATTGGAAGTGGACTCCAGCAGATGAAAACTGCTGATCGCAAGAACATAGACCCTGCTGCTGTTGCTGCCGCTAAGTCGCTTCAGTCATGTCCGACTCTGTGCGACCCCACAGACAGCAGCCCACCAGGCTCCCCTGTCACTGGGATTCTCCAGGCAAGAACACTGGAGTGGGTTGCCATTTCCTCCTCCAATGCATGAAAGTGAAAAGTGAAAGTGAAGTCACTCAGTCGTGTCTGACTCAAAGCGACCCCATGGACTGCAGCCCACCAGGCTCCTCCGTCCATGGGATTTGCCAGGCAAGAGTACTGGAGTGGGGTGCCAATGCCTTCTCCAAACATAGACCCTAGATTGGTTGAAAACAGAAGGTTGACAATGCTTAAAACTTCATATTGATACCAACTAATATGGGAATTATTCACAAGCTGATCACATCCTGGTCCATGAACACTATAAAACCCCTCACTACGCACTCCAGGGCAGGTCACAGTCGTGAGGACATTAGCCTACTGTGGCCTCCTTTGCCTGACAAATCAATAAAAGCTAACCTTTTTTTACTTCACCCAAATCTTTGTTTCCACATTTCTATTTAACACTGGTGAACAGAGTTCACGTTTCGACAATGGACATAAAATCCTGACACTTGTCCAGAAGCTTTTCAGACATGGAAAATATAAATAATTTGAAATGAGAGAGTAGCTATCTGAGAGAAAAAAAAATTAGTGTGATGATGAAACAGATCAAGACCCTATGGTCCTTGCCCCCATGTCCTCAGCCTGCCTTTTGTCTGTGGAAAAGCTTTAGTCAAAGAATAAGTTTAATCAGAGAAGTGAGAGAAAAGCAGAAACAAAGAAAACCATCAAAGGAGAATGAAAAATAATAGTTTAGCCACTAAGCATAGTCAAGGACCTCTAATGCCTCTTCAGACAGTGCTAAATCATATCCAACTATTGTGACGCTATGGACTGTAGCCTGCCAGGCTCCTTTGTCCATGGGATTCTCCAGGCAAGAATACTGGAGTGGTTTGCCATTTCCTTCTCCAGGGGATCTTCCCAACCCAGGAAATGAACCCAGGTCTCCAGCATTGCAGGAAGATTCTTTACCAACTGAGCTATGCAGGAAGCCCTCCTCAAAGGCTATAGATAATATTTGGAGCCATATCTGTGAGCTATCTTATAGATACTGAAACCCCCACCAGATGGAAGAAGTTAACAACATAATGACCAGACTGTAGTAGCCATGACATGAGCTGCCACGATTCCGAGAACTGACCTCAAAGAAATGGGAACAAACTGACCCTGGAACTAAAGACTAACTGTACTTAAAACAATCAAAATGACCCTGGTTTGACCACCAATGACCAATATCAAGATGACTATCAAGATGACTGATGGTGCTGTTTCTGCTTATATTCCCCTCCCTGTGACTATAAAAGCTCTTGTGCCCTGATTGTCAAGTTTGAGCAAGGGAATTGGTCTTTGGACAGGCATCCCCCCTCTCCCCTGGTTGCCTGCTAGCATCCAAGATAAAGCACACTTTCCTTTCCACCAATCTGGTTTCTTTAATGGATTTTGAGTAGTGAACAACCAGACCTGGGTTTGGTAACAATGAAGGGTCAGAGGAAGAAAACTAATATTAACTAAATACATATTATGTGTCAGACCTTCTGTCTGGCCTAGGATTTACACCAAATACAATAGTCAGAAAATAGTCTAAAATACTGAAAAATACAATTCATAAAAAGAGCAATCTCATAACACAAGCCGCATTTGGGTAGGATAAAATGTTTCATGAATTGCTAGGAGAAAAGACTTTATCCCTCAGGTTCTCCTCATATGGAATAAATCCTCATTATGTTAAAAATTCTTTACATATTTAACAGTTTATTTTTGGAAACACATGCTAATTTTTCCTCTTCACTTTAGTAATAGTGATAATTACTGTGAAATGTAATAGGAATGATGATGATCATTCACATTCCTTAAAATGGGACTCTATATACTGGTGGAGCTTCGTAGTGACTCAGGAGCAGGTGGCTTCTGCAATGCAGGAGACCTGGGTTGGGAAGATCCCCTGAAGAACGGGACAGCTATCCACTCGGGTATTCTCGCCTGGAGAATCCCATGAACAGAGGAGCCTGATGGGCTACAGTCCATGAGGTCACAAAGAGTCGTACACAACTGAACGACTAAGTATGCATGCCTATGCTGGTAGAATTGCTATAATTTAATTTAGAATTCTTACAAATATTGACAAAACATCTATGTATTTGACTATGTATGTATAAAATAAATAAAGGAACTTAGAAATATCCTCAAGCATACTTTTCAGTGTTTCTTATAAAATATAGAAATAACCAAAAAATTTTGCTTTACATGTGTTAACCTTATTTGCATAATCTTCCAATAATTATTAGCTGTGACTTCAGCTATGTAGTCATAATTCTGACCCTAAAAAGATATGTTCTGACAGCATATCAATTATACATACAAACACAGAATCACACATGGTATTTACTGCATCCAGACAAAGTTAACTTCCTAACTCTGGTAGCTATTTTATAACTTACTTGCTATAAAGGAAAAAATACCCCAAATGATATACTATTAACCATAGTAGTGTTATAGATAGGAATTTTGACTCAAATAATTGTATTAATAGTGCACTTTAGAAAAATTAGCCAAGTTGATAACAGTATATTAAACACAATAGGGAAGAGGATAATGAGATAAATAAAAGTAAATGCTACATATTAAAAGATTTACTAGTAAAAATTTATCAGCAACTTGAAGATAGCAAAAGGATATTTATTAAACATAACACTCAATGTCAATTAAATAAAATTTTGTCCTCATCAAATAAGGATGAAAACATTACATGTTTTTAGGTATCTCAGCAGGTGGGACCATTTTCAGTTTCTATGCTGATTTCTTCAGTTTCTGAACTCTCCTAGTGCTTGCAGTCAGACATAAAGATTATTTCTTTATGCAAATACTTTTCAAATATGCTGAATTTTCATTGAGTTCTACTTATCTTCCATGAAAACAGTTAATAAATGTGAAGCACATTATAATCACTTTATTGCTGAGCACATAATAGGCATTCTGAAAATAACAAACAATTGCTTGACAAATATATTAAACTCTTTTAAACATACACTTGGCCGCCCAAAGAACAGTTTCTACATAAAACCTTGACTGTGAGCCACAACTGTTATTTATGAATTTCCCTTTTTATTTTTGCGAGTTGAATTTTGTACGGTTTCAGAATTCTTAAACTCTAACTTTTATACAAGATAATTTTCACTTTAATTCAAAGGGAGCAAATATACATAAAGGTCAATAATGGCCCATATAAAATTTGTTATGCAGTCTCCCCTCAACCAAATCCCCTTGAAAAAGTTAATACAATATTAGTTTGGTTCAGATTCACTAATATTGCTAAGCAATACTTTGTATTTTTTAAATAAATCAATAAAATATGTAGTTTTAGAAATTGTAAATATCCAAAGTCTCCCACTTTAAACATTTAAACCATTTCTGTGAAACTCTAAAGTGATGTCATTAGAACTATTTACTTTTTTACTTCTTGTGAATACACAGAGAGACGGGAATGAGTAAACATGTTTTCTCAAAGTGCAGACCTTAAATATTTCATTTTAACTTACTATACATCCTGATACAATGTTATATTTGTTTCTTTATGGGCAAAATGATACAAGAATGTTATTATAATAATTTGAATGGATTTTGCTGAGTGGTTCTCTTCTCTGAGATGAACTTAACCAAGCTCAAATTTTAGCATCTTGCAGAAACCTAATCAGAAGAACTTAAAGACAATTTGCAAAAGTATTAAATGTAAAACTGATTTAAAAATGCAACCATACCTTTGTAAATTCACTTCTCCACTATACATAAGAGGGACTAGAAGACAGAAAATTCATCACTAATGTTGATAAGAAAAAGTTCATCAAGCAGATGAAACAAAGTTAATCAAAGTGCAATTATGTATGTATTTGTTGTATAACAGAGTTTTTCTTTCGGTGCTTCCCCATGACTTTCTATCAAAATTAGAGAGAAATCTAAAAGTTGATGCTTATCCGATCACTCACCGTATGTGGGTGATGAGGAGTGTGGTGGTGGGAATGAAGAAATCGTCCACCCTGTCAAACTGCTTTCCCACAGGCTGGGTGTGGATGGTGTGGTGTGGTACATTCCCACTGGCCAGGGTTATCACCTAAACAGAACATTGTGTTTAGATCTCGACCAAGCATATCCTTAATAGGAACAGAGATGAAATAAATCTTTGTCATTTGTTTGTGTAGACTCTTTATTTTAAAAATTAATAGGAAATGGCAACCCACTCCAGTACGTTTGCCTAGAAAATCCCATGGACGGAGGAACCTGGTGTCCATGGGGTCGCAAAGAGTCGGACACGACTGAGCGACTACACCTTATTAAGCAAATTGGAATTCTGTTTGCTTATTTCAATGTAAAAACTTCTGTTTCTAAAAAGGAAAAAATGGAAAACATTTTTTTCTTGAACAACTTCTGCTTAAAATATAAAATAAATTTGCATATTGATAACTTCTATATTATAAAAATGTTACTGCTTTTATAAGAAATATAAAAACAAGCATACATATGATGCAAATTATTAAATTTGTTTCTTTTTCTTTGTTCCTCCCTTTTCCTTCCTTCCTTCATAGCTTTATTGAGGAGTAAATGATACGTAAAAAACTCCCCTCCTATAGAACAGAGTTGGAAACATAGGACAGAAAACTCCAAAATATATCACTTGAAATATTTTTGCTGTTAGAAGTCTTAGGTTACATTACATTTTATTTTTTTCCTCTAATAAATTGAAAATATTAGATTTAAGCAAGTTTAATCAAAGAGATTTTTTTCAAATATTCACCATTAATTGATTTTAAAACTTTCATAATTCTTTAAAGAAAAGATCACTACATTTAAGCTCTTTTATCCCATTTTGCACCAAATTCTTTGTTTTTCCTTCTGATTTCTCATACCTCTACGTTTGTCCTATTGTCTCTGCCTCACAGCCATTGTTCTGTATGAGCCTTTTAATGTACTGTCTCGCCTTTATTTTGCTTCTTTTAAACCCTTTCTACGTGTGGTTACCAAATTAAACATCCCAAACTACTGACTGCCTAATAGACTTTCCTCCCCCAAAACTGAGAGTCTTCCTTTGGTTTTTAAGACAGAAGTAAATAGCTTTTTTATTTTTAGTTCTTTTCCCTGAAAGGTTACGTTTTCTTCATTGCAATGAGTATACTTTCATTGAGTTCCATTGGAAATAGCCAAGTTCAAGAAAATAGATTAATTATTAAAACAGTCAAGATAGGTTCAGTCATGTTACAATCAAAAACAAAAACAGAACAGAAACAAATCTTTACTTCTTTATTTTTTAAAAATAAGCATTTCGTTTTATACCTGTTACTTTCCCAGTGGTCTTTGGCAGGATATCTATTGCTTTTAGTATTTTTATTCTGTTTTCCATGAAGAAAGAACAGTCAACTACCATGAATATTTCCATTCATGGAAGACTTATTTTGCCAGAACTAATCATATGGCTCCACCCAACCAAAAATATGCCTCTCCCCTGCCATGTGCCCAGGAAGAGAGAACCAATGTACGTGATTAAACTTTAAAGGCATTGTACCTATTTTATTCATGATTATCTTATTAATGAGTATCAGTGAGAAAGTCCTCACTGGATTTCAGCCACTTATAATAATGTCTACAAGGCAGTAATAAAACTCAACAGGGTTATAACAAAGGAACTCTCCAAAATTTTTCCCATTAGGTTGTACAGAGGTACATATTTCTCAGTATGCATGTACATGCATTTGAAATTAATAATAGTACTGACTGACGATAGCAATAATAATACTGAGAGTTTGCTATATGTTAATATGTGTTCTAAGTAGTTTAGAGGCATCATGGAAATTAATACTCAAACAACACTATAATGTGTGTATGGCATCCCACATCATTCACACTCCTGAAGGCCGATTAACTGAACCTCTCTTCTGCACTTGTTGTTGTCTTAGATTGTAAAATATGCAAAGCCACACCCCCAGTTCCCTTCAGTCCGGACTTTTTCCCCTGATGGGTCAAGGCCCTTCTCGCTCCTGGAATTGAGCAGGAAGTGGTGAATTGCCAGGTTTGTGACTGAGTCTACTGACTGTAAGGACACAGGCTGATCTGGGATGTGCTTTGATCAACAGGTGCAACCTTGCAAAAGTCCCGGCTCATTTCTTTTTTTTTTTTTTTAATTTTTTTATTAGTTGGAGGCTAATTACTTCACAACATTTCAGTGGGTTTTGTCATACATTGATATGAATCAGCCATAGATTTACACGTATTCCCCATCCCGATCCCGTCTTGTCCTGCTGCCTGCCTCCCTGTGTGTGATGGTGCAGTAAACAGACGCCCCTTCCCACTGTCGTCTCATCTGACTGGGCCTATGTCCTGGCCAATAGAAGAATGCAAGGACTTTATTCCAAGTTGTTCACTGGAGATATTTTCTTGTCCAGTTGTTGTGTATTTGTAGTACAGACACTGCATTTATGTCGTAAAACTGCAGATGACTGACACATGAGTTTTAGAATATTATGGAATTTCTTGTTTTCATAAGATATAAATGCCCATTAAAAAGAAAAAAAGGTAATTATGATAAATCTTTGAGACTTTATCTTTAGAACAGTAGATGGAAAATTATTGTCTAAAATACTTAAAATTAAGACAGTTTATGGGTTTATATTAATTAATTATAAATATCACATAAAATAATACATAATAAATGTTGCTTTCAGACCAGACAAAGACATACAGATTTAGTTATATTTTCAATGTGAAAACAATAGAGAAGGGCTTTCAGATCCTTCATAAAATGTTGTGCATGTTCAAATTTAAGAGGGTAACATTATAAGATACAAAACATTAGAGCTAAGCATTACTTCCTAGCCTCATACCCTAATAGTCTCTAGATGTGAGTCTCTTTCACCATCATGGCACAGGGATGCTAGCAAAACTGAGAGCTTGACCATGGTTTTCGGTTTCAATTCAATTTTTCCAAAGGAAAATCAGTTCTCTTTTTCAAATAAATCTTAAACCCCATTATTTTGGAAGACATTTCCTGATAATCCTATTGGGAGACAATTATCCATACATATTTTGACATTTCTGCTGAGTCATGTCTTTCTGAGCAAAAAAGTTTGGTTAAAAGATGATGGCATAGCAAAAATGCCTTTGGAAGCTGGAGATGGAGTATTGCTCCTGAGAGATTTAGGGACTTAATTCCTCTGAGCCAATTACTACATTGCCAGGATACTGACATACTCCTCCACTCCAGGAGAAGATTTGTATATATTTCAGAGTAACAATCTCTATTTCTCACATGAGATGGTGGACTGAGGTGCTAGCCACCTAAAATAACTTAGAGACTCATGATTGAGTCAGTAGAACTGTGCTGGTTATTCAGGGTAACTCTAAACTCTCTCCGCATTACCCCACAGGGGTAGGGGCTGCAGAATAAATGCTAACAGGTTCCATGGGGAAGAGACAGTCTGTTCTCTGATTCAGAGACCCTGTCTTTCCTGTCAGTATATCTATATATCTGTTTATCTATTACCAACTTATCTGTTACCTATTTATATATCATCTATCTGTCTTATACATACATAAATACACACACATACACACACTCTTCATGTAAGTAAATTTTATTGTATGTCATATTTTAAGAGTAATTCTCAAATACTATATTTTATTTTATATTTTTAGATGTGAGACTAACCTTTCACTTCTACCCAGCAAATATTTTAAAAATTTACTAAATCTTATTAGCATATTTTTACTAGACATTCAGGGGAAAATAACCCATTTTTAGATGGTTAGATAGTGTGTGGGATGATTCTTAACACCTCTACAAAAGTCATTGCCAAAATGTGTATATATATATGTATATATATATATATCTGTCAATTTCAAATCATAAACAAATTCCACAAAAATGACAGTAAGTATTCCTCAGTTAGAAATGAACCAGCACTCAGATAGTAACATCCTGTGTGTTTGGAGAAAACTGAAGACCTGCTTTGAGACTTTGTCGAACTCTTCCAGGCTCTACTTCACAAGCTACACTCCCCAGATCCCTTTCTAAAGAGATGAAAACAAGAAAATTCGAGGGAAGTTGGAAATTGCCAAACAATTCATCATAATCACCACCCCCATCCCCCACTCCACCACCCCGCAGTGGCTTCAGTTTTGTCATTATAGGTTATTCCTTTGGCATATAAATCTAATGTTTGGAACATCTAAATCAAAATATTTCCTAACCAAAAATGTATTTGTGTATCAACATTTTTTCCCCTTTTCTGTGAAGATCTAGATGAAAGAACATCATTGTTAAATGGTTAAATGCCCAATTAGATACTGAAAGTCTTAAAGATCATCACTTTCTCAGATACACTGAAAGGGACTTACCTGCAGTGTTGGAGAAGTCTTTTCCATTGTACCCCAGCTGAGCACCCAGACCTGGTCATGAGATTTATCATAGTGTAATTTAACTGGAACAGGGTCTGTGCTCACTGCCTGTAACAGATAGGGGTTGAAAAAGTTTTCAGACCAAAATATGAGTTTAAAACTTGGCCAGAAATAATATAAAAATTCATGAGCTTAGATGTAGTATTAATAAACGTATGTTGCTCATAGATGCACCTAGAGATTGTCATACTGAGTGAAGTTAAGTCAGACAGAGGAGAAATATCACATGACATCCCTTATATACAGATTCTAAAAAGAAATGGTACAAATGAATTTATTTACAAAACAGAAACAGACTCACAGACTTAGAGAATGAATTTATGGTTGCATGGAAGGTAGGGATAGTTAGGGAGTTTAGGATCAAACCTACACACAGCTGTATTTTAAATGGATGAAAAACAAAGTCCTACAACACAGTCCAGGAAACTGCTCAATGTTATGTGGCAGTTTTGATGGGAGGGGAGTTTGGGGGAGAATGGATAGATGTATATGTATGACTGAGTCCCTTTGCAGTCCATCTGAAGCTATTAGAGCACTTCTAATTGGCTATACTCCAATATAAAATTAAAAGTTTAAGAATGCATGTTGCCAATTAATTTTCTAAATCCTATTTTGATTAATTTGGAAATATGATTCCTTACATGAGTATATTTTTACATGATTTTATATAGTCTTATATTCATTCATTATGTATGCAAATTGTGTTTAACAGAGAAGCTATTTAGGAACTTAAGGTATAAATGATTAATATGTGCATTTTAATCAGTTGTTGAGTACAGGTAAGAACTATATTTATACTATTAGATTTTTCTATCCCAATGCTAGTTATGGGATTTGACCATTAATAATGCTAAAATACCAACAATCTAATATATAGTTGCAACTATAATGACAAATTACCTAATTTAGTTTCTTTAATGAGAAATCTAAAAGTACAGAAAAAAAAAGAAGTGGCTTTTTGTACTATACTTGAGACAATAAATGCATTTTTCTGCTAATATTTTTACCTAGCATTTACGGAAAACAAAACTTCCAAAACATAAATTGCTGCCTGGAAGTTATTGCACTCACCTTAATTCCAAGCTATTGATATTATAAGCTAACACCCCATTGCAGTAATTTCCTATAATAGTTACATATTTTCTAATATAATACATAAAACAAATTGTATTCAATAAAACAACCCTTATCCAATATTGAAAGCATTTTTTTTTCCCCCCAGACCTCTATTGAATGACCTTAGAGAATTTCCCAAGTTAGTTCATAATGTAATCCTCTTCTCAATGGGCTAAAAGTAAACAATAATTGTTGAGTATATAGAGATTCATATTTTAACTATCACAACAGCAACTTGGTTTTACTGAAGTATTTCTTTTCTAAAATGTTGGCCTGTATTTTAGCTATTTAAAATTCTCAATACATAGCATTTGAAGTAACTATTAGATTTCTGAAAAGACCTGTTTAAACATTTCTGTGTTGGTGTCTTCAGCCCTTTTTTTCTAACTAACAGAGCCATTAAAATACTTTGGTTTCAGGTGGGCACCGATGTTATTGGGGAAGGTAGTCCACTTGGTGAGCAGCAGAGATTCAAGTCAATGACTAAGCTTATTCCCCTTTGACAAGTGTGAAATTTCCCAGCCTTCATAGAGATGAGGGGAGTCACTTGGCATCCTAGTTAAGATGATGAATGATATTTGAAAATAAAGCATTTCCATGGAAAGAGATAATGGCAGGAGACTTCCATGCATCATACTTTCTTTTCTTCCTGCTTGGGATGCTATCATTTGAAGATATTAATCCTCAACTTCTAAAGACTTCACACTCCATTTTACACTAGTGTAGCTCAGCAGGTAAAGACTCCACCTGCAATGCAGGAGACACAGATAGCACAGTTTTGATCCCTGGGTTGGGAAGATCCTTTGGGGAGGAAATGGCAACCTACTCCAGTATTCTTGCCGGGGATATTACATAGACAGAGGAGCCTGGTGGGTTACTGTCCATGAGATCACAAAGAGTTGGACATGACTGAGCAACTAAGCACAAAGCAAAATGCCTTTGATTTTTCATATTTTCCCTTTTATGTTAAACTTGATCTATTTATGATTATGATGAACTATAGTCGGAGGTCCATAACATTGTACAGGAGACAGGAATCAAGACCATCCCCATGGAAAAGAAATGCAAAAAAGCAAAATGGCTGTCTGAGGAGGCCTTACAAATAGCTGTGAATGGAAGAGAAGTGAAAAGTAAATGAGAAAAGAAAAGATATACCCATTCTTTTTTTGAATGCAGAGTTCCAAAGGATAGCAAGGAGAGATAAGAAAGCCTTCCTCAGTGATCAATGCAAAGAAATAGAGGAAAACAACAGAATGGGAAAGACTAGAGATCTCTTCAAGAAAATTAGAGATACGAGGGGAACATTTCATGCACAGATGGGCTCGATAAAGGACAGAAATGGTAGGGACCTAACAGAAGCAGAAGATATTAAGAAGAGGTGGCAAGAATACACAGAAGAACTGTACAAAAAAGATCTTCACGATCCAGATTATCACGATGGTGTGATCACTCACCTAGAGCCAGACATCCTGGAATGTGAAGTCAAGTGGGCCTTAGAAAGCATCGCTACAAACAAAGCTAGTGGAGGTGATGGAATTCCAGTTGAGCTATTTCAAATCCTAGAAGATGATGCTGTGAAAGTGCTGCACTCAATATGCCAGCAAATTTGGAAAACTCAGCAGTGGCCACAGGACTGGAAAATGTCAGTTTTCATTCCAATCCCAAAGAAAGGCAATCCCAAAGAATGCTCAAACTACCACACAATTGCACTCATCTCACACGCTAGTAAAGTAATGCTCAAAATTCTCCAAGCCGAGCTTCAGCAATACATGAACCGTGAACTTCCAGATGTTCAAGCTGGTTTTAGAAAAGGCAGAGGAACAAAACATCAAATTGCCAATATCTGCTGGATCATTGAAAAAGCAAGAGAGATCCAAAAAATCATCTATTTCTCCTTTATTGACTATGCCAAAGCTTTTGACTGTGTGGATCACAATAAACTGTGGAAAATTCTGAAAGAGATGGGAATATCAGACTGCCTGACCTGCCTCTTGAGAAACCTAAATGCAGGTGAGGAAGCAACAGTTAGAACTGGACATGGAACAACAGACTGATTCCAAATAGGAAAAGGAGTACGTCAAGGCTGTATATTGTCACCCTGCAACCTGCTATTCATAGGGTCGCAAAGAGTTGGACAGGACTGGGCGACTGAACTGAACTGAATGTATGATTAATAATCAGCCTACTTTGCAAGTAACTTAAATTGGAATAATATTTAGGCTTTTACCAACTGAGCTGTGATGGAAGCCTGAAATAGTTCAACAGGCAACAATACCACAATGACAAAGACCTCATTGTTACTCAATTGTTAAGATACAGTTATAAAAATAGAAAAGATCGTTAGCTAGCTTTTATGTAGTAGGAAACAATCTAAATAAATATTTTTAGTTTGCCAGCTCATATAAATTTCTTTCTTTTCACCTGGCCATAATATTTCATAAATATTATCTTTTAAAGGATATAGTGGGCTTCCCTGGTGGCTCAGTGGTAAAGAATATGTCTGCCAATGCAGGAGATGTGGGTTCAATCCCTGATTCAGGAAGATCCCCTGGACAGAGGAGCGTGGCAGGCTACATTTCATAGGGACTCAAAGAGTCGGACATGACTTGGAGACTAAACAACAACAAAGTGTATAATAGCACAGTCCATAGTTAATATCCATAGTTAACATACAGACCATAGTTAACATAGTTCTGTTAATATCCCCATGAAATGGGTAAGGAAACTGAGACATTTGTTTCGCCTGTAGTCATCCAGCAAGTGATCAGCAGACTAGTATTCGGGTCTGTGTTCTTTCCCAAAGTGGGGACCTCCCTACCTATGAAAGAGCAGCCCCTCTTGTCGACAAGTTTCATTCCTGACAATGTCTGGATTGAATAGATTGCCTTCCTATTTATGCTTCATGGACAGGAAATATTCTTTTTTGTTTTTTTCTTTTTTGGAAGATGAGGAAAAACCCACAGGGCCCAAATATATGCAGTAGCATTTATATAAGCAGTATAATCCCAGGAGAAAGGCATCAAAAGGCAGTATATACCACGTTTGCCTGCATGCCGAGTCACTTCAGTCGTGTCCTACTCTTTGAGACCCTAGGGACCCTAGCCCACCAGGCTCCTCTGTCTGGGATTCTCCAGGCAAGAATACTAGAGTGAGTTGCCATGCCCTCCTCCAGAGGATCTTCCCAACCCAGGGATCGGATCCACGTCTTTTATGTCTCTTGCGTTGATAGGCAGATATTCGTCCCACCTGGGAAGCCCCATACACCATGGTTATGAACATGTATTCTGAAACTGACTTCAAATTTTAGTGTCTTGATTTAAACTGAAATAAAAATAATGAAAATAACACTTTGGGAAGTCACTAAACTTACTGTGACTCAGTTTCCTCTATAATAAAATGGAGACAATAATAACACCTATTTCAAAGGGTTCCTGTAAATATTAGGTAAGGTGGTAAATATAAAGTCCCAGGTAAGTCTGGTGAGTGTTAAACACTATAAAAATACCACTGCAACTACTATGAGAAAAAACTAACTGTACTAAAGTACATGGCAGTGTCATAGTGCTTTAGAGATGTAATGCCTTTATTTAGCAAGTGAAGACTTTAATAATTCTTTAATAATTTAATAATTAATAACCACAGTCTTTAATAATCACAGTCTTAGTCCTGGAAGTGTTTATAGGTGACAGGGTGAAAGAACTTAAAATAACTAGATGCATGTCTAGTTAACAAAAATACAGGGCAATTGCCATGGAAGATCAAAGGAAGACGTAAGAACAGGATGAGGGAGAAGAGGAGGTGATGATTTCACTGAGCCTTAAACTATGAACAGTTTCTTTTATAAATGGCAAGCACAGACTATTTTTAAAAGTTAACTTATGAGAATATGTTCCAGGAGATGTCAGAAGTTGTTCACGATTAATCTCCTTCAAATAATTTAAGATATATGTTTTTGAAGGAAGAAAACATAAATTTTCAAAGCAACTTCAGAATTTGAAAGATGTTTATTCAATGCCCTCCAAAATGTGTAAACAATTTTCTTTTTCAGCATTTCACAGGATTGGTATTAAATTCAGTTTATTTTGCTTTTTGTTTGTAAAACCTCACCAGAACTAAAAAAGACATTCAGATAAAAATCATGAAAAGTACTTCTGTCATACTTTATTTGGAAGGTGTTTAACTCCTAGGAAAAAATCTATTTACAATTTTCAAGTGTGGTGATATAACCCATTTTACAGAGGCAACATTGACATGGTTTTCAGCAATGAAATCATACAACCATGACAAAAATATTTCCAAACAACTGTATTCAGGATCACCTCATCGTAACCCAATTTTCAGCCAAAAACTGATATTTTCCTACTTACATGGCCAACCTTTGAAAGGATAAATTACAGGTGTTGGATTTTATAAATTACTTGCTAGTCCTCTTTGGAAATTGCTTAAACCATCAGTCATTTAGACCATTAGTTTTTGTAAAAGAACAGCTCTACATTTGACACTTAAAAATTCTTGCCACAATTAAGCTTCTGTGTTATAAAGCAGTTCCTTTCTTCACAGTTTTAAAGAAAATTGTACAGATTGTATTATACTTGACTGTCCTCGTTCTCCTCGACTTCCTGTCACCAGGGCCTGGCTAGATCTGCCTTCCAAAGGCTGAACCTTTGCAATTCCTGCCCTGCTCTGACTGCACAGATGCCTCTAGCACCTCCATCCTCACCTCAGAATTTCCACCTTTTAATTTTCTACTTGTCACAGTCTGGATAGATTTATCAGAGTGAACTGGGTTTTTTGCTGCTGCTTTTTGTTTGTTCATTTTTGATGAGTATTAGATGGATCATGGCACCGATTTGGCCACAGCACAGAAATGTCATCTCATTTCCCTCAGAATAAAAGCCAGAAGTCCTTATAATGCCTTATCACTCCCGGTCTTCTTTCTCAGACCCCTCACTTCCCACACTGCCCCTCATTCCTGCCCTTGTCTCTGATCTAGACGCTCCGGCCTGCTTGCTGTTCATCCAACATGTCAATCAGTCATACTACTCCCATTTGGAGGTTTTCCCCCAGAACCAGTCTTTCCCAGATAACCAAGGGTCAGTTTCCTCTATACCTTGGTTGAGAAGTCACCTTGTGGGTGAGGCCAACCATGACCATCCTCCCCTCTGTCCTTAACTTCCCCAACCCCACCTGCCTTGTTCTGCTGCTTTACCTTTTCCAGTAACACTGACCACTTCCCATACTGTAGAATTTACATATAATACTCCTTTTGTCTGTCTCTATCCACTGGGGTCTAGGCTCCAGGAAGTCAGGCCTTTGGGGTTTGTTCAGCTATATGATATCACCTCATGCACTTAGAATAATACCTTGTAAATAGTAGTACTCAATATATAACTAATGTACCTCTATATCTACTTTTCAAGACGCAGGTAAGGTGGTCTGGTATTGCCATCTCTTGAAGAATTTTCCACAATCTGTTGTGATCCACACAAAGGCTTTAGCATAGTCAATGAAGCAGATGCTTTTCTGGAATTCTTTTACTTTTTCT